>NW_023270377.1:53845294-54078425 GCF_011800145.1 Mirounga leonina | reverse complement strand
ATTTATTTATTTATTTATTTATTTATTTATTTATTTATTTATTTATTTGACAGAGAGAGACACAATGAGAGAGGGAACACAAGCAGGGGGAGTGGGAGAGGGAGAAGCAGGCTTCCCGCTGAGCAGGGAGCCCGATGCAGGGCTCGATTCCAGGACCCCAAGATCATGACCTGAGACAAAGGCAGACGCTTAAGGACTGAGCCACCCAGGCGCCCTACTTAATTTTGTTATTAAAAAAAAAGAGTCCCCTACTCCTTAATGGTATAAACTTCTAGCTTTACAAAACTTGGATGGCCTCTATCATGGAACAAAGCAATGAATAAAACAAGGACGGTGGAGGTGTGGGGGTGTTAGTCTATGGAAAGATAGTATTCCCGCCCAATGCTTAGGGTCTGCGTGTTGTGGCCACAGATGATCCCCCCAACCCCCTGCTCCATGTAGACACCTTGCAGGTGTGTCCCCTTCATCCCAAGGGGAACAAAGCCACTGCAATGTTAGCATACCTCTGGAGCAGCCTTCTCCAAGCAGGACGTGTGGTTAGGGGGAGGTTCATAGCAAAGCCTCCCAAAGGAGGAAAGAATAGCCCTTCACGTAGAGGGTGTCCTTCCCTAACATGACTGCAAATCACCAGTTAGATCTGATCTATCCCCTCAAATAGCCCTCACTGCAGGACATGAGTTAAATGCAACTGGGTGTTAGTTAAGTGGCTGTTGAAAAGCCCAGAAGTAACGAGGGATCCGACTGGGCTGTGAGCCCTTCAACCTGGCTGAAGTGGGGTCCCTTCACACGGACATCTTTTAAATGGAGCATATTCTCTCTCTTAAAAGCGGTCTTTATCACACCAACCAACATTCAATTCTAAATCAGATTTATTAACCATTCCATACGAAAATAAAACATAGCAACATAATAACTCAGGTAGTGATCAAAATCCCCTTTATTTTCATGAGAAAAATGCAGGTTACTGCTTTCTGCTCAATGCACAGTGTTTTTATTTGGACAATAGTGTGGGGTAGCAACGAATGCCATGGTTTTATTTAGTATAGTTTGGCACTGGTCCTCTTCACTCTGATCAAGCCTTTTAATTAAACTGACTACTATAATTCCTATGGAAATTAGTGTTTATGCTATTTTCCTGCTACAAAAGCATTTCTCTAGAAGTTATTTTTTTTTTTAATCCCAGGAGCACAAATTGGAATTTTTTTCTGCCTGAAATGTAATTAAAAACTCATTTGATTACTATATTTCTGGCTCTGTTCTACTTATTAAATTCCTGTAATCAGTTTTCTTTTATGAAGCTGCTGGGAAATGATCTCAAAAGCAACACATTTTTCTCTTCCTTGGCAGGTTCCCGAGCATTTACTAAATTACATTCATAGCACCTGCCCATGATTCGAATTACTCCACCAATTTATTCCTTAAACCATTTAAGTTTATTTGGCTTAGCCCCAAACAGAGATTTCTTTCCCTTATCTAGCTCTTTGTTGTCTCTCTTGCTACCTTTGTGGCGAATACAAAAAAAAAAAAAAAACTTTTCCGGGGTGGGGGGAGCAGTACATATTTCTCAGGATTCCTTCTCTTTGTTTCATAGTCTCTTTAATAAACATGGAATTGCCATATTAGAATATCGTTTTCCCCTGGCAGGTGCAGGTCTAGGCAAAGGTAGCAAAATATCCCATCTTGTGCCATCAGTAAGAGAGTTGCTCCTACTATTTAGAAAATACGGATATTCCTAAAAACTTCTCATCAGTGAGGGACGCCTGATGAATTCTGTGCAAATGCTACTTGTTTGCAAGTCCTGTCTGACTTGCTCTTCACGTTGCAAAAGAGAGAGGGCACAAATATCACCCGTGTAGTCACTCTCCATATGTATGCAAAGGGACTCTAAAGGTGGTGTATGTGGTGCCATCAGCCATGGGATGCTGAATCTCCTCTGTGGCAACCCTGCAGTGGGACCCTCAATGTTTACACGTGTCCAGAGGCAGTGAACGCACTACCCCCCAGGTGGTTCTGATTTTAGAATGTTCCGTATATTGAACAGAAATCTATATCCTTGTAACTTCTACCTAATGGTTCTTTAAGCCGGAATCTACTTGAGCCCCGTAGGGCTGATGACTCATGTGCTGCCTCAAGTGTAGGTCAGGGTCGAGGCGGACCTAATACCCCAACTTAGGACGTGCTGCTTACCATCCCTTGCGGCAACTGTCTGGCCCCCAAGCTTGCGCCAGCTCCGCCTGGCCCACCGCAGACAGTGCCTTGGATCCTTGCCTGCTCCGGGACACAGCCCTGGGCATCCAGCCATCCAAGTGGCTGTGGGACCCCACTTCCTCCCGATTCCATTCACTCTGTTGTTGAGTCCCCTTGGGACCAGCAGCTGTGGTTTATTCCACATTTTATTTATGTTTTGAGTAAGTAATACATTCCCACAGTCCAATGGATATAAAGGGTAAAAAGGTACAATGTACAATCTGCCTTCACCCCTGCCTCAGACACTGAGTTTCTTTCCCTAGAGGCAGCCAAAGTTATCAATTTCTTGGGTATCCTTCAAGAAATCTTTTATGCATATGTAAGCACATATAAAAATACATATACACATATATACATATGCATATAACGTCTATATGTATACATATAATACATATGTGTGTATAATTAAGTTGATTCTCCTACCATTTTGGGTGTTTCTTTCAGAGATGGAGTGAGATCAAAACTTTGTGGAACAACATTATTATGATGCTTGAGTGAGCCCAAATGTACTGTGTAGAAATTAACACTTGGAGTATATAGAGAGGAGAGGGACCACATTCTAATTTTCTATCGCTATGACACTGAGAGTTT
This sequence comes from Mirounga leonina, assembly GCF_011800145.1. Taxonomy (NCBI): domain Eukaryota; kingdom Metazoa; phylum Chordata; class Mammalia; order Carnivora; family Phocidae; genus Mirounga; species Mirounga leonina. The sequence continues at coordinate 54,075,587 of NW_023270377.1, read as the reverse complement.
CTTCTGCAGAGCTTAATCTGCTGTGAATCCCATCTACTGTCATTTTCCTCTGAAAAATTGTAGTTTTCATTTCTAGGAGTTTGATTTGGGTGTTTTTTTTATATCTTCCATGACTGTTTATCATGCTTGATCTTTTCTCTACCCTTACGAACATATAAAACATAATAAATGTCTTAATGTCCTTCTCTATCAATTCTATGATCTGTATCATTTCTGAGTCTGTATTGATTGATTTTTTTCTCATTATTATGGGCCAGGTTTTCTTGCTTCTTGGCATGCCTGGTAATTTTTGACTGGATATCAGCCATTGTGAATTTTATGCTGTTGCGTGCTGGATTTTTATTTAATCCATTTGTTTTTGCATTTCTTTAAACATCTTTCAGTTTTGTTCTGGAATGCGGTTAGGTGACTTGGAAATAATGTGGTCCTTTTGAGGCTTGCTTTTAAGCCTCGCTAGGTGGGTCCAGAGCAGCCTTTAGTCTAGGGTTGATATGGGTCCGCTACCGAGACAATCATCTTCTGAGAACTGTAGCCGGAACCTCAAACCTTTCAAGGGTTTTCTCTCATGCTCTGGCTGGTGGGAGCCTGGGCTGTTCCCCAGCCTGTGTGAGCTCTGAGCATTGTTCTACTTGTTCCTTTTCGCTGTTTTTCCCCTCAGCCTTAGCAGCTTCCCCACACGCATGTGGTGAACAGCGCTGAAGATCGCTCTGCAGGTCTGTGGAGCGCTCGCTCGCTCTCTCTCTCTCTCTCTCTCTCTCTCTCTCTCGTCTCGTAGCTGTCTCCTCCCTGGTCCTCTTGCCTGGGAACTCCAACCTCCTTGGCCTCCCCAGACTCCGGGCTCTGCCTCGTCAGCTCGGTGAGACCGGGTTTCCCTCCGTGTGCGGCGGCCGGAAGCAGCTCCGGCGCGGGGAGCGGGCAGCGGGCAGCCGGGAGCCGGGAGCCGGGAGCGGGGAGCGGGGACAACTGCAGGGCTCACTTCGCTTGCTCCCCTCTCTCGGGAACCACTGTGTTGGGCGACATGCTGCCCGTGTCCTCTGTCAACTCTCGTTTCACGCTCCTTCCCGGTCGCTGTGTCCCGGCCAGCGCTGAAGTCCCTTGCCAGCGGTTCCAAGCGGCTCCGTTTGGGGGACTTCGCCGGGAGCCGCGACGGGAGAGGGAACAGGGCCTCTCAGCTTCGCGGCGCTAGCAGCTCCCGCAGCGGCCCTGGGGAACAAGGACCCGCGCGCCGAGGCAGGAGGGAGGCGCAAGGCGAGGCCCGCGGCCAGGGGCTGAGAGCGGGGTCAGGGCGTTCTGACCTGCCGCAGAAAGCTGCTGTAAAAACAACCCCAGGACGACCCTCTTGGGAAGTGAACATACTGTTCTCTCTTACTGCCATGATTCCCGAGACCACGTTCTGTTTTGTTCTGTTATCCGTCCGCCGAGCTGCTAGGAGTCGGATTCTGGCCCTGCTTTCCCTCCGCCGGCATGATCCACACCTGCTTCTCGTGGCCCGGCGCGTACTTGCTAGCAGGCCGCAGTCGCTTCTTAGAACTCAGCCGCTCCACAGGCCGGGCACATGGGGGACAAGGGAATCAACCAAGAGAAAGCCACGTTCTCAGAAAAAGTCATTACTCCTCTACTCTGTTGTTGGAAGGGGGCCTAAAGGAGCACGAGCAAATTAAAACCACGTTTGTCTTTGCACTTGAAAATGTCCAACTATGTCATTAAGGTCTTTTCAAAACTTTGAGGGAGTTATCTGAGCTGGCTATTCATTTATTTTTTTAAAAGGCCAAAGAGAGAAGATGGTTTTCACTTCCTATGGTTGAATTATGTAATTCCAGAGTGCTGGCAATAAGATTTAGCATTTTCTGGCTTCCTTCATCCCCACCTTACCCAAGAGAAATATTCAGAAACTAAGAGGTACAATACATGGTAGAAAACAACGAATTTAAAGTATTTCTTTGGGGTGCCTGGGTGGCTCACATGGTTAAGCGTCTGCCCTTGGCTTGGGTCATGATCCCAGGGTCTTGGGATCGAGCCCCGCATCCGGGCTCCCTGCTCAGTGGGGAGTCTGCTTCTCCCTCTCCCTCTGCCCCTCCCCCTGCTTGTGTTCCCTCTCTCAAACAAATACATAAATTTTTTAAAAAAATTAAAAAAGTATTTCTTTAATATCAATTTTTTGATAAAATATAAAATTAGACTTGGAGCCCGTCTCAGCTGTTTGAGGCAATATCCCTGTTATGAAGATATGATCACTTTTACTACCATGATTATTTACTTTCTGAGTGAAAATGTCAAAAAGCCTATTTGAGAGTTGGTATCTTGAAATGGAAAATCACTGATGATATGACCAGCTGCTGTCATCTCTGCTCAGACCTTCAACAGGAGGGGCAGGAGAGCATGCGTGGTGGCAGGCCCTGAGATTCTCTTGGATTCATGTGACTGGCCAGAGCATCTCTGAGGAACAAAGAAGGCTTCTCCTGAAGGTATGTGCCTTCAGAAAGAAGGGGCCAATTGTGGGAGCAAATCCAAACGTCTAAATTGTCCAACTGCTATATTTCTTGATTCCCAGAGGTTAAGATTATTCATGATTCAAGCTAACATAGTCCTGAATTTTCCATGCCACGTGGCAGTGGTGCAGTTGGCTAAGGATCACGGTTGGCTTGCCAGCCTTCCACTCTTCTGTCACATTGGCAAGGCCACAGACAGTGAACTGCTTGTCCAGAACTGAATTCGTCACCTTCTTCCCAACTTTCTTCTTCAGTTTACTCTCTCGGGGAACTGAGCATTATCACCTCCACCCAACTGCTCAGCCCAGAAATCTTTGAGCCATCCGTGACATCTCCCTCCCCCCCCCCCCCAAACTTATCACCAGGTCCTGTCAATCCTGCTTCCAAAGTGTCTTTTCGTGTCAGTCTCTTGCCATGTCTCCAACCCTGGTTTAAAAGACCATCATCTTCTCAACTGCTCTAACCTGCTCCTCTCCTACCGGGATGCCTGCCTTCCCCTCCCCTCCCCATCCAATTAACCATCCACATTGTAGCCACAGACCCCAGCTGGTCCCTCTCTACCCCGAGCCTTTCAGTGGTTTCCATCTGATATGAATGTGCTGGAAGACTCCACCGGAAAAAGAGAATTGTGGTATTAAAAGAGAATGGAATCCAGAAACAACACAGGAGAGGAAAAAAACCCCATAAAACCCAATGGAAAACTTGGGTTAAGGTACAAAAGCAGAATTTTGAAATGCCCAAATAATCCCATCAAGTTTTCTAGAAAACCTGAAGTTCACATCTTTCTATGCATCTTTCTAACATCTTCCTGAGTAAAAAAATAAAAAATAAAAAAAAAAATAAGCCAAACTCCACATGGTGTGTTTGGCAGGGGAGTCACCAAAGTGTTACTTACTACGTGTGAGAGCAGATGGAGCTGGCTATGGGGTCCAGATGGGAAGCAGCAAACAGATTCCTCCTAAACTTCACTCTTTCTCTCCCCAGGTCAATGGCCTTTGAAACTCAAGGTTGTGTAAAAATTAATTTGCATTAAATTGCTTAAGATAATGTATTAACTACCATAGGAGGCTTCCAGCAGTTTTTAAAACTTGCTTCGAAAAACGAATAATCAAATAATGGTGAACACAGAAGCAAGCCAAGACTTCTGTGAATAAATGTTTTTAAACATTCACATTAAAGATACCCACTTTAAAATAAATCTTTAGTGGGTACTTTGCTAAAGTCAGAAAGTTAATAATAATCATTTACATACATTACACATGTAACTATGCCAGGCACCGTGTACTATTGGGTTCTTCCCAGGCTAGAATGCAATGGAACTCAAAGGGCTCTAGCCTTATGACTTCTGCTCCATCTGGGGACAGAGCCATTTACTCTGCCAGGACTCTGGTATCTCTAACAGAGATTGCTAGTTGCCTTCCAAATATGCATTTCAGCCTCCCCTGACCTTAGGAATGGCCAGGGAGGTATAAGCAGAATTCATGAGGAAGAGTTTCTGAGAAAACTCTTAAATGGGAGTTTATTCAGCTGGAAGGTGCATCCTTTTGTTCTTGGTCCTATCTCCTTCTCGGTGCTGGAATATTAACAAGATGGCTGGAGCTATAGTGGCCACTTTGCGACTATGAGGCAACCTTAAGTATGGCAGCCACATGCTAAGGAAAGATAAACAGGGACTGGGTCTCTGATGTCTATGGAACTACCATATCATAGCAGTCTAAAGTAGACTTCTCTGGATTATTTTGAAGGAGAGAGAAAAAGAAATTTCTATTTTGTTTAGCTGTTGTGATTTCAGATCTCTATTACTAGCAGCTGCATGCAATATCTAATTGAGGGAACTGATGTCATGTTGTAGGTCTCTATTTTCTGTTGAACTGTGCAGGTGTCAGAGAATTCTAGTTGATTCCTTGCACTGTGGAATTATGAGTTAACTTTTTATGACAGCAGGTTATAAGTGAACTGTAAGAGACAGACCCTTTACTGTTCCTCTGATGATAAAATCCATTCTGTGTGCTCTGAGTATGCACATAATTCAGGCCTGACTAACAGGAGTGCCTCATTAATTGGTGTAGGAATAGGGTTGTGGCCCAAGCTAAAGCAATCAGAGCTCTCTCTAAGTTTTACCTGGAACTGCTGGAAATGAGGTTTTCCTTTTCATGCTTCTTTTGGTGTGATAATACCTATAATAGACATGTGACATTAGAGCTGTCAGGATGTGTGAGGAAAGCCTGGTTGAGAATGAAGCCAAAACATACGTAGGAGGCAGAGGAAAGGGGACACATCTTATGGTATCTTTTGAATCCCCCAGCTCTAGCTCTGTGCCGCCAGCCACATGTGCCTCTCAGCTCCCCAGTTACTTGAGCCAATCAATTCCCATTTCTGCTCAGACTAATCTGGGTGAGTTTCTGAGCTCCAAATAGTCTTTTGCTGTTGTCATTTGTTTTTCTCTGTCACCCCCAGAATTACTTGAGCTTGAACCACCCTCCCCAACCCCGCCACCAGACTTTGAACTGGTGGCTCCCATAAGGAAGTCTCAGCTTCCTCAGCACACAAAGTTGCTGCTGACACTCACTGGGCAGTGCTCTTTACCAAATTAGTGAGGGTCAGAGATCAGCTAGCAGTTCTCTCCCTTCTCCTTGAATCCCAGGAGTCTACCAAACAGACTCTTTAAAAGGTTGCTCATTCTTGGCCTGCCCTGTTATGGGGACTCAGAAAGTGCTAACGGTGTATGCCAATTCCCTCTGGTGGCAAAGTCAGCAGGCCTGTGGAATTTCAGCTTCCAATGAAGGAATACTCAGAGCAATCGGAAGTTGCCATCCATGCAGCTTGGATTTTCCCTGTAGACCAGGTGAGCTCTGACAGAAAGGACAAACAGCAACAAGCTGTTACTTTCTCTTTAGTGGGAGTTCACTATTACCCCATGTTTGTCATATCGGGTGAGATGCTTTCTCCATTTGAGAAAACTATTTTTCTATACATGTGCAGTAACAGCTTGGCTGAGTCCAAATTTTGCAAATGCCAAAAAGTATTGTCAGATCTTTCTGAAATCTTTTAGTGATACTTGAGATCTTAAAATCTAAATAATGTGAGGCAGTTACCTGAACAGCAATAAAGATGATAAAGCCACGGAGGTAATGCTTATTATGAGGGCACGTGAGCTCATTAGAATCCAGTGGAAGAGTGATTCAGACCTATAATCAGAATCCTAAGGGCATAATCTGGCCAGGTTATAACACTGATGTTTGTAGCATCAATGTCTAATAGCCTGAAAGCTAATGATAGTACTAGTAATAACTTAGGAAGAGAGCCTTTTCTTTCTGAGGTGTGAAGCAGATGCCTATAGAAGTGAAGATGCTAAAATGCCTGATACCCATCTTCTCTCCCTCTTTTCTTTCCATTTCCATTCCCTTCCGACCTCTCAGGTTATGTGTTTTGCTTACTTTATTTATACTCTCAAGGGATTCCTCTGTGGAAAATGATACTTACAAATGACATTAACATTCTGAATTCATGAGGCAGGAATTTTTGTCTCTCTTGGGATAAACAACATTGTTACTTCCATCATAGAGGGCAAGAGTCTTAAACTCAAAAAACAAAACAAACAAACAAAAAACCCTCAAATGTCTACAAGTATAGGCCGGGACAGTTAAGGCATGAAATAAGCTGCACGAGACAGCTGGCAATGGTGGGGCCTCCGGCAAACTGGACCCTTTACAGTTTTAAAAACAGCGTTCAACTGAATGAAACAGGTCTGTGGGCTGAGTCAATTCCATGGGCTGCCATCTGCCTGCCGTGACAGACAGGAAAACCCGTCTTGCCATAATAAACTCACTATTGAGTACTGAATGTGTCCCATGTTCCAGGCTCCATTCGAGGATCTCTCCGTATTTGAGTGGACGAAACCCTGCAATGGTGCTGGCAGATTGGTATTGTTCATCCCGTTCTGACAGATGAGGAACCTTAGACTGGGGGAAATGAAGTCAAAGGCACCAGAGTGAACATGGTTAAAATACAGCAGAGCTGGAATGTCAGTCGTGGCCTGCCTGAGTACAAAGCCCGTGGAAGGGATCTCACTGGGATGCTGGTAACGACAGGTATCTCTCCCACCTAACTGCAGTGTCAGGCGAGTAGAGTGACTCTTTTGTTCTGGGGTCAGGGACACTGTTTCAGGACAAACCCACAGGACGGAGACTGCCCTCTGAGTAATGTAGAAACACCATCTCCCAAACATTAGGTGCGGACAGTGAATCTTTTATCTGTGACTCATCTACTCTATCCTGCCCTGGGAAAATAAAACAAGGGTTTTAAGTAGTAAATAACAGGCAGGCCCAAAGATAGCTTGTGTAAATGGGAACAAGGAGAACCGCCTCTTCTGTTATAATGAGCCCCTTTAGGATACTGTCCTAAGTTATCCTGTTGGTTGGGTTTTTAGAACATATTGGTAGCTAATCAATCATGTTCATTGTGTAGGCAACATCTGACTTGGAAGGAATGGTTGCTGACCCAGAAGCCACAGCCTCTGATGAATGGGACTTCACACCAGAGGTGGGTGGAACATGTAACTAAAGCTCAGCCACATGGTAACAGTCCTCCCCTCCATGCACCGGGATGTTTTCCGGTAAAACAGGGCCATCTGCGATTTTATAGAAATATATAGACTCGATTATTTTGGCCAAGTTCAATGTGTAAGAAGGACCATTTAAACATCTTTAGTTTGTTGAGCTATAGGCATTCTGTGTGGACTTCTCATGTACCTTGAATCCTAAGCTTCCCCAAACAGAATGGATAGGGTGCCTATGTAAAAATATGGAATTGCAATTCCATGCCTTTGGCGTGAATGGTGTTCTGAGAAAGGTGCTATGGGCCCTTCAAGAAAGGATTCTAGAATACTCCACTAACACTTTGCTCTTCGATTTTTCAGCCTATATTTGAGCATTTCAAAAGAGTCAAAACACTAATTATTGGTACTGATGAACCGCTTAGTGAGCACCATGCAAATGATTATGGAACATTTCTTGTGAGGCTTTATAGGTGGTCCTCATGCTCAGTACCACACAGGCTCATGTTTGAGACAAGAAGGAGCCCTCAAAGCCTGTGCACCCCAATGTCCCATATCTACAGAGCACCAGATCCAAAGCACCCGTGAGAAATCCAAGATCCTTGGGACAAAAATCCTCTAGTACTTTGGTGGTTTCTCTCCGTATGGTAAGAGAACTTTCTTTTTCTTAATTTTATAAGATAATGAAGAAAGTGAGAGTTTGGAGAGAAAGAATAGGAAGACAAGAAAAGGAATATTTTGCACACACCACTGGGTATATGAGGAGGATGTTCATTAGCTGGCCTTCTCTTTGTCCAAATAAAGAGGCCAAGCTGGTCACTTTAAGACCTGGTTGAGGGCATGCTATTGTGGCTTTTCTTTAGTTACATTGCTAACTTCCCCCAAGGCTAAGATATGGTATGGGGACAGCAGGACCACGACCCTGGATATTTTTTATTACATTACTGAAATGCAGTTTAAGGATGGGAACATCAGGATGTTATGAATAGAAACTTCCTAAGGGGCAACGCTTTTCTATCTTTCAACGTTGGGAAGTTTTACAGTCATTTGCCTTCCAAACACTGACCATTTAAAATTAAATAAGCATCCCAATAAAATGACAAACTAGATTTGTTTTTGAACTAAATTCTAAAGCTCACCTGGAAAGATAAACACGCATCCTTAGAAAAATACTGCAAGAGTAATGCTGAAGGTGAACTAGGCTTATCATTAAATATATTATAAAAGACATTAATTAAGGTAGTATGACGAGGTGGACAGATTGATAGAACAGAATAGAAAGACTAAGAATAGAATTAAATTTAAAGAAATTTAGCCTATGATAGAGGTGACTTTTTAAATCCTAAGGAAAAAGACTAGTCAAAAGCTGATGGGAAAACTGGGGAACCATCTGAAAACCTAAAGTTGGATTCTGACCTCATACTTCACATCCAACAAAATAAAGTACAGCCAGATGAATCAGAGGTACAAATATAAAGAAAAAAAGAAACCATAAAATACTAAAAGATGTTCTGAGAAAAATTCTTAAATGTTATCTTTTGCAATGGGAAAATCATTCTATGCATGACATGAAATTCAGAAGCCACAAAAGAAAAGAGTCATGAATTTGACTACATAAAATCGATATATTTCTGTACAGCATAAACAAAGGGAAAAGGTAAATGACAACCTGGGGAAAATATTTGCCACTTTTGCTACAGATAAAGGTCTATTTCTTTAATATATAGTGAGCGCCTACAAATCAAAAAGACCACCAGCTTAATAGAAAAATGGCAAAAATATGAAGAGTTTACAGAAAAAAATACAAATTGCTCCTAACACGTCTATACTAAAAATATGATTAGACTCATTTATGATATGGAAAATGCAAATGAAAACTATAATGAGATAGATTTTATCCTATCATATTGGCACAATTCAAGAAGTTTGATAACCTAGTGTGTTGGTAAGGGTGCGGAGAGAGGGGCACCTCACATATTGCTGGTGAGAATATAAATTGGTACACGCTCCACGGAGGGAAAGTTGGCAATACCTATCAAGATTTCAAATGCCTGTATGCCAAATGGCCAATAATTCTTTTGTGTATTTATCCTACAAATAAAGTATTTATCCTATAAATAAAGTGTGAAGAATGCATTTACAGTAGCAAACTATGAGACATGACATCGGTGTCCTTAATAATTAATTATTAATTGGTTAAATATTTTATTCTTCATCTTTAAAATCTAATACCCTACGGCCATCAAAAAGATGGAAGCAGCTGCTGTCTGGGCACTGGAACAGGAAAATCTCAAAAATATATCAAGTGTGAAAAAGCATGGTCTGGAGCAGGATATACTTATGTTCATATATGTGCACATACATATATATACGTACACACATACATACACGTATATACATATATATGGGCAGAGAGTGTATATGCATACATATGTGCCGTATTAGAAAACAGCGTATAAGCAGTATGTATAAAAACAGTGTAAAAACCGACTGTATTTATGCTTTTCTATAGATTGTCTTTAGATGCATACATAAGAAGGTCTTTAGAGGTGGTGGCCCCGGAGGGAGGTGACTGGGGGACAGGAGTGTGAGGAAGGATCACTTTTCTCTAATACTTTTGTGCCTTTTGAATTCTGTTCACTGGATGTGTATAAAGTATTTAACAGTAAGATATTTAAAAATTTTATCATGAACCGATAAAGGAACTAGCAATCTTCGATCACGTGTGAGAATTATTAAATAACAAGTCATCTACCTGATTGTTAATAGTGAAAGAAGGTTTACAGATACAAGGATAAAGAAACGAAATGCTTAGTTCATGAAGATCGAAATAATTTAGTGTTTCACCACCATAATTCAAGAATTATTTCAATATGTTAAAGTACGTGGCAATACTGTTATGTATACGTTATAACCCCCTCCCCCAGCCCACTCAGCCACCCACATCACAAATAAGGGCCGACTACCTCATTGATCCCAAACATTTCCTCTGAGAAGCGATCAATGTCCCCTGCCTGGCCATTAAATAGATTTTGAAAAACTCTTCAATCCGTATCAGTCTCATATCCTTATTTAGTTCCTCAAATTTGCCCTCAGCTGGGAATTGGGCAGGCAACTGTGGTTCTGTTGTGTTCACCACTCATTTGAAGGGCCCCATCCATCATCATTTCTAGGCCTTTTCTGATGCAATGTAGCTTGTTCTTTGTCTTTCTTAAAAACTGAATGGCTGTTAAATTATCCATTTATCTTCCTTCAGATTTTCTGTTCAGTTTCTCAGGCCCTCTCAGGGCTGTCTTTTCTACCTTGTTTGCTGACTTTTCATTCCATTTCCCCCGTTCTCCGAGGCATCTTGTTTCACCATGCTGTCCTTCAAAACAAACTCCCTGGTTCGATCTGCTTTCTGCTTGCTGGAAATCGACATCACTACTCGTGTAGACTTCCTTTTCAAATTTCGTCCCTTCAGGAGAGCCTTGAGAACTCTGAGATTATATGTTTCCAATTTTCCCCATAGATGGCAGGGTGTATTGGAACAAACCATCACTGAAGGTTGAAAGTCTTGGGTTGTAAACCAGCTTTGCCACTCTTAAGTCGGGTCACGAGTGACCTTTCAGGTTTCCGCTTTCCCGACCTACAGATTATTTATAAGCTCACTTCTTGTCAAGAATCTTCGTATCACAACAGCATGTTGTCTCCGTGTATAGTGACCCACTGAGGATGTGAAGTTTGTGGCACGTTAAGGCCTACACATACACACACACACACAAACACACACACACACACTCACACACTCAGGTGGCAGCAGGAGCCCAGATTTGGAAGCAGAAAGAATCTAAGCTCTGTCACCTAATAGCTGCGTCTTCTTGGGCAAGATATAGAAACTCTCCAGCCTCAGCTTTCACATCTGGAAAAGGGGGATAATAGTAGTACCTGGCTTGCTATCGCGAAGAGGATTATATCAGATAATGTTTGGAAAGTCAGACTGGTGCCTGGCACATAGTAAGTGCTCAGGAATGTTATTATAGACCTACAACATCTTAGTAAGCTAGGCAGTTTGACAGTTACTCAAATTTACAACACCGGCTACTGAAGCTTAGGGGCCATATTAATGATAGTAATAATGACAACTCACATGTATGTATGCATGTCCATGAGCCTCCTCTCCCTTGGTTTCCAACTCTTGGAAAGGTTGTTATTAACTATCGTCATTTCCCTTTGCTCCAAGAAGAGAGTCACTTTGTAAGGCCAAAGACTTTTAAAACGTAGCAAAGTGGCGTTACTTTTAGTCCAACCTACAAGCTTGTGGTGATCACCATAAAAAGTCTAAGGAGTGGCTCCTGGGTGGCTCAGTTGGTTTAGTATCTGCCTTGTGCTCAGGTCATGATCCCAGGGTGTTGGGATGGAGTCCTGCATCGGGCTCCCTGCTCAGCGGGGAGTCTGCATCTCCCTCTGCCCCTCCCCCTGCTTGTGCTCTCTCTCTCTCTCTCTGTCAAATAAATAAATAAAATCTTAAAAAAAAAAAAGTCCAAGGATAGCAAGATTTAGGTTTTATGAGTGTGGAGGGTGGATTCGAAAGGATGCTTATAAAAACACTCAGCCCCTACTGGCCTGTCTTAGGTCTCCTTTCTGTTTCCCTCTGTCTCATTCTTCTCTGTAGGTCTCTGTTGCTCTCTTTCTCCTTTCCTATTTAGTTTTCGGCCATTCAGAGCATCTGTGGCACTAAGATTATAGATGACATAGGAAGGCAAGGACTTGGAGAATTACTCTTCCTTTTCTGTTATTTCATGGTTCTGTGGTTTATCCCTCCCTTTGCTTGTAGGAGGCTGCGGCTGGTAGGCTGAAACTCCCCCCATTCACCGGGGCGATTGTGAACAGCAAGTATAACCTCCCTGCTTTCTGAGCCGTGAAATAAAGACAGAACTGCTAATGCCCGCCACAGGGCACCTCGGAATGGTGGGTTATTTCAGGGCACGCGGAAAGCACAAGGTGCGGAGGGGACGCCAGAGCTTCCTAGAGGCACCGCATAACCCACTCCTCCCGGTTCCCCGTTTCTGCGCCCCCCGCCCCACCGCAGGCTGTGCTGCTGAGGCCGTCCCGTGGGGTCTCCCTGGAGGTGGGTGGCATAGTGTGTGCGGGGCATTGCAGCTGGGCAACAGAGACGATGAATGCAAATAAGTGTAACGTGCTAGTAAAGGAAAATGCAAAGGGGCCCTGAGGCTGCGGTCTCTACCTGCTGGGAGCAAACTGAGCTTTTACCTGGAGCCTGTCATCTGAGCAGATTCCTCAAGTAAGAGTAGGATTTGCTGGGGGAGAAGAAGGAGAGGTAGGGCGGGCAGTGCGAGCATGCACGCGCGCGCGTGTGTATGTGTCACGTCGGTGGAGTAGCAGTTTGGGAAATGGCAGGTGACCAGTTACCTCAAGAGCAGAGGAGACGGAGCAAGGAGGGAGAGAAGGTGAGCAGAGGAAGGTCAGACCCCAGCTTAGACTTTTCCCTCCAGTAACGGGGAGGGAGGGTCTGAAGGACCCACGGTCAAATTTGCTTTCGGAAGATAACTCCCGTGTTGCTTTGGTGGATGGGACTGAGGCCGTGAAACTCGCCAGGGGCTGCTGAGCGTGACAAGGTCTGAGTGGGGACAGAGGACCCAGAGGAAGGAGAAAAATCATGATGTGGCAACGAGAAAATAAAACCGGCACCTGGTCTTGTTTTATAACGTGTTTCTGGGCTTATTGATGATATCAGGTTTTTTAAAGTTGTCTTTTGTTTTTTGTATTTACTGTATCCTCTGAATTCCATTTTCCCTTCGTTGTTTTTGATTTGCTTCCACTCCTTCGTAGTGGAGGCTCTCCTGAAACAGGCTGTGGCCCTTCTCCGTTTGCACAGTTCAAGTGCAAGGCACCCAAGACAGCTCCCAGGCAGTGTGGCCGTGGGAGAAGGGCAGAAGCTGTCCCCGGCTGCGCGCGGCCGCTGGGGGGCATCCTGCGGGGAGCTGACTCTCACTGAGAGCGTCCCAAGGGCAAGTACGTGCGGATCCTTTCTCTGAGGCCACTTTTCTGCTCCTGGGGATGTCTGGCTGTTGGCATCCTGGGTGCAGGGTAGGAGGGCACCTGGGGGTCCAGCCAGTCATTCCACAGCCTTAATTTGAGCCCCGAATTCTCCCGATGAGTGCTCTGTGGGAAGAGCTCCCTGGTCTCCTGGCTTGGCAGCAGTGACAGAGGTGGTTTACCTTGGCCGTGTGCGTAGTGAGAATCCACTTACCGGCTTCTAACCTTTCTGCTTATTTCCAGGCTTATGCCGCCACCTCGTTGTTGTGGATCAATTTGTGCCCCCCTGCCGCCCCGCCGAGATATGCTGAAGTCCTCACCCTGGTACCTGGGATGTGAGCTTATTTGGAAATAGGGTCTTCGCAGATGTAATCAGGTTAAGATGAAGTCATATTGGATTGGATGAGCCCTAAATCCAATGGCTGGTATCCTTATAAGAAGGCCATGGGAAGACACAGGGACACACAGACACGGGGGGAGAATGTCACATGAAGACAGAGGCAGAAATTGGAGTGATGCATCCAGAAGCCAAGGAATACCAAGGATTTCTGGTAACCACCAGAAGCTAAGAGAAAGGCATGGAACAGGTTCTCTCTCAGAACCTCCAGAAGGTATCAACCCTGCCACACCTTGATTTTGGACATCTAGCCTCCAGAACTGTGAGACAATAGATTTCTGTTGTTGTAAGCCACCCAGTTTGCTGTACTTTGTGAGAGAGCCCTAGAAAACTAATATACCCCCTCTTGGGGGTACTGGGCCCCTCCGAGTCCTGAGCCTCTCAGGAGTTCCTTCTGAAAGACAGATCAGCTCACTTCCGTCTGCAGACGTTCTGGGATGTTAGTTCCTTGCCAACTTTTAATATTTGAGGAGATCTTATGTCCTCTCACATTCTGTTGTCCTTGAGAGTTTGTTGTTGTTGTTTTTAAAGAAATACAACTTCATTATTTTGAATCACGCTTAATAGTTTTAAATAAGTCAATAAAATAAAAGGTGCTCATTTCAGAATTACCTCTTTTAGCAAAAAGTAAAAGAAAGTAGGTAATGACTGAATAAATTATGACAAGTCAACTGATTGGAATACCAGGCTGCTGTTGCAAAGGATACATGAAAGTTATGATAGGAATGTGGATACGTGTTGGGACGTTATGTTACGTGACCAAAGCAGAATACACTAGTGTCTCTGGGTAAATTCGTGTTTATGTGTGGACAGTAGCATAAAGGGGCACCACAGGAAGAAGAGAATGTGAGGTCCTTACTTCTCCTAACAACCTGCTCTTAACGATTCAAGTATTCTGGAAGGCAATATGTTTCCTCTACTGTGTTCCTTATTTCCTTCCGAGTCTTCGCTAGTGGAGTCCTTAACATCCTTACTTATACTAACAGTCTGTTCAAGGAAATCTAGGTTTTTTTTCTATCATGTTCCTCAAAAATTTTTCACCCTCTTTTCAATACCCAAGAAAGTTTATACCTTTAAAAAAATTCCTTTCTTATTATATTAATGGAAGTCTCAGAAGGGTGAGGAGATAAACTAGTGAGGCCAGCCTGCCATCTTTTATTGACAATGTCAACCCACTTTGCAAGTGAAAGTGTTAGGTCAAGAACAGCTTAACATAATGTATTTCTGAGAGAATTTTCTATAGTAACCAGCTAAACAGAATCCATTAGCCCATTTGGCCTTCTAGGAATTGCTCTCCCTGGAATCTCTACTCTGGGCCCTGTATCCTCCCCTCTGAAGGATTCAGGGTTTTATCTTATAAATGGGAGGTTTACAAAGGTAGAGCACTATTGGTCAGAATGGAATCACTTTTTACTTCCTCAGGGCAGTATAGTGAGAAAAAGCAGCAGATGAAGACAGAGAGGACTTGGATTTGAACTTCTGGCTCTATTCTGTATTAACTGCTTCACTTGAATTAAGTCCATTAGCTTCTGTAGGTTTCGCTTTCCTCATATGTTAAACTTAGACCGTTAGACATTATAGGATCCAGAATGAAGTATTTTCTTCTTTCACAATTAGAGTCAAATTAAACTGTGTCTGTAAATGCAGTCAGTATTCAATAAATGTCTGCTTTCTTAAACAATGTGCATAAGGATACCCCATGTCTGTCAGGACTCTAATACTGAACTTCTTTTCCAAGTGCTCAGGCTGATAGAAGTCTTTTTTTTTTTTTTTAAGATTTTATTTATTTATTTGACAGAGAGAGCGAGAGAGGGAACACAAGCAGGGGGGACAGCAGAGGGAGAGGGAGAAGCAGGCTCCTTGCCAAGCAGGGAGCCCAATGCGGGGCTCCATCCCAGGACCCTGGGATCACGACCTGAGCCGAAGGCAAATGCTTAACCATCTGAGCCACCCAGGCGCCCCTCTGATAGAAGTCTTTAACTTCGTTTTAGATCCTGGCTAACAAAGTCAACTGTTGGGCTGCCATATTGTTTGGTGCATGAGGTTGAGAGCCTGGCTCTCTCTGGTCACATGGCCATCTAGCATCTGCTTGCTAGACGAGGTGATGTGTCTTGAGTGATTTATTTCATATTTTTATGGCTGCAGCTCAGATAATTAAATATAAGAATTGTGATGGCTAGGCATCCAGATAGTGCCTCCTTGAATTCTCTCAGGAAACATTTCGAGTAGTACAGAAGATTCTGTTTGGCAATAGCATAATAAGAATGCTTTATGTTGGGGCGCCTGGGTGGCTCAGTTGTTAAGCGTCTGCCTTCAGCTCAGGTCATGATCCCGGGTCCTGGGATTGAGCCCTGCATCGGGCTCCCTGCTTGGCGGGAAGCCTGCTTCTCCCTCTCCCACTCCCTCTGCTTGTGTTCCCTCTCTCGCTGTGTCTCTCTGTCAAATAAATAAATAAAATCTTAAAAAAAAAAAAAGAATGCTTTATGTTTATCTCATGCGTCACTTCCCACGAGCTCAAGCAATGCTGACCTTCTAAATGCACATTAAATTGCAGAAATTTCGGAGAGGCACTTACAGTGCTAAAAACAATCTTTAAAAGAGGCCTTGATTCATTTCCTGGTGGAAAAATGCAATTTTCCTTCTCTCTCTCTCTTTTCTGCCTTCCTGCTCTTCCTCTCTCTTTTCCTCTTTTTCTGAAGAGATTCAAAGAAGATAGAGCCATGAAAAAGAGGTAAATCAGCTTTTAAAATACGCTTTCTAGAGGCGCTGGGAAGCAACGTACGACAACATTCCAGGCCTTCTATGGACTTCAGTTAAGTCAGTTTTAGCTTCATGATTCTCAAGCAGAAACACTTTCAAAAAGAGTTATTTATGCTGGTCAGCCTGATAAGGAAAAGTAGATCTTATCTTAAATTCTACCTTCAAAAGCCTTATGAGGGAATATATTATCTTTTTTTTTTAACCAGATTCCAGCATTTTAATATGGATTCAGCATGGCAGTTTTGAACTCATAAAATGCACATGAATAAGAATAGATTAAGTGCTACTGTATAAAGAACAGTTTTTTTCTTTTAAGAGTTGCATGGAATGAGACAAATTAAAGTCCATTTTATTCACGAGAAAATGTACACAGAGCTGGTTGCTTTATCCAGTCAAACTCATTTTTGGAGGTGGAAAATTCTCTCTAAAATCAAACATCCTGGCACATCAGGTATTCAGGAGGAACTCCGAGATGTAGCCAAGGGTGTGAGATGCCTTCACCTGACACATACCATGCTCAAGGCAGGCAGTGATGTGAACTTGAACTTGAACTAACAGCTGCTCTGTTAGTAAGCCCTGTCTGCCGTTCAGCACTTCCCTCTACACAGCACATGATTACCTGATGCTTGCAGTAGTGGTAACTGTTAGGAAATGTAGGATCTGAAAAGTCTTCTAAGTCAAAGAAAGATTACATTTTAATCATAACAAATTTAGCATGTTTTATTGTGTTATAATTTGCATATAATTTGCATATGATTCAATATATGTTGAAATCACATGTATACAATGCACAACATAAGTTCTTGAAATCCATGTATATATGCTCTCTATTAACACGAATATTAAAATAACTAGAAGACCATATTTTCTGCCAATGCTGGATAAAAGAAAATTTCACGTATTTCCTAGTTGAAAAAGTCAAAGCCCTGAAAAATTCATGGCTATAAACTGGCCTTTTTATATTAGAATTAAGGGCCAATTCAACCATGATGAGAACTAAACCACTTTCTAAAAAGATATTATAGGCCATATACTTCGGATTATGGGCAGGAATAGAAGAGTGCACACTCTGATGAAAGGGTTTATATATTTACAGATGATAACTTAACGTGACGTTATAAACCCTACTTCACGTGTTCCGCTACTTGTAATTAATTCTGTGGTGCTGCACCCATCATACATTCCTCCGTTTCTTCATTCATTTGTTCCACAAACGTTCACTGAGCGGTTCGAATGTGCTAGGCCCTGTGCTGGGTACCAGGAATATGATGGTCCCCAGAAACTAGTCTCCTGGGGAAGGGAGCCAGCCAGCCAACCACTCACAATACAGAGTGTTCTGTGTGGTTCTGATGAGACAGACAGAGTGCCATAGAAATACCGAGGGGGAGTAAAGGTTTTCCAGGAGAAAGGAGCGGGAGGGAGCACAGAAAAGGCAAGGGAAGAGGGACAAAAGGGCTGGGAGTCCTGTGCTTTGAGACAAAGGGTGCCTGGCTCAGGAAGTAGGTAGGGCGCCAGCAGAGGAAGCCAAGAGGCAGGGGGCCTCAGAAAAGGTGGCCCTGAAACTCCAGAGCGAGGGATCCAGGAGGGATCTTACAGATGGTGGCAGTCACCCAAGGTTTTTAAGCAGGGGCGCCATGATCCAGTTTTTTTAAAGGAAGATCACTGGCAAAAGTTCGGAGGACAGGCCGTTGCAGAGGGGCATTTTTGAAACTACCTAAAACTGGCACTTTCAAATGTTCACATTTCTCTGCCATTCGTAGCTGACTGATTGGACATGGAAAATTTTGAAGTAAACAGGTTTTACTATCAGCACTCAGCTTTAGGTATAATATATGTGACAAGGACAATATTTGGAAAATATTAAACCCATGTGTTTTTGTTCTGCTTGATTCGTCCCGCCTGTGGCTCTGCACCCATTAACTCAGTAGGCTCCCCTCCTGCAGGCAAATGGTGGTTCCCCTCAGGAACAGCAAGCTGTCATCATTCAGCGTTGAGAGACTATAACCCTGAAAGCCAGCTTTGTGTGGTGAGAGAGGAGGTGTTGAAATCCCAGAATTCTCCTTTACCTGTTAAGAACCAAATCTGGCTAAGTCAGATCATCCAGTGTGACCACAAAGCTCTCGTGCAGACAGCACAGGGGAGACCATATAAGGGTAGTTCCCATCAGACAAGAAAAAAGAAGTGAAAAAACTTTCCACTGTCGGGGCCAGAGATGAGGGCAGGGGCAGGGGAGGGGGAAAGAGAGAGGAGAGAAAGAGGGGTTGGTGGTGAGAAAGGGAAAATGAGAAGTGAGTGTCTTGGCTCCCTGTTTCTTGGGGGACAAAGCCTGGGGGGGGGTCACGGGAGAGCTTGTCTCTTGAATCTCAGGGCTTAATTCAGGAAAATGACAGAATTTTCCCAGAACAAGTTGGCATTGCCCTCCGACAGCTTACTAGAAAGGACAGAGGAAGTTGTGTGGACCGCAGGGTGAGGAGAAAGGAGCTGGGAGTTCATGGGTGGCCCATAGGAGCTGAGCACTGGACAAGAGAAGCACCTGACGAGATCACAAGGATAGGTGAGCTTCCCGGGCCCCAGATGGCAGCTGGGGAGAAGAAATAGCTCCGGTTGGGAACTATTCCCATTTCAGTCCCTCCCAAAGACCTGTTTTAACCAGAAAAAAATTATGATATTTTCATTGTCAAGTTTAAGTACCAGTCCCTGACTTCCTCCCCTCCCCCGCCCATCACTAGGAAAAGGTGGAGCCAGATGGATAAATTAGAGACTGTAGGAAGTTATTTCTCTCTCTTTCTTGAGTTTTTTGAATTACACATGCTGTCATTCCTTGTAAACACAAGTAAGAAATTAGCCCCAACTATTTCTTCCTCTCATCTACAAGAATACTAAATATTGTAGAGAAAACATTTATAGAAAACTGATTTGAGTGGTGTCCTTTTTTTAAAAAAGTATCTGATGAAATCATTCTTCTCTGTATCCACATTCTATTCCTTGTAGATTTTTAAGAGGAGATGATATTACATTCTAACTAGTCACTCCATAGCTCATTACTTTTTTTTTTTAAGATTTTATTTATTTATTTGAGAGAGAGAGAGCACATGAGAAGGGGGAGGGTCAGAGGGAGAAGCAGACTCCCCGCCAAGCAGGGAGCCCGATGCGGGACTCGATCCAGGGACTCCAGGATCATGACCTGAGCCAAAGGCAGTCGCTTAACCAACTGAGCCACCCAGGCGCCCAGCTTATTCTTTTTTAAAAAATTAGACACAAGGCATGAGCCATCTGGGGAATATTAAATTGTTTTAAAGAACTTTTTAAAAAGTCCAGAAAAAATGTCTTAGCACTTTACATCCTCTTTTCCAATTTATCAATTCTAATTCCCAGTCTTGACAATTTTAATTATATTTTAAAGATTCTTTTCTCCTTTCTTTCAGAGAGCTTATTAATAATTGCATCAAGTGAATGTATTTTCCAAAACAATGATTACAACTGAAGGCAGAAAAAAAGTCAAAAGCTACTGTAATCAGAACATCAGAGGGTCTTCCTGTTGCAGGAACCCCATGGCATTTTTATAAAGAGGCAATACTCTTGCAGAATTTTTCTGCAGGAAAATGGAGATGGAGACAGGGAATTATTCTGGCTAGATCCCGTCCAGGTCAAGCCCTTCGGCAATATCTGTAAAAAAAGCCACCCTCAAATCAAGAACCTGTTTGGGATGGGCTGAAAATCTGATTATGTTCATAATAAAAATTAAATCCCTCGACCCTTAACAACAGAAGATTTATAACGCCTCTGTGCATCATTGAAGTTCTAGGTACACTGAGGTTTGATTAAGTCGCTTAAGTCGCGAACGAAAACAAAGGGCCGAAACGTCGCTTGCTGTTGCAAAGAGAGGCTCAGTGTGACGCTGCCACATCAGGTTTTCTGTTTATCCCTAAGGCTGGTGCAGCAATGACTTCAAAGTTTGATGGCGCCTTTTTTTTTCTTTTCCTTCTTTCTTTCTATTTTTTCTCCCTCTGAAGATGTTGAGCAGCAGGCTAATGGGTCCCCAGCAGGGTGCAAAGACAGCGGAAAGCTCAGGAATCAGATGTCAATGTGTTCCTTCAAGATACCCTGCTAGGACAGAGCTAGCTAACCAGGCTTTAGTCTTCTCTTGGGGCACACGCTCTGATGCTTCCCTGCCCACTCTTGACTTCCTATATGCTTCCTGATTAAAACGCTGTCACAGATAAATCATGACTCTGCCTGTTAGGACCATTTTCTACTTTCTTTAACGAAAAGCTTGGAGCCATCAGATTAAAAAGATGAGCAAGTTCTGGAGAATTATATACTCACATGTAAATACATGTATACAAGTGTGTCGTATCTCCCAACTCTATAACTAGTCATGGATCTGGGAGTGTTCTCTGCACATTTCCTCCCTATGCACTGCTTTGTTTATATAGTTTTATATACTTCCGGTCAGTCACTTCCAGTCAGTCACTGGATTACCTAGGTAACTTCCTAATGAATAGATTTTAGGAGGATTGGAGGAGTTAGCCTGGTTTTCCTTCAACATAGGCACTAATTGATTGGAAATTGAAGTTGTCTCAGAGATGAGTTTCAATTTTAAATGCAGCAGGCATCCAAAATGTAGTTTGTGGGAGTTCCCACCTAGGCACATAAATGAGTAGCCCTTCAGGCGCCTGAGACTAGTGATAATCTGCCCTTGGCTCAGAGGGACATAACTCAGCAAACTGGAGTGAACAAGGAAAGTGCTTGATTTATTTTCATATTTGACAAGCACAACATTTCCAAAACCATGAAGTGAAACCAATTTACCCAGAGAAAGTCAAGGAAGTCAAAAAGCAACCTACGGAATGGGAGAAGATATTTGCAAATGTCTTATCAGATAAAGGGCTAGTATCTAAAATCTATAAAGAACTTATCAAACTCAACACCCAAAAAACAAAAAAACATAAACAGACATTTCTCCAAAGAAGACATACAAATGGCAACAGACACATGAAAAAATGTTCAACATTGCTTGGCATCAGGGAAATACAAATCAAAACCACAATGAGATACCTCCTCACACCAGTCAGAATGGCTAAAATTAACAACTCAGGAAATGACAGATGTTGGCGAGGATGTGGAGAAAGGGGAACCCTCCTACACTGTTGGTGGGAATGCAAGCTGGTGCAGCCACTCTGGAAAACAGTGCGGAGGTTCCTCAAAAGTTAAAACTAGAGCTACGCTAGGACGCAGAAATTGCACTACTAGGGATTTATCCAAAGGATACAAACATAGTGATTCAAAGGGGCACCTGCACCCCAATGTTATAAAGCAGCAATGTCTATAATAGCCAAAATATGGAAAGAGCCCAGATGTCTACAATGGAATATTAGCCATCAAAAAGAACAAAATCTTGCCACTTGCAACGATGTGTTTGGAACTAGAGGGTATTATGCTAAGCGAAATAAGTCAGAGAAAGACAAATACTATATGATTTCACTCATGTGTGGAATTTAAGAAACAAAACAGATGAAAGTAGGGGAAGGGAAGGAAAAATAAAATAAGACAAACACAGAGAGGGAGGCAAACCATAGAGACCCTTAACTCTAGGAAACAAACTGAGGGTTGCTGGAGGGGAGGGGGGATGGGGTAAGTGGGTGATGGGCATACTTGTTGTAATGAGCACTGGGTGTTGTAAGCAACTGATGAATCACTAAATTCTACTTCTGAAACTAATAATACAGTATATGTTAATTAAATTGAATTTACATAAAAAATTAAAAGGAAAAAGCTGTCCTAAAACCATATTTGTATCTACTGCTCATCTGCACCTCCACCCCTGCTTCCAAATTCTGTCTGTATTCTGCCATTCAGTCCTCCGCCCCAGTGCTTCGGTTAGCTTCCACCCTCGCTGGAGGGCATCTCTCCACACTGCTCCCCCCACAGGGATTCCAGCTCTCTCCGCATCTGTTTGTCTCAGGTGCCACACGAGGTTTCTTGCCACTCAAACTGCTCCACCTTGGGGTCAGGGCCCTGGCCATGAAAAGGAACATTCTCTGTCTCATATGTACTATTCTGTATCCTTTTGTCCTATGCCCAGACTGACCTAGCAAGGCCACCCTGGATTCCTATGCTCTAGAATTCAGATCAATCCCTTTTTGGGATGCCTGCCACCTGCATACTTTCCCATTTGCTTTCTATCCTCTCAGACTCTTCATTATTGCATGTTCATGTTCAAAACCCCAAACTGGCATTTCAGCAACAACCTGAGTTCCTGCAGACATTTGCCTCAATGACTAATGTCACATCAATGGCGTTCCTTGCTTGGTGAGTTGTTTCGTCAAGGTTTTGTATCTTCGCACTAATGGTGATTCCTGCCCACTGACGCATTCCATTTCACTTCGGGAGCGTGACAGTTAATGTCAGCTTACCCAGTTAAATAACGGTCAACCCCCAGGCCTTGAGCACTGGGTGTTGAGACAGAACTGCGTGAGATGCAACTGCGTGAGATGGAACAAAAGAGGGACTCTCAGAGAGGATACTTAAAATTGCTCAACAAAGTTTCAGTTTGAGGGCTTTTTGAAATATTGGTTTCAAAGACTTATAAAGAATTTACAAATAAAATCTGTTATTTTTATTTATTCACTTATTTATTATTTTTAAAAGAGAGAGCAAGCAGGGGGAGGGGAGGGAGGAGGGACAGAGGGAATGGGAGAGAGAGAATCTCAAGCAGACACCCTGCTGAGCGCGGAGCCCAGCATGGGACTTA
Organism: Mirounga leonina; assembly: GCF_011800145.1. Classification (NCBI taxonomy): domain Eukaryota; kingdom Metazoa; phylum Chordata; class Mammalia; order Carnivora; family Phocidae; genus Mirounga; species Mirounga leonina. The sequence goes on along the minus strand of NW_023270377.1, from coordinate 54,052,593 downwards.
ATCTCACAACCTTGAGACCATGACCTGAGCCAAAATCAAGAGTCGGATGCTCAACCGACTGAGCCACCCAGGTGCCCCTCTGTGTTATTTTAAAAATAAGTGATGATAAGACATTCAAAAATGAGCATGATTTTCACGCTTTGTTAACTAAGAAGACATAACAGCAGAAATGAACATGAACTTTTATAAACAACTCCTCCACATTCCTCTTTACAATGCTAAGATTCTCTCAATAGTTTAATAAAAAAAGATTGTGGAAGAAATATCCAGCAGAGGTGGAATGGGTGGTAGAAAGGCCACTACACCAAAACCGAAACCACAGATGTGTGGGACACAAGTCTAGCTTGGTGGGAGTGTCGCTTAAAATTTTTGTATGTTAATTTTCTGTGGATAAAAATAGCAGGTGTATCTAACCTCACAGATAGGTAGTAAAGTAAAACAGATGTGGAAAATCAGGAATGATAGATAATGTGATTTGGTAATATTACTCCCTAAATTCTGGAAAGTGCTTTTTTCAGTTTAAATTCAAGCAGCTTCCTTTTTAACCTGAAGATTTCAAAGTATTTAATAAGAAATATAAAATAAGCTCAAATAATTGTGAATCAGTACCAAAACAATGAAATTAGCATGGAAATGCCCATGAGAATCCTTTCCAGCATTTACTATAACTAATCACATAGGAAGGATGTGTGGACTTTGGGTCCATTCCAGAGTAGCTTTGCAAACTAATACCAAAAATGTATCAGCCCTGCAATTACAAGTCTTCATCCTCCTAAGCTTTACCCACAGTAAAAGGAATTTATTCATGGCAAGAATTATCCCATTTATTGCATAACTGTGCACAGGAAACTGAATAAATTATAAATAATTCAACATGGGTAGTCAAGGTGAATTTAGCAAAGCAAGATATATCTGACCCAACAGCTGTAGGCTTTACACCTGGGGCCCCAGCACATGCAGAGATACCAGAGAAGCAAGGATGGGAGGAGCGGACAGGAAGAAAAGGGAGTTAAGGGTCCTCTTATAATAAAGTACACATCACTCCTGATTTTTTTGCCCAATCTTTCATTATTAAACAAAAGAACATTATGTGCTATTATAACTAAAATAAACTACCTTAGATTATTTTAAAGCTTTGTCTCATTTTTATGCTATCCTACATTTAATGGCTAACATAAAACAAAGAAATGAATTTATTTTTGGTGTTTATAGTCTCTGAAAAGTTACATTTCCATCTTCAAGACAATATTCTAGAATTTTTTTTTTTTAGCGTAATGTGACAAGGCTCAGCAGCTCCTAAAAGTGCTGAAAACAAAGTGGTAGATAAGCCTGAAACTTGATGGTTGTGAAGTCCTTAAAAAACAATACTGTGTTTTTAATGGAGTTACACAGAGTGAGAAACTAAAGCGATTTTGCTTTCCCTGCGTGTGTTTCTCAGTCTGAAGTTAGAAAAGCAGCTCAGTCTGATTGAGCTGGGTAGGGGGTAAAGAACTCGCCAGGTTTTACACATGAAAGCAAATGCTTTAGTAGGAGAATTAAAAGCCAATGTACACTAAACTGTTAGTGTTAACCGATGCCAACCCTAATCTGTACTCAAAAAGTGGAGCGTGCACGTTCAAAGCTGATGACACTCATCTGCTTGCCAGGAGCAGGGTCCCGAACACCAGGCAGCACAGCCAGAAACCATAGTGCATCTTGCTCAGAATGCAGTGGTCAGCATTTGTCACACGCATCTCAGAGAGAGGCAGAGTTTTAAGATGGAAGGTTCTCTGAAAACCCTGTGGCCCAGACCATGGGGCCAGGACAGAAAACCATGTTTCATGGTTTCATGGAACTCTTGTGTCTCACGTGATATTCATAGAAGTAAAAGAAGAATTGTTTTAAAAAAAAAAGTGAAAAAGATTCCCACAGTCAGATGTTAAAGAAATTTGGAATGAATCAAGGTTAAACGTGTTTCTTTCCCAAAGGACTCTCTGAGCTTTCAGGTTCCCTCATTGTCGGGCCCGAGAGCTCTCTTTGAAGAGATATCTATTAGGCTATGGCTGGATACTTGTGTTTCCTGGGGCACAGCTTGGGAAATACTGAGATAAAATATGATTAACCCTGGCTTAGAGACGAGGGCATCGAGGCCCATGGACATTATGTCCTAGAAGGACAACTCAGGTCTCCAGCCTCCTAGCATCAACTTTTCCTAGGAGACAGTCAGAAATCTGAGAAGAGACTGACTGCAACCAGAGTTCTTAGCAGTGCCCATACCCTGGAAGGGTATCGGAAGGCTAGACCTTCTGAAAGTACATACGCTCTTCTTTCTTGGCTCAGTTGGGACACGCAGACCCTCCCAAATCATGATTACCTGATACAAAGGCATGCAGATGCTATCAATCCACTCCAGTTGCAACCGAGGCAGTTCATCTTTCCGGTTCCGATCAAAAATAGCCTAGAATGGGGGAAGAGAATTTGCTTTATTACGCTGGAGTATTTTACAGGTGCATTGTCAAACACTTTGCCACAATGATCCAATTTTTACCAACTGAACACTTCACAAATCACAATCAATCTTTACATGTACTTTCTTTTCCTTTATCTATGATGAGAAATAAAGTATTTTCACCTCTTCTTATGAGATTTGTAAGCGAATTTATTTGAACTTTATAGCACGCAACTCCTTGGGGCCAAAATCTGCCTTCAGATACAGGTAATGGCCACTAAATCAAGTCATCAGGTCACTGGGAATTGGGTACAAGTCAAGGGGAAGGGGATATGTTTTATTGCCACAAAAATAATGCAGGCTTTTATTTTTATAGCGAAAGAAGATGGGATAGATTAGAAAAGATCCTTAAAGCAGCTTCACCTTAAATAGAAACTATTTGTATTAATTTTTCAGGGTGGGGTGTTGGTTTGACAACTCTTGTGTGTTTTTCAATAAGGTTCTGTCATTAATAAAAATCCTAAGTTTTTATCTATCATGGGATGGATGATGTGGTAGGTACCCATTCCCTCCTCCTTCCCAGCCTTTAAACTTCATGATACTATAATGTTTAGAAAATTTAGGTATATTCTTCAAGAAAAAGAAGTGACATATGTCTGTTGGGCAGACATGAAAAGGGAGCCAATCAGCTGGACTTGGGGCGCACATGGATTCTTGAACAAACACAGCTGGTTCTACTCCATTAAGCATGTCCCTCTCTCTGCTATCAGCGAGTAAGGCCAGGGTCTACGAAGCGACCTTCCCCTGCATTACTGTCTTAAAGTAGGTTTGACCGGTCTTTCCTCTACAGAGATAACATGTGGCATCCACATCATTTTGGCATTCACATGGGTCATGAGGGCAGATCCAAGGCATTCCCTTGGTCTGGAGATGCTGAAAAAGCCAGCATCCTTCAGACTCATGAATGAGGGTGGGAGTGGGTAGGACAGAAATCACGAGCTGCTGCCAAAGCTCACAAGAAGACAGAAGGGCACTGCCGAGGGAAATCTCTCCGAATCAGGGAGAAGGTCACTGACTCCCACAGACTCTGCTCATCCTTGTCTTACAACGTGAAATGTGAAATACCAGGAAAGGGGACTAGGGTCTGGAGAAGACTGACGTGTGCCGGAGGAAGGAAGGAATGGATCTTGTGAACTGCAGGAGTCTTTGAAATGTTCCTTTAAAAATATTATTCTGTTATCTACTCTTGAGCTCTCAGAGTTATCTGAGATTTTCTTATTTACTTAATTACTGTTTCTGGTGCATAGAACTTTTTGTTTGTTTGTTTTTGTTTTAGTTCAGTGGTTTTTGGTATATTCACAATTAGTTGTGCGACCATTACTACAGTCAATTTTAGGACATTTTTATCACCCCAACAGGAAATCCCATACCAATTAGCAGTCACTCCTCATCCTCCCCCAAATCCCTGGCCTTAGGTGACCACGTATCTATTTTCTGTTTGTATAGATTTGGCTATTCTGCACACTCATATAAATGAAATCGTATGATACGTGGTCTTTGTGACCAGCTTCTTTCACTGAGCATGATGTTTTCAAGGTTCCATCCTGTAGCATTCATCAGCACTTCATCCCTCTTTATGGCCAAATGATACTCCATTGTATAGTTACACCACATTTTATTTATCCATTCCTCAGCTGATAGGCAGTTGGGTTATTTCCACTTTGTGGCTCTGATGAGTAATGCTGCTCTGAACCTTCATGTACAAGTTTCCACGTGGGTGTATGTTTTCATTTCTCTTGGGCATAGACCTAGAGGCAGAATTGCCGGGCCATGAGCCCAGTCTGACTTTTAATGTTTCCATGAATTGCCAAACTGTTTTCCAAAGCAGCTGCACCATTTTACAGCCTGCCAGCAGTGTATAAAGTTCCAATTTCTCCACATCCTCCTCAGCACTGGTCGTTGTCTGTCTTTTTAATTATAGCTATCCCCGTGAAGTGGTATCTCACTGCAGTTTTGGTTTGCATTTCCTTGATGACTAATGATTTTGAGCATGTTTTCATGTGCTTGTTGGCCATCTCTGTATATTCTTTGAAGCACTATGTATTCAGATCCTTTGCCCTTTTTAAAAATTGGGTTGCCTTTCTAGTTGTTCATAGTTCTTTATATATTCTAGATGCCAGGCCCATATCATATATGATTTGCAAATCATTTCTCCCATCCTGTAGGCTGTCTTTTCATTTTCTTGACAGTGTCCTTTAAGATGCAAAGTGTTAAATTTTAATGAAGTCCAATTTATCTATTTTGTTTTTCTTGTGCTTTTGTGTCTCTTGTGCTTTTGGTGTCATATCTAAGACATCATTGCCAGATCCAATCCAGAAGATTTACACCTTGTTTTCTTCTAGGAGTTTTATATAGTTTTAGTCCTTACATTTAGGTCTATGATCCACTTTGAGGTTATTCTGAGGTTTGGTGAGAGGTAGGGGGTCTAACTTGACTCATTTGCAGTGGATATCCTACTGTCCCTGCACTATTTGAAAAGACTACTTTCCTCCCCATTGAACTGTCTCAGCGTCCTTTTGAAAATCAGTTGACCATAACTGTCAGAGTTTATTTGCAGACTAGTCATTCTCAAAAAATGTTTTTGAGTGGAAATGTGAGATAGCACACTGTCCTGTGTTTTCCTTTTACAGCATTTTGCATCTTGTAATTGACTATGAGTGATTATTTATTTATTTACTTTTAAAGATTTTACTCATTTATTTGAGAGAGAGAGAGCATGCGTGAGAGAGCAAGCACAAGCTGGGGAGGGGAGCACAGAAGGAGAGGGAGAAGCAGACTCCCCGTTGAGCAGGGAGCCCGATGCAGGACTTGATCTCAGGACCCCAGGATCACGACCTGAGCCGAAGGCAGATGCTTAACTGACTGAGCCACCCAGGCGCCCTGAGTGATTATTTATTTAATATCTATATTTCCCATCAGTTGACAAGCTTTGGGGAAGGGCAGGGAAGATGGCGCCTTGCTCATGGCTGGAAGCACAGTGCCCAACTTCATGCTTGATACTTGGAGGTGCTCCAGCATGTTTTCTTAACTGACTCACTGCTTCCGCTATTAACCCTTTGGTTACTCTAATGACCGTTAGGACCATGACACCTGATGGGGCTCCCAGACAATTTTCTTCCTGAATATCAAGGAATAACAGACACGGCTGGTGTCACCTGTGGGTGCATGCATTTCCAGACATCTCTGGGAAAGGACTAATGAGAAATCGCCCTGCCACAGCAGCCAGGAGACTGTCATCAGCAATGTTAAGTAGCCTTTTGGGAGGCGAGAGTAGCATTTAGTGCTATGCTTCCACTGCAAAATCGATCTCGTTTGTGTCTTCAGAGAACGCCTTACCTGAGCCCACAGACAAAGGTGCCTTAGTGCTGGGTCACTGCCCCTGCCAGCTCACCAATGCTGGCAACTGACTCGTATTTCTTTTCATTCAATTAAATGACCTGTAGTATTGCTGCGTTATACACCCTTCAGAGGATGCCTCTGAAACAGTTCTTTTTAAGTGGAGGAAAGCTTTAATTTGAAAATAGATATGTAGCTGAGAGAAATGTGGGTTGTACGAGGTTTTACACATTAACAATGTACCCCAGTCCAGTGTCTTTATTTTTATAGCCAAATCTGGTGACACCACCAAAAAAGAATAAAGGGAGGTTTTGGAAACAATATAAATAGATGTTGCTTTGGAAACTAAAATACTGGGTGAGTGTTCTAACTGATGTAGTCTTCTGACCTTTCATAGGTAAGCAACAAATTAGGAATAGTCAACATTAGTAAGGCTGTGAGGTCTGACTTCAAGCAGGTGATGTTGTTTAACTAGGAGCTAGTTCTGCTGCCTTTCCTTGCTTTTAAATGTCAGCGAAGAAAGGCCTCTTAAAACTTGAAGATCTTATAAATACCCCCAAATGTTCAAAACTCAGTTGACTTGAATCCTCATAAACAGACATTCTTGACAACGGACATATTCCTTGAGCCGCACTGAATCTACTGAGCTGGGCCGGCTTTCCAACACTTTGAATCATTCCTTGAGTTGTTGGGTGATGTGTTTTTAGCTAACCCTTCATTAGGAATAAAGAGGCCACCCCCTCCTTGTGGGTGGTGACGGAGGCGTTTATGTCTTTTGTCTTGTTTGAGTAAAAACAGCATCATCCAGAGCCTGCAGTAAGTGTTTTCAAATAATAATCAAATGGATGAATCCAATAAAAATGGCATTTCAGTCAAAAGAACCTAGTTCCCCAAGTGAAACTTTTCATTTTGCAAACAAAGAAAAGAAACAGAGACTTGAAATGATTTGGGTTTACAATTTTGGAAAGTCTGGAATTGGAAAATAAAATCCAGAACATCCATTATTCACTGCGGCTGTCCATTCTAGCTGCTCAAGGCTGGACAGCTTGCATTTAAATTCGTCTGTATTTCTATTCCAAAGGAGCTACTGACCACATAGGAAATGCCAGCACTGGGCTTTGAGCTACTCAAATGCCACCCTGCATATCCTCCCTCGTGCCTAGTTGGCCCACCGTGGGAGCTCAGGAAATGCTTGTTAAGTAGCTCACCACTCTTAATCAGAAACCTGGGAATAAGAGTGTTTAGCATCTAAGTTTAATTAAAGTTTTAAACTTTCAGGAGTGTTTCCTTACATCCAACTTTCAGTCTTTCCCACTTTCAAGTTGTGATTTGGAGATACTTTAGAAAATGTCATTCCAAAGGGTAAATGCGTCATAATAGAAGGACAAACTTACTGAAGGAGTGAGTTTGAGTTCTGATCTCTCCCGATCTCCTTGTTCAAAGAACTCACTGGTTACAAGTTCAGCCACCTGAAACATATACATATTTAATTTATGGTTATATGTGATCTATCATAAGACTCAGAAGTTATTTCTGCCTTCTGTGTATGGTGATGATCTTCAACCCAGATAATCACTTAAAAAGCTTTTGAAGAATTACATTAACATTTTCTGTTTCAAGGTATTACGGACTTTAATCAATGAAACGGATTTCCTTTTAATCAGAGGAACTTGTGCAAGCTATTTTTAGATGCATGCTAGTAGATGATCTCGGAGTACAGATTCCATATTCAGGATGAGGCACTGGGTTGCCACCTTCAAAGTAGGAAATGCTCTTATTGCAGAAAAATGAAGCAAATAATGCCTAATAATATTTTTTGTCTTTATAATATGATTTACTTGCAATAATAATTTAGCCAACTTTTGGTTGTTTCTACATAGATTCTTCACTTTGTTGTATACTTTTATCTTAGCTTGGTTTCATTTGCCATCGCCCAAACTCTTTAACTGCTTCACCCTACCAATATTCGCATGCACTCTGGAGAGGATAACCCCAGGGCAACCTCTGCTTCTTACTGGAGCAATCAGCCAAGGGCAGGACTAACGCTAGAGTCACTGTTCATACCAGGTTTTCCTAGTGTGTCATGATGCAGTTTGAAGAGTGCTGATTTGGTCTTCAAGCTGTCTTAATCGAGGTACTAAAAGTGTTAATTTTGGTAGGTTCCAGTTGGTACAAGCACAATGGAACTGGTGGTTCTACCCCAAATGGTAGAGATTTTTCCAAAGTAAGGACTTCTATTTTTCCACTTTTCATCTATTAGCATGGATGATCAGAAGTTGCTCATTGGTCATTGTTAAGCTGAAGAGAAGCTTCTCCAAGCCCTGTGCTTCTAATGATAGCTTATGGGAAGCATACTGATATAGCAGTAAGTGTTAAATGGGTATTTTCAACAACACTATAGTGTGCATCTAGGAAATCTCTGAGATGAACTAGCTGGATTTAGAAAATTTGGAAGAGCAGGAAAAAAAAGTCCCAGAAAACTTGATGGCAAGAAGATCTGGATCCCCAGACTAGTTTTTCCTCTATTCCAGGCTCTTATAAAGATGAGGTTCTAAGGTCTGGAAAAGGCTAGAATGGTTTAATTTTGGTCAAGTGGATAGAATCAAGATAGTTTACTTAAGTGTATCTCTCAAGAGATTCTGCCAACCATAAATCATAACCATTGATAAAACATAAAAACGTCTCTCTCCGTCTCTGTTTCTGTCTCTCTCTCTCTCTCTCTCTCACACACACACACACACACACACACAAACACCCCTTGAGAATAGCAAGTATGTAGCTCATTTATAAAGAAATAGAGTATCTAGTCAGTTCAGATTTTAAACATTTCTTTCTTTTTTTTTTTTAAAGATTTTATTTATTTATTTGACAGAGAGAGAGATAGCGAGAGCAGGAACACAAGCCGGGGGAGTGGGAGAGCGAGAAGCAGGCTTCCTGCCGAGCAGGGAGCCCGATGTGGGACTCGATCCCAGGACCCTGGGATCATGACCTGAGCCGAAGGCAGACGCTTAACGACTGAGCCACCCAGGCGCCCCAGATTTTAAACATTTCTAATAAGGAATATGGGTACCTTTTAAAAATTCAATAGCATAAAACTAGTTGGCACTGGCTCAGTTTTTCTAGGGCCTGATTTCCTTCTCTCTCTCTCTAGTCTCTGCCACTACCTTTCCCATTAGCACTCCAGACCTTTCTCTCTGTCTCCGGCCTTCCTGTAAAAAAGAAATGGTCCCCTAAGGGCCTGGCCTCCTTTATTCAGCTCCCAGAACACTCCCTCAGATTGCTCTGAGGTGGGTCTTTTGCACTAAAGAATACAAATGTGCACATCAGGTCACCCCAAGGTAGGAGTCCTGCATAGGTCTATAGCCCCTGGAAAGCAAAGAAATTAAAACAAAATCCTGTCCTTTATCTTTCGAAAGTAGTCCTGGCTATCTCCCCTGTGCTTCTTTCACGGCTCAACTTGTATCACTGTTTCATTGGTACTTAAAAACCCAATCAGGAACATTAAGTGGCTCCTGATTGAATTTTTTATTAAAGAAGGAAATTGAGATGCTAATCAGGCCTTGGGGGATCACTGGGGAAACTCACATGCTTAGAGTCATGTGTGTGAGGAAGGAGGGTTGGAATAGTCACCAGTAAAAAAAACATTTTGCAAGGAAATGTTAAAAAAATCAACATCTAGGAAACTAGAAATATATTTATATTTTTAAAAGAAGTTTCCGTTGTTTTTGTCCAAATGTTTCTTAAAATCATAGAAGTGAGTATGTTTTTGAAAACATTTTAACCTATTCGGTTTGGAGACAAACACAAATGAGATCTCCAGTTTAGGGCTGTGACAAAATTTCTGATGGAAATGTTTGGAAAAACATGGTTTTGTGTTTTATTTCCCTGAACTCTTGAGTCTCTGCACTTATCAGCAGAACTTCACATCTTAAAAATAAAATATTATTTACATCAATGACCAAGAAGACCACCTTCAAGTGGCCAATGGGCCTCCCAAGTTGGCTTAAAATATCAATGCAGGCACTCTTTTTCCTTCTAAGGACTTTCTCCTGTCCTTTTCCTGCTCCCAAGTGGGTTACTGCTCCTTTAGTTGTTGACATGCATTTCACTGGGGGTTCTGAAAGGTCTGGCACATCATACCTCATCATCTCACTCTCTTTCCAATCTTCTCTATTTTTCCCCTGGTCCCCTGAACTTTCTCCCACTCTCCACTCCTCCACTTCTTTCCATCCCAATCAGAGTGGCCACCTCTGTTACTATACCTTTCCCCAATACCTGGAAGATTCCTACCTCTTCTCTGTTCCCCAACTTCACTGTAGGGGAGCCTTCCCACACTGGGGCAGTGAAGAGTGGGCAGAGATGTAGAAATAAGCTACTCAACCATGCAAATTCTTCCCACTTACCCTGCTTTATGTAACTTCAAATGTGTCACACTAAAATGAAAGCCAAGGCTCAGTTGGAGGAGAGCTATTTATTGGAGGAGAACTTTGTAGGAAAACTGCCCAATCTACACTGGACTGTGACAGGAGCAAAGAAATAAGCTTTTCTTTGAGTTAAGCAGAGAAATTTGAGAATATATTTGTTACTGCAGCAAAGCCTACCCTAGTTTTGACTAACACAAAAATTAGTATGGAATTGAGGTGCTGCTGTTGAAAGACAAAGAAAGAAAAAAAGGAAGACAAATAAGAAGACCCTAAAATATGTGGCATCAGCAAGGGGGCCATGTATAAGACAGTGAAGAAATGTTGTTGGAGGCTGTAAGGATGATGGCCCATGTTACACAGTGGCAAAATATTTTGTACAATTCTCACTGAAATAAAACAAATAATGTATCTAATGAATTTACTGCCTTAGGGGAAGAGATTGGAAAACAAATGTTAGTAGCATGTGACGACTGCTATTGACTACGTTTTGCTAAGTATTGTAAGACGTGAGCTCAGAAAAGGATTGGCAGGCTTATCATCAGAAATGAAAAGGAAGAGAGAGAGTCATAAATTCAGAGTCTTCATCTTCAGGGATGAAAGATGAAGCTGCTTTTTAATCCCAAACTATAAAAATAAAAATTGAGATATGTTTTGAATGACAAAGGCTGATCAAGACTCAGCCTTGCAGGGCACCTGGCTCATTCAGTCGGTAGAGCATTTGACTCTTGATCTCAGGGTTGTGAGTTCAAGCCCCATGTTGGGTGTAGAGATTACTTAAAAGTGAAATCTTAAAAACAACAACAACAACAACAACTCAGCCTTGAGACAAGAATCAAAGGTACAGCCAGTGCACTCACAGTTAAGAACTTTGAATGAAGTAGGTGGTACCCAGGATATCCCTTCCATTGTACAAAATGGCCCAGAAAAATGATTTTACTACATGGTTCTCTCACTGGCACCTGTTGGGCCCCAACTGCTAGGAACTGGGTCATGAAGGAGGAAGAAAGAAGTATATATGTTATTTTTCTTTGTTCTTGAAAGCAAGGAAGTGAAGAGATATAGCAGATCTAAGAAGTCCGTCTAGACTAGAACTGTGGATGTGCTTATTGGCAAATGGAAATGACTAGAATCAAAGACACAAGAAGCTAACTAAATGTGCAAGAGAGTTTGGTGCCAAAAACCCCATAAGACTGTGACTACTTAAAACCTAAAACAAACCTTGGGTCCTCAACCATTTTGGGTGGGAAACAGGTTGGAAAGCTGCCTGTCCTTTGGATATAGCCAAGGAGGACAATGGAAAAGGGATAGTTTCCCAGAATAGATCTAGCAGCCATGGATAATGATGGTTGGGGAGCATCTCGCAGAGAACCAGAGCCTACCACAGAATGGATGGCCTCACAGTGACTGCCCAGTGGGATTTTGGAATTACTGTGGCCCCCTAACTGCTAAATGTTGGCCATCTCTTTCCTTTCTGAATGGGAGCATTATAATGAGTATTTTGTGGTTTGGGTGTATGTCAGATGCTATGTTTGGGGTGTGTGTAGGTCTTTAATTTGCATCCAGACCTGATGTAGAGACTGGCATGAATCCCCCAGAGATCTTGGACTTAGAGCTTGATACCATGACTAATGGGACGTTTGGGTCATATCCCTTGGGGAAAGGCTGAGTATATTTTGCCTGCAGGAAGGAGAGTGAATCACACTTCCAGTGATTAGAAGGGCAAACTGTGGTAGTCACATTTTCATTAACTATTTCTGGCTTTCCTACATTCTGGGCACACGAAAGAATTATACTTCCTGGTTGAGTGCGGTCTTGTGACAAGTTCTGGCCAATGAATTCTTGGGAAGAGGCATTTACTTGCCAGGACGAGGCAGGCTAGGGCTTCTGTCGGAATGATCCACATGGTAACTGCTCCTTCAGCCAGAGTCCAAAGTGAGGAACAGTACCAGCTGACCCTGGATGCACATGCTCATGAACAATACATTGTTTTAAGCCACTGAGGCTGAAGGATAATAGCTCATTCTCCTGACCACTGGCATCATTTAAAAACGCCCACTGAGGGGCACCTGGGTGGCTCGGTCATTAAGTGTCTGCCTTCGGCTCAGCTCATGATCCCAGGGTCCTGGGATCAAGCCCTGCATCGGGCTCCCTGCTCAGCGGGAAGCCTGCTTCTCCCTCTCCCACTCCCCCTGCTTGTGTTCCCTCTCTCGCTGTCTCTCTCTCTCTATCAAATAAATAAATGAAATCTTAAAAAAAAATAAAAATGCCCACTGATGAATCCGGTTTGAGATAGTGTAAGGCGCTGTAAAGAGTGAAGGCTTTGGAGCCTAATCTGCTAGGATTTGAATACCGAGCCCCATCACTTACTAGCTGTATCACCTCAAGCTATCCTTTCTAGGCTTCACTTTTCCCATTTGTGAAATAGGGGTAATAAACTGTATTAGTTTCCCAGGGTTGCCAGGCATGACCACAAACTTGGTGATTTAAAACAACAGGAATCAGGGTGCCTGTGTTGGCTTAGTTGGTTAAGTGTCTGCCTTCGGCTCAGGTCATGGTCTCAGGGTCCTGGGATAGAGTCCCGCATCGGGCTCCCTGCTCTGCGGGGAATCTGCTCCTCCCTCAGCCTGCTGCTCCCCTTGCTTGTGTGCTCTCTCTCTCTCTCTTTCTCGCTCTCTGTCAAATAAATAAATAAAATCTTAAAAAAAAAAAAGGAATCTATTCTCTTCTAGTTCTGGAGGTCAGCAGCTCAACATCAGTTCACTGGACAGAAATCAAGGTGTTGCCAAGGCCAAGCTTGCTCTGGAGCCTCTAGGGGACAATCTATCCTCTGTCCCTTCCAGGCTCTGGTGGCTGCCACCTTTCTTTTGCTTGTGGCCACATCGCTCCACTCTCTGCCTGTCTTCACATCCCCTTCTCCTCTTCTGAATGTGTAATCTCCCTACATCTCTCTCTCTCGTAAGGACAACTGTCACTGAATTTAGAGCCCAGTTGGATAATACAGGATAATGACAATAATAATGATGATGATGATTTTTAACTTCATCACATCTGCAAAGACCCTTTTTCCTTCTAAGGCAATATTTACAGGTTCCAGAAATTAGGATCCACTATCTTTGGGTTGCTATTATTCAGCCTACTGGAGTAACTATACCTAAATCAAAGGTGGGGGGGGGGGCCTTTGAAATTAGATATTTGGATATTAGATATTTAGTCAATAAATATTAGTTATTTATTGTTATATGAATCTATTTTATTTTCCCTAAAATGTTGAGACTTAAGATACCAAGTTACTATTTCACACCCCACACAGTAGGTGCCTCATAAAAATGAAAAGATATTAATCTCCAAAAACTATTAGGATCTTAAACTGTGTGGTTACCGGCTTGAAAACTATTCTTGCTCTAAACTAACATGTTCGGCAGTGAAACCAGATAGGTGGTAAAGGCATAATTTTTTGTGGATATTGCACACTTTGGCCAAAGTGATCTGATCTCTAAATAGTCCTTAAAAAGAAAAAATAAAATTTCCTTTTGACCTCCTTGTTTTCTTTTTTCTCTTTCTCTTTTTTTAAGATGAGAAAAAAGCAGAACTTGTGCTAAAACACGATTACCTATTTAAAAACACTATTTTTGAAACTCTTGCCTTAGGACATGGCCAATGCGTTATTTGGATTTAGAGTGTTAAAAAAATCTTAGAGAATCAGGCATATTATGACTCAGTGGAAGCACATTAATGAACGGCTGTGTAATAAACTGTCTCGCCCGAGCCTCCTGCTATTTTTTACACCATGTTAATACTGATGCAAATTGACTAGGGCTTCAGTGCCTGGGAGTGGGGGTGGGGGGGTGGGGGGGGCTCTGGGAATATTGCTCCCCCTCTCCCCCCCACCTCCAGTCCCTCCTCTGCCAGGCCCTGCCATTAATCACCACTTGCCTGTCTTGAGATCTCCCACGGTTTGGTCACGGCTCCAAGGTCACAGGCTGTCATTAACATTGATCTGAAAAACAGAACCAAACAAAACAGCCTGAATAATCTTTTGTTGCATTCTTCCTAAACAAATCCGTCCTAGATACATAAATAAATAAAATGGGACCGAGGCCAACTCTCACGTGTCTTTCCCTCAACAAGGGAAGCACTGTTTACAGTCCCCATGTTTAGCATCTCCATCATGTGGCCACACTGCTTAGGAAGACAAAGCTTGCACACAGCCTCAGCCTCGGTGGCGGCCCTTTTGTTATGTCTGCAGCGGATCAAGGAAGGCAAAGAACTACTTTCTCTATACTGGAGCTAAGCAAGCTCTGCTTAAAATAATCTCTAATGGACAATGTTTTTTATTTTTAACTAGCGGCAAGGGAATCAGCATATAAGGCCATATACATAGCTGATGAATCTCTTCACCAACTTATCGCTGATTGACGGGAATGGATGGAAACCTGTAGCAAAGAGGCGAGGCGCACACTACCCTAGGAGCTCCTTCATTTCCACCTGCTCTACAGAGCTAAGATTTACTGGGAGAGCCACACTGTTTCACTCCAGTTTATTACCTGGCTGCAACCATGTTTTATAAGCATTATGAAGAAGAATCATATTCAGCAGCGGCTTTCATTAATTTGAACACATAAGAAAGCACAGGAAGATCTGAACCAGATCTTTGAGGGGCAGATTTCTACTGGGTTTAACTAGAATTCACCCTGAACCATGGATATAAAAACATGGGGGACAATTTAAATTGTGGATAGCTCTGGTGCTTATCATTTGATGTGATGAGGAGGTGGGAAAAACAAGGCACACCCTTTGTCCAAAATTTGCTTTCTTTGTACTATAAGCCAGCAGGATGTGATGAAAAGCGATGAAGGATTGGAGTCGAGAGACCACATCTTGGTTGGCTCCTTTTGGAAGAAAGGGGTGTGTTGTTAGAGGTCAGGGGGCTGTCCTGATGTTGGGTGGTAACATTTCCTACCCTGCCGGACTCCAATGCCTTGGAAACATGTCTGTTTCCCAGATGGCAGAGCATAATGGTAGTGGGGTTTGTGTAACTTCCCCAGGAAACCCCCCCCCAGGGAACAGGGCAGAGTGGCAGGTAACAATAGGTCATTCAAAGCCCCGCCAGGCATGCCGGCCTCAGCAGCCTCCTCCACGAGTTCGGCAGCATCTAATCCCAAGCCCCCCTGTGCTAAGCACTACGCGGAGCAATGCAGCGGTGCATTCTTCATATTTGATCTTCTGTAACAAGCACTCTGCTATGTGCCGGCCTCTGTACTAAGTGCTGACCCCTAACTACTAATAAATGAATCTCCTGAACCCTCAGAAGGAGAGGCCTTTACTCCCATTTTATAGCGAGGTAAAAGGAAGCACGGAGAGATGAAGTAACTTTCCCAAAGCGAGTAAGGAGTCAGGATTCTGTGTTTATCACAAAGCTACCAGACCCCCTCTTGCTACACTCAAATGCTTCTCCTTTTAGGTTCTGCTGGTACCGGAGGGAGACAAGACTGTAGGTAATGCATTGAACTTTACAGTCACTCTCCTAGACAGGAAATAATCTCTATGAGGTTGCTTACTTATACTATAACTTGGACAACGATTTAGCTTTCATCTGCTTGATAATTCGAGGCTTACTTCTCAAATTCATGTCACCATTCATCAGTCAATCAACAAGTGTATTGAGTATCTAGCTAGGTGCTCAGTTAGTGATCATTCTAATAGGGACCATTAATCGAGCAAGCACTACAGAGTGATCTACATAGCCTCTAGGTGAGGTAGGGATACTATTATTACCTCCATTTTACAAAGCAAATTAGTGTTTTGCATTCCTTGATCAGACAGGTAGAAAGTTTGCCAGAGGTTACACAGTGAGGAAGTATCAAAGCTGGAGCCAGAATCCATAAAGTCTGACAGAAGGGTCTCTATTTTCAATGAATGCTCTACAGTGGAGCAGGAAGTCCATACTGAGAAGGAAGACAGAAAAAGGCTGGGAGGGAAGATGGGGGCGGGGGAGTATGAAACTTTCATCCAACTGGCACTGGGGAGTCTGTTAAGGTGGGGGGTTCAGAAAGGACCTGGCTAGACGTTCCAGGCAGAACTTTCGGTGGTGGGTGTGAAAAGAGTTTGGAGAAGAAGGGAAGCAGGGGGGCCAGTTGGAAAATATCAACTGATAAGGGCCTACAACAAGGAAGGGCAGGAGAATGGAAAGGCAAGGAGGAGGCTGAGAGATTCCAGAGGAAGAACCAAAGGGGGTGAATGAGTAGCGATAGCGTATTGTTTAGATGCCTCTAGAAGTGAAAGGTCTTTTCTCGAGTCAGAGAGGAGGGAGGAGGCTACTCCTGAGGTCCGCATACTTCTCGTTCAGTCTGCGGGGGGGGGGGGGGGGGGGGGCGGGGGGCCGGCGGGGCGGGGGGATGGGGGGGGGGGGGGGGGGGGGGGGGGGGGGGGGGGTGCAGCTGCACGGCGCGCTGAGTGAATGAATGGTCAGCAGCACGGAGCGCACAGCCAGCTCTGCGGCCCGCGGGGCTGCATCCGGAGTATCCGACGCTCCCCGCAGATCATTTTTATCGCACCTCCCCTCTACGTGCCAAGTCATTTCAACAACAGTCTTGGGTTAACCATCATTTGCTCGATTGGTTCTCGTTTTAAAACAATTAGCAATGAAAAAAGAATCCATTGTAATTTAAAAAAATAGATTCATAGAAAAATAGTTCACGTATGAGCTGCATCTGGCACTCACCAAACAAAAAATCCCACTTCGCGCCTTGCCCTCTGCGTCACGGTTTTAAATTTTAAGACACAAGTAAAACGTCCAAATGGTCAACACAAAATGACAGAAGCGAAGTAAGTCGAGTTACGTTTTGTCGTCCTTGCCGGCACTGCGCTGTCATTGTTTCCTCCGGATTACTGTTTGAAGGCGGGGATGTGAAGCTCGGTGGGGGGAAGGCACCAACTAGCCGCGGAGCCAGCGCGAAAGGAGCTTAGACCTGAAGTGGGCACCGCGCCCACCGGTGTCAGCTGCTGACGGGGTCCCCACGCACGTCCCCTGCGCATGGGTCCCCGCGCACTCTCGCAGTGAACTTACAGGTACACGTGTACGACTAAAGGGTAAGTAATTAGGTGCTCATCTCAAGTTTTCATATCAATTATTTTGATACTCAACAGTAAACTCAGCAATTGTTTAGGACTTCTACCAACACAAGATTTTTCTCGGGGAGAAGTAGTTTATCGTTGACATTGTTCAGGCTGTAGGCACGTGGTGATGATAAAAATCAGACCGACTTTTAGTTGGTTTTATTGCTATTTTCAGGTTCTCTAACACGGTGGTCCCCCGGAGCCCCCCTGCCCCTCGGTGCCCGTGGTCGGAGTCTAACCATGAAATTGGGGAGGGAAGGCAAAGCTGGGGGGGGGGGGCGTGGAGAGCTCCCGAGCACCTCTATTTTACACACTGTGCTTCCAGATAAGATTTTTCTTCCATTTGGGGTTCCCTGCCAAAAAGCGTTTGAAAACCTCTGTAGGAAAACACCCAGGTGGAGATGTGGAATGAGCACGGACATTTTAGGAGTTGTGCTCAGAAGAGAGGCCAGGCTGGAGAGATAGGGCAGGAGTCATGTGAGAAGGGGTGCTTGTTAAAGCCACCAGGAGGCTGAGGAACAGGAGAGGAATCTCAAAAATAGGTCCTCGGGGGTCCTTGCCTTTCAGGGGTGGTGGAGAGGGGAAGGGCTGGAGAAGGACAAAGAGGAGAAGCAAGAGTCAGAAGAGAGTAGAAAATCTAGAAGCCCAGGGCTCGGCAGCCTCCAAAGACCAGGAGAGCTTCCAGACAGAAAGGCCAGTGCAATGAGGGGCTGTGATGAGATCCGGGGAGAGAACAAAGGCCCTAGAATTTGATCCCTGGGAGGTGACTGGTGACTTTCAAAAGGAGCTGAAGTCACATTTCATAGACTGAAGGCCTCAGTAGAGGAACGGCTAGCTACTCTGTGGTAAATCCATACTTTGGAGTACTGTGCAACAGGAAACGCTGATGACGTACGGACACGGAAGAAACTCCAAGGCATACAGTTGAGTGAACAAGCCAGTTCAGATGGATACAGAAGTATGTAAATTATGTTAAAACAAATAAACAAGTCCACACTCAACAGTATTTTTTCCTCAGAATATACATGTAGATAAGTGCTTTGGAAGTGGCTGGAAAGGATACAGCAAATTGGTAACAGACTGTATAGCTATGCTTCGGTATGGTATGGGAATTGGGAGTGAAGCCCAGGGGACGTCTGGCGGCTCATCTGTCATGTTTTCATTTGTTACAGAAAAATATATTCCTATAATTACTTGTGGAACTCAAAATTATTTAAAAAGAAACATACTGCCTTGCAAGAAGTTAGGAGGAGGGTGAGTCAAGTGTGGAACTGAAGAGAAAACGGGGACTATGAATGGACCTGGGGAAGAAGGCAGATTTTAGGCATGATATTTTTGCCTGAGGAGATAGAAGCATATTTTTAGGCCTAGTATGGTCATGCTGGAAAAAAGCAGATTTTGAAAATGCCAAAGGAGCATAATCAAGAAGGCAGGTTCAGGGGCAGGGGAGGTGGAGGGAACGGAGTTAGGACACATGGGAAGGGCTAGTTTTGAAGGAGGAAGGGTCCCCTCCCACCCTGGACAGGAAGAAGAAAAAGGTCTGAAAAGATAGCAGAGAGAAATATTACCGCAGGAGGGGAGAAACAGAGGGCCCCGGTGAGAAGTCCTGGGGAAAAGGTGAAGAGAGGTCAGGGGCAGAGGGGGAGGGGCAGGCAGCCCTGCGTTCTGAAGCTGGAGGCGGTGGGGGGGAGGGGCTTGCATAG
This sequence comes from Mirounga leonina, assembly GCF_011800145.1. Lineage (NCBI taxonomy): Eukaryota > Metazoa > Chordata > Mammalia > Carnivora > Phocidae > Mirounga > Mirounga leonina. The sequence continues at coordinate 54,033,526 of NW_023270377.1, read as the reverse complement.
CAGCTATGGGCGCGCCATGAGACGGGTCCTGTTCTCGGTGATTCTAGTAGTCACCTGGCTGTGGAACAGACACAATGCACCTCAGTGCAGGCCTCACAGGCTTTCCCAGGAATACAAGCTTTCCAATTTGGAACAGGACTAAGGCAGCAGAAGGTCTGGGGGTGGGTGAGGTAGGGACAGTGGAGGGACAAGATCTGAGAGAAAGAGGAATAGTGCCTAGCCAGTGGGATGGCTCCAGTCAGGGCGTTCAAATGTGCCACGTAAGGGTGGTGGTTTGCTGCTGTCTTTTCTAAACCACTAGGAAGAAGTTCAGTGAAAATTCTAGAACAGATCCCACCCAAACTGTTCCAATTGGTTTTCTATCTACAACGCCTGTTGTCTCTAAAAAAACCCCCCAAAGTTAACTCTCTACTTTGTTTTGGCTAACACTGTTTTCTAAGGTTCAAAATCCTCTCTCCCCTCAACATACACCCCCACCCCAGGAAAAAGAGGAAGTCACAGCTTGCTGAAACTGAACCAATTTGAACACCATTTTCTAATTCTGAAGGCAAATTTATGGAGAGGGGGCGAAAATATAATGGATTAGAAGATGAAAAGACATGCCATCTATCTTTTCTCTAATTATTCAACTACTCTCTGAATGTTTTGAATGGAAGCTAAGATTTGTTACTTTAAAAATCACATGTGTGCCCTTAGCACTGTCTGAAAAGCATGGCGAAATCTTCAAATAATGAAGAAACACATAAACCAGAGCTGCTTCTTACCGAAATACATCACGATGGTTTTTGATGTTCCAATCATATTCTCCTTTACTGACAAGTTCAAAGAATTCAGTCCTCCTCCTGCACAAAATCAAATGAAGGAAGAAAGAAAAAAAATCTGGAATGAAATTTTTCAGTCTGCGGGGTGACATAAACACATTTATGGAAAAATATAAGATCACCTGAACCAAGCAAGTAACTTAATATTTGAAATCATGAGGCTAAAGCACTGTCAAAATAAATCACTTTTTAAAAAATGTTGAGGCTTCCAGAAAAAGCCACAATCATTTCTGAATGTATTTACAACAGAGGAGATTGTCGAGCCATAAAACAGAAAACAATGTGGTCCCGAGTTTAGGATTACTGGCTGGGAAGCTCTTGTGACTGAAAGTCAGAGGAGGTAAGCAAGGACAAATAAAAAGCGGGAACAATTTGGAATGTTCTTTTATCATTCAACAGAGAACTGAGCTCTATGAGGATCTGAGATAAGATAAGCTCCCCGGTAGTAAATTCAGGGCAAATACTTTTTGCTAGGCTAGAAAATAACTATTTCAGCCTTTCAGTGCTTAAACACATAGTCTGTGGAGTCAGAAATGACTGTTTAAGATTTTATTTATTTATATGACAGAGAGAGACAGCGAGAACAGGAACACAAGCAGGAGGAGTGGGAGAGGGAGAAGCAGGCTTCCCGCTGAGCAGGGAGCCCGATGTGGGACTCGATCCCAGGACCCCGGGATCATGACCTGAGCCGAAGGCAGACGCTTAACGACTGAGCCACCCAGGCGCCCAGAAATAACTGTTTAAAGAGTGGCTCGGTCACCTACGCGCTGTGCAACTTTGGGAAGTTACTTAAACCCTCTGAGCATCCATTTCCAAATCTCAAACACGGGGATCATATTTGCTAACTCACACGGTTACTGTGAGGATTAAATGCAAAGTAGTTAGCATAGAGTCTGCACATTTCCAATGCCGGACACACATACACATACGGATACACATTTGGAGAAGTATAGATACGGAAAAGGCAAGAAAGGAATATTCTGAAGTTGGGAAAATAAGGGTGATTTATTTTTATTTTCAAAACTTTCCTTCCATCTAGTTATATGACTTTTCCTTTTTATAGTGCAAGAATAAAAAAGGACATTACCATTTTATTCCTTAAGAATCACTTCCCAAGGTTTCACCTTCTTGGCACTTCCTAATGAGGTACTATTTAAAAGATCCTGACACGCAGTTTCCCAAAGTGCATCCCACGTGGAAGTACTCCACATACTGGCAAGTGGTTGGAGGAATGCTGCCTGAGATATACCTCTTTTGGAGGTTCACCTCCCTTATTAGCCTTTTGAAGGCTCTGAGAAATACTGAGATAGGAAAGCTTGTTTCACCTTCCTTAACCACAGAATTCCATAGTACTGATGTTTGTTTGTTTCTTTGGTAAAGATTTTATTTATTTATTTGTTTATTTGAGAGAGCGTGAGCGAGAGAGCACAAGACGGGGGAGGGGTAGAGGGAGAAGCAGACTCCCTGCTGAACAGGGAGCCTGATGCGGGGCTCCAACCCAGGACCCGGGGATCATGAACTGAGCCGAAGGCAGACACTTAACCGATTGAGCCACCCAGGCACCCATAGTACTGATGTTTTAAGAAATGCACTTTGGAAAATACAACCGTGTCATTCATGGTGGAAATCAGAATAGGATCTTAGATACTTAAGTGCTGACCCAATGTAGTTTGAGAACAAAGAACATAGTCCTGGGTGCATAATGCTGGGTTCTTTGTTTCTGATCTAGGGTGCCCATCACCAGCTGCCCAACCATATAGACTCCTTGTCATCCGGTCGGACTAACTACTCAATTTATTTGAAAGGAAGCAGGTCAGGAAGACAAGTATTTGAGACACACAGACAAGTCGTGGATCCATCCCTCCAAATGGATAGAGGTCAAGGTCACACCACAGTACGGGATAATGGCCACAACAACCCTGTAGCAGTGGTCAGAGAGGGCGTTGCACAGGGACACGGAAGGGCCCGGCAACTCCCCTCCCCTTTGGGGGTTCAGGTGTGTGCGGATCTTTTCTTTGTATAACTTCATCATCGTCTTCACTTGCCCACGCCCTTCTCTACAGCCCCAGTCATGCCACAGTCTGTTCAGTGACAGACTGTGAGCTGAAAGAGAAACAAAGGTGGTAGAATGGAAAGAACTCAAGTCTGGACTCACACTGACCTGTGCTGACTGTTACTTACTAGCTTACTAGGTGTGTGGCCCCAGGCAAGTGATTCCACACTGCTGAGCCTCGGTTTCCTGCTTTGTGGTGAGAATTTGAGAGGAGGTGTGCTAAGTGTTTGGCCCTAGCAGATACTCAGTGCCTGACAGCGGTGGTTAATATGTTAATAATATTGACAGGATTACTGCCAACAATGACACACAATGGACTAATCGTACTACATGAGATCGAAGAGGTCAGCTAGTTCTCTCTTCTCACTGAAGAGAGGCTAGTCTTCCTTTGACTTATTGTGGAGCAGAAAGTTTGGTTCCACAACTATTTCTTGAACACCTACTCTGTGCCAACTCTTAACAAGATTTATGGACACAAGATGTGGGGGCAACCTCTAAACATCTCTGAATTTAGCAGGGGCATTCAACAAATAAATAGGTAACTCCCCATCCAATGTGATACCAATGATAATATTAATGATACTGGGACTAGAGGGAGGTGAGAGAGGCACTCATTTTGGGCAAGAAATTATGGTGGGTGCCCAAAAGCTCAGTTATCAAGATAAATAATATTTTAATACAATATTTTAAAAACAACATAAATGCAAGAAAAATCCATGATGAACAAAGCATCAGGATTTTCAACAGGATCTGACATGGCGTGTGCATGACTTGCCTCACTTGCCTCCCCCTGGTACCCACCCCCACCATGAGGCAAACATTTATTGGACCCTCACTATGGGTTCTGTCACTTACTACCCACATGACTGACCTCAAGTCGGTTACTTAAACTTGTGGGCTTCAATTTTCTTATCAGGGGATCTACCTTGGTAGAAGGATTGGGTAAAATGATTTATGTAAAACAGCTAGCAGAGAGCCTGGCACATAGTAGGTGCTCAGTAGGATTAGCTAGTTACTAAGCTCAAAAGGGTTGAGTTAATTGGCCCAAGGTTGCACAGCTGGTGAGGGGCACTGCTGGGATACAAAAGCAACCTACTGAGATATCAGGTGCCCCAAGTGGCTAAGATATGCCCAGGGTGTCCTGTGGTGGGGGGGGGGGTGCTGGTGCAGAGGAAGGCTCTGAGCTTAGCTTCGAAGATCATGAAAGGCCTTCTGAAAGAGCTTGCCCATCATCATCCTTGTCATCATATGCACCTGATGTCATTTCAATCCTCTGAGTTATTCTAAGAAATCACCAGAAGGCAAACTCCATGAGGACAAGGGCCTGGCCCCTTTTTCTTCACTCTTAGGTCCCCAGTGTCTACAACAGTGCCTGATGTGTAGTAGGAGCTCAATAAATATTTGTTGAAGTGATGAATGAATGAGAATGATTACCTCAGAAACCTATTCATTTTTAAAAAATAACTCTCTAGCCACTGGTTTCACCTCGATTCTAATTGTACTGGAGTATTCACAGTTATCATTTGGAGAGATTGAGATAAGAAAACAACATAAAATCTATCCAAGAAAAGCTCAGTTAGATTCTTGAAGACTAGATTCCCACTAGACCAAGAGAACAACAAAACAGGTTGTGGGAAGTTTAAGAACATCATTCCCATCTGATGTCCGACCCTCCTTCCACTAATATTGTTATATTTGCGGAGAGTATGGAGAGTATTTTCAATATGTGAGACATAATACCTCTGATGCAAAATGGAGACATATTAGCTAGGTGGCTAACTCAATGCAGAAAAGAATTTCTTAAAAAATGCAAATCTGTGATAGGGCAACTGAACAGAACCATAAGGATAAATTTCCCAACTATGGAAACTTTAATAGCTAGAGTTGCTGCTGTGAAAGTCTTAAATCAACTGGACCCAAAATCAGTTATAGGCTTCACATCACGTTATAACAAAACTAGATTCCACTGCATTGGAACAAAAGGGATTATCCACTGTCCCTAGGGGATGGTGGATAGAGAAGGGGTGGAAAGAATCCGTAGGGCACAGAAAAATGTGACATACTAATTTTATTTTTCCTCCACTGACAAAAGTGTGGCTATTTCTTGATATTTATTCTGACGTCCCAAGATTTGACTATGACCTCAGAAGGCAACAGAACTTTCTGCATACCATAGTTTTGTCAAGTTCAGTCTCTGGTGAAACCATGTATATCATACACCTGGTAATATGTTTGGCCACACAAATAGTCAAATAGACACTTTAAAGTTTAAAACAAAGTGCACTTAGAATTTTTTTTAAGTTCCTGAGAATTAACCATCTTGAAAAATCAGGAGGTGGTGTTAATCATTTTCATAAGGCTGCAAGAAAGGATTTGGAAGTATTGATAGGCAAAGGTCACATCACAAAATTTATTATACATGCTTAATATGTTTTAAAAGGTATACAAATTACACATCAGACATACAGAATGTATCTACCTCTTTACCATCCAGCCTAGAAATAAAGCTTTATCCACTCTGTACAGCTCTGCACTCTTGCTTCTGCCCCCCTTCCTCCCACCACAAGATGGGTTCATTTCCTAAATTTTGTATAAATCATCTCCACATAGATCCTTCTGATTTTACTAGGTGAATCACGCAAACTATTGCTCTACATATTTTAAGACTTTATAAATGGTGTCATTGTAGTGTATGTATTCGTTAGCAGCTTGCTTTTCTTGCTCAGTGTGAGACTCACCCACGTTACTGCTGTGTGGTTATTCCATGTATTACTATACACTATTTATTTATTTACTTCCTGATGATGAAGGTTTAGATTATTTCCAATTTTTTTTGCTATTACATATTACATATAATGCTGCTATGAACATCCTTATATGTCTCCTTGTGAATTTGTGTGCATTCTCTCTCTCTCCCTGCCTCTGTCTCTATGCACGTGCGCGCGCACACACACACACACACACGCATATATACAATTCCTGGGTCATAGAGTGATTTGTTTTCTATGTATGAGTTTTCATTATAATTATAGACTGTTAGAGGTATATGGTACCTTTGAGAAACAGCTACTGTTTCTCTCATTTTAGAGGTGAGGAAACTCAAGGTGAAGGAAGGTGGAGTGATTGTTCCAGGGCCTCATGGCAGTTATGGGCAGATCTTGGTAGATTCTAAGCCCCCCGCCTCCCACTTCTGGTCTCTGAGATCGTTTGGTAAGCCGTGAGTAGCATGAGCCCTGGGGCCAGATAGCCCGGCATGTTGAGAGAATCTGGACAGCAGTGGCCCCCAGCCCTCATGAGATGTAACGGCTCTGCGTGCTGTTGCAACGCGGACGTGCCAAATACCAAGTCCCGAGGCGGGCACCGCACAGGTGTTTCCATCATCAACAAGGGGATGCTCCACAGAAAAGCTGCAAATGGCCCAGGCCAAGTTGGTGGTTGGCGGCTCCAGGTGGCGTAATTCTGACCTCCTCCTTAGTGACGATCGTTACAAAGCAACAATGTGATACCCACTGTGCTTTTGAGACATGCGTTTGCCCACCCAGCTGCTCCTTTAAGCATCTGTATGTGTATGTGTCCATAGATTATACAGACTCAACAGCGTGAGCATATGTGAAACTGTTAGACACAGGAGCACTTTTAAAAACACAGGACTCCTAAAAGGAACATGTGAAAATTTACAAAGTTATCTAATACTCCCTGGATCCAGGCTTTTCCATCATGAGGAACTATATCATTAACTTCTCAAGCAGATCACTGGGAACCTTGGTTTTCAAGGACAATGGCAAATACCTCGGCTAGTGAAAAGCAACTTACTGGAAAATCTCATTTATAATCAGATATGTTTTTATTAGGCTTTTATCCTGCTCTCCTGACAAAGGCTCTATTTAGAAAAATAGCAGTCTTTAAAAAAGCATCATTTGAACAGAACTGCTAAAATTACCCTCAAAAATAATTCTAAAGATTGGTTACTGGTCACCCGTCACTACACTAAAAACCTTTCTGGTTTGTAATCTATCTTGCAGAAGACATCTTTTATTTGTAAAGCGAGAAATCACCATTTTTGTGTATATTTTAATCAAACAATTTGGGGGGTAAATTTATATATCTGTACACGCATATATGTGCACATGTTCTTTATCTCTCTGTTCATCTCACTGTTACAAATCTACCAAAAGTCCATGAATGTTAGGAAGGTTTTACTGCCAAATTGACAAATCATCCTTGCGATCCTCTGCAATGTCAGCCCCAGAATCATCAGGCAGCGGTGGCATGAGTGTGTGTGGGGGGTGGGGAGATGAGGGGGTGCAGGGGGAAAGAGATTTGTTCTTTTGGTATTCTTACAGCTCATTCAACAGGCAAATCATATGTCTGCTGTTGACTGCTAAATGTAGACTCTGGAGAGATTTCTGGAATTTGGGCGCGAAAGCACCTGAGAGGAATAGAAAATTAATACGCAGATGTTAACTCTAGTAATTATGACCAAAGGAAAAAAAGTCATTTAATTTTGAAAGTGAATTGTCTGCCAGTTTTAGACTAGCACTGATAATGCAAAGGTCAGCTAAGAACCTGAACGAAGTTATTTGTCGGAAGCTGGGCTTTTGCTGACGTGAATAAAATTGGCAAAATGCAGGAAATGGAAAGGCTAGAATGACGGAATGTTGAGAATGGCCAAGGTTTAGACAACACAGGTGCTAAGAGTCGGTTGAGTCCAGGCACAATCACCAGGCCAAGAGGTGGTGTAAGGCATAGCTGGATGGCCCGTGTCCTCGTTGCTCCTGCATTTACTTTGGCTGCAGCATTCCTCAAGCTGCGGTATCACTGGTGTTCTCTCTTCCCCGTGGGCACAGAGGCCCGGAGGTAAGAGCTATGTCTTACCTGCCTGTGCAGCCCCAGAAACTAGCGCGGTGCCTAGAGAAGTGCATAAAGAAGGCATCAATAAGTGCCAGTGGATGACTTTCTCATGTTTTATTCAGTTGCAATATCATGTGGATGAGGACATGGGGATGAATATATGTAAAAGTGCTTTGAAATGCATCAAGAGGTACCAAAATATTTCTTCCATCAACCTGCCGTGGGGCCTGTTCTAACAGTAGAACATTTTCAGCGGGTTAATTCATTAGGCTCTGTTAAAATATAAGAATGGGTTAAGCCTTATCAGTCATTACGCCTTACTCTGCATTAATTTATCTTTCTTCTTTCCAATATGGTGGCTAAGTTGAGTGCAGGCAACAGCTGAAGTTGAAAACGCTAAGCAGAGTGGGCTCTTAATAAACACTTGTTGAGTGATGAATGAGTGAATATTCCTGTCTGCATAGCAGTAGAAACATGTGTTGAGTTCCTGTTGTATTTAAAAAAATAAATTGCTCTAGATATTAATCTAATTTTAAAAGGATGGTTAAACTATAACTCCTCTAACAATCTAAGATAATTTAGTACATTTTGCTGTCATTATCAGATGCTTTGAAAAATGTTACTTATTGCCTCCCCTTGGAAAGACAAAGACAAAGATACCATTAGCCTGGGCATTTTCCATAATTGCTGATGAATGTTTGTAGAGCACAAAGGGAAATGGACATTTTTCAGTTTGAAGATCCATCTGATTAACTTAGAGAGCCAGTTGGAAAAGCATCGTGCATCCAAATGGATTTATAAAATCTGAAGTATTGGATAAGTCTCAGTTTCTATAGTGGTCTGAGGCAATGTGGTCCCTGATATGCTGTCCCCATGCTGCTGACAAGAAACCAAGACAAGGAGAGATTAAGTGAGTGACTCCCTCAAAGTTGCATGGCTGGTTACCGATTGGGTACATCTAAGTCCTGCTTGAGATGCTGAAATTACTATTTAATTATCAAAGCCTTATTCACTGCAGGGACTCAGAAATAGGCACGGAAATCAATTTCAGAAAATCACTCAGTAGAAACTGGAAAATGTTTTCAGTGAGTTGGAAAATTAGACTAAAGAATTTACCCCCAGACTTGGGTTGTGAAGTCTAGAAATTCACACTAAGGTTTTTTTGTTTGTTTTATTTTTGTTTTAAAACCTGTGAATTCTGCTTTCACCTATCACTTGTAGTATAGAATTCCAAGGATGACCAAAGCCATTAGAAATTAAATTTACAAGTTTCTGTGGTTGTTTTTAAAGGGGTTCCTCATTTCTAGGAATCTTATTTTCCTCTTTTGGCACATGGCAGGAGATCTTGCCCGTAGGGATGGGTCATAAATGCTCCAAAAGGTCCAAAAGAGCATCTTCCTGCCTGCACTGGTCCTTTCTAGAGTGCTTTCCCTTTCCTAGGGGAGGAAGGCAGTGAGCTTCCTTTTTGATTGACCTCAGTAGTATCATGACTTTTTTTTTAAAGTAGGCTCCATACCCAGCATGGAGCCCAATGTGGGGCTTGAACTCACAACCCTGAGATCAAGACCTGAGCTGAGATCATGAGTCTGAAGCTTAATGGACTGAGCCACCCAGGCACCCCTTGACTTTCGATTTGAGTAGCCAGGGCAGAAGAACCAGCAATACTCCGGACAGTTAGAGAGTAGTTGTGCCAGACCACCCACACCCTCTTGACCCACCTTTCTCCAGCCATTGCTGCACCAAGCTTCTGCCCAAGCTACGTGGTGCCTCGCTTACTTTCTGCTGGTGGGGGGTGGGGAGGCTGCTCTGACTCCCCGTGTGGGATGGGGATTGCTGGAGGAATCTCCTGCCCTCAGGTGTGTATGTCCCAGAACTCCCAACTCCTGGGAGTTCACGCCCATGGAACAACCTTGGTTGATGGGAGAATGGAGGTGAGTGGATAATTTTGAGGTGCAGCACCTGAGACTTTTCAGACAGTCCCTGAAGGATCAAGCCCAGTTGACCACAGGGATGACCAACAAGGAAATGTGTCTTTACAATAGCTTTCCTACCTACCATTTCTACTGCCCCAGTCCCCCACTCCTGTTCCTGATGTCACTTCCAAAACTATGCTAACTGCACGTAAGCCCCTGTCTCCAGCTCTGCTTTGGGAGAGGGTACAGGGACCTATGCTGGTTTTCAAAGTAAACTGATTAATATATATCTGAGAAGGTCAATATTCCATATAATGTATCTCCAACTCAAATGACAACTATTTCTTGATTCTTCCATGAGAGAAGGAATACAGTGATGGCGGAAAACGCCCTGAAAAAGCCTGTGTGGGTTTCAGTTTAGCCACTAATTAGTTACGTGACCCAAGCTACACCATTTAACCTTTTTGAGCTTAGTACCTGATCTATAAAATAAAGGAGATGATTTGGATTACATCATGTCCACAATTGTATATTTGTGAAATAAAAGCATCTGGGTGACGGTTTGTAGTGGCTGCCGTTCCCCTCATTAACCCTACGGATTGTTTTGTCTAAAAAATATGGCAACACTTTAATGCAACTTTAGACAAGCAAGTGAATCAGCCTCCTGAAGGTCTCGATTAGGGAATGAGCAGCTATTTGGAACCTCAGAAGACAATAATGCTGACAAAAAGAGAACAAGCTGGCTTCTTTGGGAGTCAGCAAACAGCAGGGGCTGCAGCATTAAGATAAGAACAGAGTAATGAGAAAACGAGTTGCAACCAACTTCCTTGGCTGCGTCCCAGCGGTCACTCAGTGATTTGACACATCCCTAACAGGCCTTGATAAATGGACTCCAACTGGGGAGATTTTTTTCCTCCTTAGAAGTTACTTGGAAACTTGGCTTGGGAAAATGCTTTGACTTTGAGAAAAATAACACAAAATCCTACAAGTGTCAGAGAGAGGAAATAAAAAACATTGAAGGGGTATAGGGCTCCATGAATCCCAAATCAAGGAACATCATTCCAGAAAAAGATGGAAGATCAGGATAGCTAAGTCAATCATGAGGGCCACAAAACATGCAAAATAAATGGGCTATAAAGCAATGAGGTTGCAGATGTTGTCATTTATAAGACATACAAGGCATTGGGCGCCTGGATGGCTCAGTCGTTAAGCGTCTGCCTTCAGCTCAGGTCATGATCCCAGGGTCCTGGGATCGAGTCCCACATCAGGCTCCCTGCTCAGCAGGAAGCCTGCTTCTCCCTCTCCCACTCCCCCTGCTTGTGTTCCCTCTCTCGCTGTCTCTCTCTCTCTGTTGAAAAATAAATAAAATCTTAAAAAAAAAAAAAGACATACAAGGCATTTATGAGATGTAATAAGATAGATAACATAGGTATTGTTATCTCCATTTTACACATGAAGAAAAGAGGCTCAGAGAGGTGAATAATTCGTCTGATAACACAGAGCCAGGTGGTGGCAGAGCTGGAATTTTTGTTTTTAAAATATATATTAAAAATTAATTAAATTTATATTTATCAAGGTAATACATGCACATAGTTAACAAATCAAACAATACTGTAAAGCACATAATGAAACAAAACAGTGTTTTCCATATTGCTGCCTTTTGTTCTTTGAGTGTATTTCCCAGTGCTTTCATTTCATGTTTTATTTTGGCCATAATATTCTTAATTTCAAGAGCTTTTTCTTCTTCTGTGGTCGCTCCTATTATTTTTTAAAGCATCCTGTTCTTGTTTCATGGATGTAATATCTTAGCTGTCTAAGGATATCAACAACAGTTTTTGGGTTTTGTTTTCTTCTCCCTGTTTGCTCTGAATATAATTTTTTCCTATTTTCTTTGGCTTCTGTATTTCATATGGGAGGTCTTCGCAAAATTTTCTGTGATTCTCTGTTTGTATATAATATCTGTTTGTATATATACATGTATCTGTTTGTATATATAGTATCTGTTTGTATATAATAGTAAGGCATTGAAAGACTGAGCAGGAGTTGTATGTGTGCATCCCACACACACATTACACAGGATGTATTTATACTAAAAATTATTCATTGTTTATATGAAATTCAAATTTAACTGGGCTTCTTGTGTTTCCATTTGCTAAATCTGACAACCCTGGGTATATGGCTTATGAACTCCTAGCTTCTGGGTGACTGGGCTATAGGTTTTCAATCCAGAGATTTGTTCCATTTCACTTCATTCCCTCTTCTGAGCTCTGTTTCTCCTTCCCACCTTGTATTTTCCTCAGTCCAGAGTCTGCTCTTTCATTTCTCCAGGGAATAAACCTTTAGCTGTCTCCAGGGGTAGAGGAAAGAAGCTAACTGACTACTTTGGGGGAGCATTTTGTGGGCTCTGTATGTTCTGTAAACTGGCTTGCTATCATCTCCTTATCTTCCTTAAGCTTTGAGAGTCACAGCCCCTTTTCATGGCACGTTTTGTCTCTGGGCTCCAAACAAGGTCTTACAGGGCAAAGTATTTTGCTTCTCAGAGCTATTCTCTGTAGGTCCTACTTTTCACTTCTACTCTGCTATATCAGTTACCATTTGTTGGTCAGTCTTTGATTTTCCACTAATGTATTGACATCTCTTCTCAGTCGTGGTGTGCCCTCTCTCTTTCTCCTTGCAGATTTATGCCTTTATTTTTCTTTTAAACTTATTTGGTATCCTTTCAGTGGAGTTTCAGGAGAGAGAGGACACAGACACATGAGCTCAATCTACCAGGTTTAACTAGAATGCCAGAATGCAATTTAAATCCAGACCAACATACCTCCAAAGCTTTTACTCCTTCCACAATACCATTTACTAAGTCATTCAGTGGAATCCAACAATAAATACCTATGGCATAGATTTGTTAGTTGTCTAATCTAATATCCCTCCTTCCTTTATTAATAATAGAACCCCTACTTTTTTAGCAGGGCACATGGCTACCCAGAATAAAGACTTCCTTTCCCAACCTTCCTTCAACCTAGGTATAGCCAAATGACTAAATTCTGTCCAATGAAATGTAAGTGGAAGAGTTATGTGGAGCTTCCAGAAAATTCTCTTAAAAGATAACCCGCATCTAGGAATGTCTTCCAGTTGCCTTCATATAGAACTTGGGATGGTCACATTTGTATAAAACAAAGGATAATGGAGTTTAAAGATAATGAAAACTGTTAAGGCATAGAAATTGAAATAGGGAACAACATTTTTATCAGAATTTAAGCTATAACAAAGTATAAAACAGTGTAGGATATAGCATTTAAGAAGCTTTATGTGGTAAACAACATGGCATTCATCTGTAAAATGTTCAATATTTTGATGTGAGTGGTAGTTTTACTGATGTATACATAGTTTTTAAGTGCATTCTAAGTACTTAATAAAGTAATTCTTAAATACAAAAAAAAAAAAGATAACCTGCATCACATTTTGGCCCCTTTTTTTCCTTGCCCCTTCTTTCTTTCTGCTAGCTGAAATGTGGACATTATGGTTGGAGCTTGAGCAGCTATTTTGGACTATGGTAGAAACCACGTGCTGAAGGTGGCAGCTCAGAAAGACAAAAGGAGCACTGGGTCCCTGATGACTTAATGTAGCTACTCTACCATCTCCACATTGTGGATCTCCAAATTTCTTTTACGTGATAGAGAAGTAAGCCACTGCTATTTTGGGGTTTCTCTCCCTTACAATTGAATCTAATTCGAACTGACACAATGCCAAAGTGCAGTAAGATTTCAAAGAGAGTGAAACAGGCTTCCTAGAAAAGGTGATGGAGGAGATGGACCTTAAAGGAAAGTTCAGCCAGGTGGGGAAGTGCAGGGACAGGATCTCATGCAGAAACAGTGTGATTAGGGCACAGGGGCACCCCATGAGGGGTTTTCAAAGGGCAATATGTAGACCAGTCTGTAGTAGCCAAATCATGTAGGAGAGGAGTGGAAGATAAGAAGGAAAAAAGGCTGGGGGCAGATTATGGAGGGCTCTGGAACTTGAACCAAGTTTGAAACAATGAAGCCACTGAAGGTTTTTGAGATGGAAGTTGGAGATACATGATTAGAATGTGAGGGAGGGTTAGACTGAAGAATTCCAGAGCCTTCTACACACTTATATAAGGTTATATGGAGATGAGGCTAAGGGAACAAATCTGAGTAGAGAGAGAAGAACATGGGCTAAAGAACTCATTCGTGGGAACAAGGAGAAAAGAAACCTACAAAGAACCCAGAAAAGGAAGGAGAAAAGCAACCAGATGTTGGGGAAGAGAAGACGGTAGAAAATGATAGTGAGAAGTCCGTAAACCTTTAGAGGTCTCAACAAAGCTAGACAATATCAGAAATGAGTAAAGGACATTGAATTTGAGGACAAGGAAGTCTCTGGTGACCTCTGAAAGAGCAATTTTGGTTGAATGTGAAAGGGCACATTGGTCTTCGAAGTGTAAATACGTGTTAGGAAAATAAAGGTAGTAACGTGTTCCATTCATTTTAAAAGGTAGGCAGTAAAAGAAAGGTAAATTGAAAAACAATTAAAGATCTCCATGGGATCAAGTGAAAGAATTTTTTAAGGAAAGGAAATGGGTCTTTAAGAGGAAACTCTGCCTATTGGTGAAGGAAGAGACTTCCAGGCTGCTGAAATAGGTAATACCCGATGGAGCAGGTCTCAGAGGAAATAAGAGCAATGGAATTTCCAGCTCAGATGGAGGCTTGAACTTTGGAGAAAAGGAGGACAGCTCTTCTGAGAAAGAGAACTAGAGGAGAAGCAAGAAAGGAAGACTTGGATTTCAAGTCAACCTTTCAGCAACAAATCTTTCATTAGCATCATCAACACCATTATGGATCTGACCAGAAATAATAGTCCAAAGTAGCAATCTTCGCCAGTCTCTAAAATAAAAATGGCCATTGCTTAGCTTCAGAGTCAAAATTTCACACAAAGCTCATAAAATAGAAGAAAGCTATAAATCTCACGTGGTAGCCCTGATTTTCTTGTCTTGCAGATACCACCTTGATGAAGTTCATTTAGATGAGGGGAAAACAACAACAAAAAGTTTAGCTCATTTACACATTGATACCAGTGTTAGAAAAACAAGCAACCCCCAATATGGACCTGAAAATTAATTACAGGATGAAATTTTCAATATCCATTTGTCACGTAGATCAAATGCCAATACCTACTCAAAGTACAGCGTGAGGTCCGTTGCTAATATTGACTGCTTCAAAAGCTGCATAAGGTCACTATATTCCTTGGAGGACAAATTAGCAAAGATGTTGTGACCCTGTAATGAGAAAGTAAAAAGTCACAAAAGACAACGTTAAATCTGAGGTTGTTGATTACATGTGTTTCCTATATTAAAAAAAAAAAAAGTACGGGCACCTGATAAAACCATTTAAGACAATTTAATGACATTTTGTGCAAGTACAAACAGATTCTCTGGCAGACGGAGCAAAGCCGGAAAGTGCAATCATTTTCGAGGACTACCGGGGGGCACTTTATTATTCTTTATTAGACTTTATTAGTCCTAAATAGAAAACTGTGAAAATCTTTAAACTTACTGTGGATATGTTTGTGCCGACAACTTATTTGACTGCCACTTCCCGTGGAATTTACTGAGTGTAGAAGTTGACAAAACATTTGGGAATCTTTCTGACTCTAAAATGAACACTAGTTTCTCTAATAAAGACTAAAGTTGGCATTTGGGAAGCACCTGCTACGGCAACAAAGGACTTCAAGAAGAAGAAAAAAAACCTTAGACCAGTGGTTCTCAGCTGAGGGTGATTTTGGCAATGGGGACTTCCGGCAATGCTTAGAGACACTTTTGATTGTCACACTGACTGGGTGTGTTGTTGGTGGGTAGAGGCCTGGGATGCTGCTAAATCTCTCACAATGCACAGGAAAGACCCCACAACAAAGATTTACCTGGCCCTGCATGGCAACACGGCCGAGTTTGAGAATCCCTGTGTGAAATTGTGAATATACATCCCAATGAAGTGTGTGGTAGTTTAAGCTCAGTATGTAATTACTGAGTGGCTAGAATGTATAAGATACGGTTCTTGGCGTAGTTCTTGGGACTGGTAAGATGACTTTCTTTTTTTTTAAAGATTTTATTTATTTATTTGAGAGAGAGAGGATGAGAGACAGAGAGCACGAGAGGGAAGAGGGTCAGAGGGAGAAGCAGACCCCCTGCTGAGCAGGGAGCCCGAAGCGGGACTCGATCCCGGGACTCCAGGATCATGACCTGAGCTGAAGGCAGTCGCTCAACCAACTGAGCCACCCAGGTGCCCTGGTAAGATGACTTTTACCTAGGATCTGTATCTCCATACCTTTGGAAAGCATACTTCTTTTCATCAAAATTTGTTTTAGCTACATTAGGCAGTTCTGCAATGTTTTTATAAAGTGAAAAAAAAATCATTGTGTAAAATGACTGACAATTCACTAATCTGTTTTGAAAGTCAGGGACTTTTTCATTGATCAGGTTTTCTTAGCATGAATTATGAACTCATAAACACGAGGACTGGGAACCAGAGGAGTTTTAAACCCGGTGTTGAGAGTCAGAAGGTGCTGCAGAAGGAAGGGGCAGAATGACTGCCTGAGAATAAACTATTCTCTACCAAGAGGTAAATTAATTCTTTCAGGGGACCAGAATATCAATTAGCAAATTAGTTCTTACCAGGCGCCAGATGATAATCTCCTTCCCTGGGTTAATTTATCTCATTGGGTGAACCCTCCACTCCTTAAAGACTAGAGTATATTGGTTTCACCTGGGACCAGGTCCAATATTAATAATAATTTTCAAATGAACTCTTCCAGACCCTTAATTCAGCCATTAGGAAGAAGACAAATAACTAAAGGTAGGCCATGCCATAATTCTGCACGGGTTTCTTTGCCTGAGCCTTGCCCCATGGATCAATCATGGGTTGGTGTGCTGGGAGCCTGGGAGAAAGTGGGTGGAAGCCGTGGAAAAGTCATCACCCGGATCCAGACCCGTGTGTCTAACATCTCCTGGTGAAAGAAATATAGCCTTTAGGAGTAAGTTACAGTAAAAACTATGTGGAGTTCAGGAGACAGTTGGTCTGAATTTGAGGATTTTTTTTTTAAGACTTATTTATTCATTTGAGAGAGAGAGAGAGAGAACAAGCAAGAGCATGAGCAGGGGGAAGGGGCAGAGAGAGAAGCAGGCTCCCGACGCGGGACTCGATCCCAGGACCCGGGGATCATGACCTGAGCCGAAGGCAGACACTTAACCGACTGAGCCACCCAGGAGCCCTGAGGATCTTGATAATTTTGTGAGAGAGCATGCTTTACCAATTTTAAAGGACATAGAGTAACTGACACAATTTACACCTAACAGAGTGATAAAGATAAGCTTTAATAAAAAGAATAGCTAATTTGCAGAGTATTGCTTATATGCAAATTGACCTTCTACAGTGCCTCAAGGGTTTGGTCCCTGAAACAGGTCTGCCTCCCTGAAATACTGCTTCTACTCCTTGTTTAGGGAGCAGTGGTACTGATGAAAAGAAAACCAAATGTGGAGGGAGCAAGGTCTGGAGCAACTTTTCGCCCTGCCGCTGCCTCATTTGAAAAGCGGGGTGATAATGATATCTGCATGTTTGCCTTTCTGAGGGGCGGGGCGGGAGCAGATGTGGGGGGAGCGCCAGGCCCCAACCCACACACCAGTTGCTCAGGGCGCAGTTCCGTTATTATTGTTCTTCATAGAGAACCCTGGAGTGAAGACCAGCCAATGTGTTTTGTTTGTATGAAGCCAAATTCTGAGTTAGTGGGGTTTGTTTTTCCCAGGAAACAAACAAATGACCCTCTGAGAAAACCCTAACACCCTGTTTCTAATCTCTGTCGTTCTGAAGGGGGGAGTTCCTGGGGTCAGAGGCACAGAAAAGACAGTCTGCACCCAAGCTCCTCACCCTCCCTTCTACACTCTTTCTTCCACAGCGCTGAGCTGAAACATGGCTTACATAGGAAAATTCCAGAGCTGCAGATGCTGAGATGCTGGTTTCTGTCAGAGTTACTGAGAGCCTAACCCTTGATGTTTCATTCCCAACTGAAAACACATCTCCCCCAGCGGTTTTGCCCTTCCCCAGCCGCACTGGGTTCCGGAGTGCTGACTCTCCTTTATGGGGTCGAAGAAGGCTTTCGTGATATTTCAAAAGGCATGCTTTCTCAAGATAGGCTGGAGGAAAAAAACCTCCATATTTAATGATGCTATTCCAGCGAAGCAGGGCCTTAATGATGATAATAATAATAATTAATGGCACAGCTAGAGAACTGACAAATAATGGGGAACAGATGATCCCTTCTTGGCCTAAAAAAAAAAAAAAAAGTCTGTACGCCTGCAGAAAATTAAACAGATCCTTTCCTGGCAATTTAAAACACAGAGGCCTCAGCCAGAGTCAGTTAGTGGTTTTTCTTTTTCTCTGTGGAGAGCTCAAAGTACAAAAGCCCAACTATTTTCAACTCCTGCATTGCCACGTGAAACAAAATAAGGCATATGGCTTTAGCCCTGGGTCTCAAGTTTAGCTGCAATTCTCACTTTCAGACTGCTCCCACCAGCAATTTTGGATTCTTTTATTTTTATAGCTTTCTCAATTGTGCTAATAAAGTGTAACTTTCTCGCCCTGTTTCTACTTCTACCGTCTTTTAGAATGGCTTTGGATTTCGCGAAATGGGAACGTTGGGCTGCTCACTACTTGGACCAAGTCACTCTGTCAGCGGGCTTCTGTATTCCTTCAGGAAGGTAAGACTGTGCTTTGGTGACAAGCTATATAAGCAGTCTCCTCTGCCAAGTGGACCTGGAAAGTCTTCTTACCAATAATGAGACCCAAATGAAATCTGCTCAGGAAGAATCTGAATAAGGTCCTTAATCAGGCATCTGAAAGAATTTTAAAAAGCCACCAAGAAAAACAATCGTTTGGCCTAAAAAAAAAAAAAAGTGTCCCTCTTCCCCGTATCTACCTGTGGCATTAAAAAGAAAGAGGTAGCAAACATTGTTTTATTGGTTTTCTGTCAAGGGGAGAAGCAGAATATTAGGTCTGTACCTCGCTTTGAAGGATCATCACAGCATGGTTAAAATGGTGATGCTCCAAGGTAGCGGAAGTTCCGTAGAGTTGGGCCAGGGCAGAGCCGCTCCTGAAAGAGGACAGAAGGGTGAGTGACCCGGGCCCTCCACCTGCCAGCGATTCTCCCCCACCAGCTCTTTGGATCAAACTGCTTTTCCTGCTTTGGCAAAGGAACATAAGCATCTACATTCTCAGGAAACTGCGTAGTTCGAAGGAAATATTTCGAAAAACTTCTATGTGTTAGGCTAGAGCCTGTGGATGATACAACAATAAATGAGACCAAGTCCATGTTGCTAAGAAATTTACAGACTAGTAAGGAAGATGAGATGTGGTCATAAGGGAAAATAATGCACATAACCCAGATACCCAGATACCATAGAAAGTGTTCCAGGTCCAAGCAAAGTGCTGTGGATGATCTGAGGACAAAAGACATAATTTCTAGCTCAGGGGATTAGGGTACGCTTCATGAACTAAACCTTATGTAGCTTCTGAGCGCCCAGAACAACTAACTGTCTTATACTAAATGTATTTGACGCTCCATGGGAAAGCCCTTGGGAATATTAGGCAGAGCCCATTTAACTGCTACATGTATGGTCGACAAGCTTCTACTATGGTTTCCCAGCCCACAGCCCCATTATATCTCAGGGTAGAACTCTGGTAAATTTCCTGGATTTGGAGTCAGACCCCGGCTCTTGGTAATAGCTTTGGACAATTACTTGGGTGCTTTAAGATTCAGCTTCTTTGTCTCTAAAATTATGATAATGCTACCTACCTTCTATTATTTATGAAAATAAAATAAAATATTTGAAAGTGCCTGTCACAATGCATGACATGTATAGACTGCAGTCTAGTAAATCAATTAAAACCCATATATATTTCCATCTGCGAAAAGAAAATGTTAATTGAGGGGCGCCTGGGTGGCTCAGTTGGTTAGGCGTCTGCCTTTGGCTCAGGTCATGATCCCAGGGTCCTGGGATTGAGCCCTGCGTCGGGCTCCCTGCTCAGCAGGAAACCTGCTTCTCCCTCTCCCACTCTCCCTGCTTGTGTTCCCTCTCTCGCTGTGTCTCTCTGTCAAATAAAGAAATAAAATCTAAAAAAAAAAAAGAAAAAAAATGTTAATTGATACTTGAAAAATCATTTTGAAATATCTGTAAATTTTGCTCATGTAGTAAAACTTAATTCTCAACTATCAGTTCAGCAAAGTGTTTGTTGGAAACGTCCAAGTGTGTTCATTTCCAGCTCTTGTGGATTAGGAATTAGAGCATCTTAAGAGCCAAGAGAGGTCCAGAGAATCCTATAGTTTAAAGGGCAGTCCTGGGACTCTGACTAACGACCCATCCAGGTCCTTGTATTCTTTCCTGCTCATTCCAGGGAGTTTGGATGTTAAAAGGGCAATTTAGCTTTTACTTGGAAATGCCAGAGATTGACAGCTCACAGTCTGCCCTGCTAATGAGAGGAGTAAGAACTGCATTTATGTGCAATGTGAAGGATTTTGGTCATGAGCTGCCCTCCATCCCCAAGATCCCCAGCCAGATCAGGAGACCAGGGAGCTGTGATGCTTGGAAAGACTCAGAACTCACCACATGTTGGGAGAAGCACAGGGTCCATAGGGATTATTATGAATAGAGTTGGTAAGGAGGGAACTAGATTTTAATCGGGTATGTGTTATTTCTTTAAGTCTTACCTTAATCTATACCATTTAATAAGTGAAAATTTGTTAGGCTAATCTTAGTAATCAATGATTAATTAATATTTAATTTTAGTTACTATTTTCTATCAGAGCTCATTTTTATGAAAATACATTTTTCAAAGTGTACACTGTATGCCTTTGTTTTGGTTTTTGAAATTCTAGGATGTGTTATGCGCATGTCAAATCCAATTGCCTGGCATGGAACAGGTGCTTAAAAAATATTAGCTGCTTGGCTAATAAGCTTACAGTGGTATGGCTAGAGATTATAGTTGGAATTGGAAAGTTGACAGTAATAAGCATGTTAGCATATTTTGTGATAATGTCTTTAACAATGATAGCTATCATGAATACCTACCTATCATACACTAGGCAATATATTAACAACTTACTGTATTATTTCATCTAGTCCTGACAACAGCCACGAAAGAGGTGTTATTTTTCTCATTTGACAGATGAGGAAACTGAGGCTCAGAAGAGTTACGCAGCTTTCCCAAGATCTCACAGCTGGCAGGTACCAGTTCTGGACTGGAACCCAAGCTTGTAACTTTTTTCTCATTGCATCATGAGAAAGATAACTTTCTCATTTCTGCTACTGAGTCTCCATTTTTGCCAAGCTGGTTGTCATCAGTGAAAGAAGATTTCAAAATGTAAAGAGAATTCTACTTGTATAACTGCTAACCACAGGCTCAGATTCCTGTGACTTGTTTCTATTCACCAGCCATGCCCAGTTGCACCTCACTTAGTGGTGTGAATCCTGATAACAGAGCTCAGGTCACAATGCAAAATATTCTCTCTTCCTTTATCATGTTGGTTTAGCAGACCTCACAAAAGTTAAACCAGCTAGATGATCACAAATTATATTTTCTTCTTTCAGGATGAGTAGAATGTTCCCTCCCTTAACCAGGGGACACCTTATAATGAATACTCTGGTGCCTCCTACATTGCTCCTCTCCCCCTTCCCCAGATCCATAGGGCTTCTGAGTACTGCGTTCCGTCACAAGTCCTCTCAGGTGTTCCTGCAGATGCAGCCATGTGACTGTCCCCCATCTGAGCATCTTCAACAGCAGGCTCCCTCTTTGTTCCCTTTGTAATTCCATCTTATATTCTTCCGACTCTCACACAATACTGAGTTCATCACAAAAATATGTAGATTTTGCAACTGAAGCAGAGTAAGGCTACAAAAGTGCAGGAAGACATTGTGATTCATTCATTCATTCATTCATTCATTCATTCATCTATCATTAATTCACCCAATAAGGATTGATGACTTTCACAAAGCCAGGCTGCAGGCATGTGGAATACAAAGCCAAATAAGACTTGGCTCTTGCCCTCAGGAAGCTCACCATCCCCTATAATTTTGTAGGAGACATTCTCTGATTAGACTTGCACTAATAATGCCCACCTTTCTGCAAACAAGGTGCCGTCTTAGCGTTCATAGAAGAGAGCGTGAGACTAAACCTACTTCAGTTTTCTAGAGTAAAACCATATAAGCAAGAATACTTCCATTTCCATATGGATCCTTTGTTGACACTATTAGATTTGGTCTTTGTCAGTTTTTCTAAGACTGCAAAACCCCTTGGTGCTTTTTCTCTCAGGCCAAGTCTCACTGAGGATGTTTCCTATACCTGCCACTGTACATGCTATGAAGCTCCTAGGGCTGCAGGAGTGAAGCCCATAGACATTAAACTTGATGAAAGTGGCAAAAAATAAAATGTGTTAGGATATACCTTATCAAAAAGTAGTCTGCAGACTATTAGTTCTTTGAAATATTAAATGGCATGTGGGCAGAAATGAAAAAGTCCCATGGTCAAAATGCTGGGTTTAAAAAGTTAAGCTGTTTTTTTATTGTAGGTTTTCCCAGTGGTATCAATATGTGAAAATACATTGTGATTTGGCAGGTGAGGAATATAATATGCAGTATTAACCAATTTTACTTTATCATAAAACCATTTTTTAAAAGAGACCATGTCTTTCAGGTAATATGTTTTGTGTAAAGGTATACTTCCAGTTTTTCATGTAAAATATGAAAAAGATACCCAAATCAATTTCATATGGAAAAAATGAACTTTAACACCAGCCTTCATCTTAATTGTCTGTGGTAAGTATGCCCATCATATAAGAGCTTTGGGGCACACACAGTGTAATTACAAAAATATTACATATCCAAATGTGGAGCTATGTATAGCTCCAAATTGTGGATATCCATATTATATATCCAAATGCCAAAAGCACAGGAATATTTATACATGTGATTATTCATGATGCTCATTATTGATTAGGTCATCACAACATACTAAAGTTTTTCATTTTTGGATAGGCGACACACCAAGGAGACACTTATTAAAAAGAAACATTGAAGTGAAAATTCTTTCCCTACAGGCATTCAGCACTTTGCACAGGGAGCAGAAAAAAAAAAAAAGTGCAAAAACGTGCATAAGTTTGCTAGATGTGCATAAAGAGAGATGTAATGGAAGTGTGTGACTGTGGCTTATGGGAAAGTTTTAAAAGGAAAACTATGAAAGGTAATTAGGAAATTGACAATTGCTGGGAGGTGGTGAGGAATAGGATTAGGCTGTCACGGCAGATTAATGTGCCCCAGGCTTTCACTTCTGGGACCTGGCCGAAAGCGACAAGATGGGTTTTCATTCCCAATAAATGAGTATAAGAGATTATGCTAGAAATGAATAGAAGAAGTCTCCTAGGAGAATATACTACAGAGCTGCTTGGTACTGATATTTAATCATCGGGGGCAGCTGTAATGGAGAGGGAGATGAGTGGGAAACGTGGTCCCTGGAGAAAACAGGAGAGAGGTGTTCACAGAGTACTTGCCAAGCATGGTGGGATAGCAGCCCTCTCTGCCTATTGATCATTCATTGCACGCGCTCCAATACTTAAAAATTTAGAATAAAATATGAAAATGCAAAGGTTCACTCATCAGAAAGGCTAAGAGAATAAATCATATTGTGCTATAACTAAAGTCACAACATTTTATTGTAGAGGCATTTTGCATTTTATATAGTAATTTGTCCCTTGCTAAATGTCTCTTGTTTCTTTATAGCCTTATATATGAATAAAAGGTACTGTATGCTTTGCCACATAATAATTGGTGCATTTAAATCCCATTTCCAAATCACTTGAAAGGTTGGAATTATACTGTGAATACTTTAAGGGAAGGGACTCTTTGTTATACTTCTTTATTTCTCCCACAATGCCTAGCACAGAGCCTTGCACAATAAAGCACTCAATTATTGTGGAATAACAAGGAAATAAGGATTAGATTTCTTCTTAGGGTTTTTCTAAACAATGGCACACTTACTGAATAAGCCTTATTCTAATCAATAAAAAGATAATCCCTTCCCCATGATGTAAAAGGTCTCTTCCAGTATTCACTGTTGAAGGAAATTTTAACTGAGGTTGGGTGCAAAAGTGACTCTCTTAGGTAGAAGCAGGGCTGATGGACATCCCATGAGCTGGTAAATTGTGTACAAGTTTAATCGTCTCGAGGAAACACGTTGGACTATCTTGGAATGGGTAGATTTGATCATGTGGTATGAGCATGCCAAAAAAAAAAAAAATGAATTCTAATATCATCAACTTAATACCTATCTCATATGTTGAAAGTTGTTTAATCTTACACCAGTCGCTTGAGATTGGGAACCTTAGTTTCCATTTTTGTAAAATTAAGGTGTTGAAAAAAGATATGACTACCAAGGTTTAGTTCAGTTCTATGATTGTTTATGGCTCTGTGTCTTGATTTGCTGGATGTCAAAATATATTTTAGTTTTCCAGGGCTCACATATATGGCAAGGCAGCCAATAAACTGGAAGCTCAAAGGCCCCAAATAAATATTACAAAGTCACGAAAGAGAGTATGATGCAGTGGTTAAAGAATGGCTTTCGGAATCAGATAGCCCAGTCCAAATGCCATTCTACCACATTCTGGATGTATGGATTTGGGCAAGTTAATTACTTTCCTGAGGCTCAGGCCTTCCCTCTTAAATGGAGACAAAAAATATCTGCCCTGTAGCTATGTTGGTGAGCCCTGGAAGTAGGAAACAACACATCATAGTTCTTCTCTTGGTCTCAGGGACTGTTAGTTGCAAAGAACAGAAATCTATTAGAAGCAGCTTCACTAAAGAGACGGTTGATTAAAAGATAAAATGAACTCTGACAGAGCCCAATTATCACAAGTGTGGTTGGGTCTCCTGGAAAGGGAGGAGAGATGTGGAAAGCATGGATCAAGTCTGCTTTTTCTCTGTCTTTCTCTAGGGTTGTACAATCTCTTTCTGTTTCTCTCTGGATATCTACTTCTCTTCTCTGCAGATTCCCTTTCTTGTCTCTCTTATCTACTTGATGTGGTCATCATGGCTTTCCCAGAATGGCAGCCTAGAGCTCCCAAGTCTCTGTGGATCTGCATCTTGGATCTCAACGCTAACTGAGTCAATATCATTCCTAGCAGATAAAATATGATTAGCTGGGTTTTAATTATAGGTGTGTATTCTCAGTCCAAAATGCTGAGCAGTCAACTGGCAAGAAGGGCTGTCATTCTCAGTGTGATACACAGGCTTTCTCTGGGAGGGGACTTTGGTATCTAAGCACAAGCATTGTGCACTTGATTCTTAAAAAGAACCCACAAGGTGCTCAGTCTTGTTTCATGAATATAATTCTAATACATTTATTTCTTCTTTATGCATAAGTGGCAGAATGGTAGGGGGCTGGAGAGAGGGTGCTAAAGGAAGATACACTGATAGTGATGCCATTGACCTGAGAGAGAGAGGCATCCTAAAAAATAATGAAATGCAGACACAGGAACTCAAACATAAGGAATTGTCAGACTCTGTAATGAAAGTATACTCAGTTTACACTTCAGTAGGCCCCAGGGACACTATTGTCTTAAGTGCAACATCAAACCTTTGTGTATAAATACTATGTTTTATAATAATCTATAAAAGATTATACTTAAGAAATCAGGAAACTTTATTGAAAAGCTATATTAAAATTGTTAAATTAGTTAAAATAAAATCTCATCCATTTATCCATTCATCATTCATTCATTCACTCATCAAACATTCCTTGTGTGTTTCTTATGCTCTTGGTACTTGTTACGCATTACAGGTACTCAAGAAGAAGGAAAGACACAGCAGTAAATAAGCAATTAAAATGTAGTGAGATGCATACTTTTGAAAAAGCAGAAGGCATTATGTTGACACAGAAAATTGCAAAGGGGATGGTACCTCAGGGATAAAGCCCGGAGGGTGATGCTTTCAGAGGAGTTTTGGGGAAAGGAGAAGAAGGGCATTCCAGACAAGGCAGGTGGCATACCGGGGATCAGAGAGAGGTGACTAACTGGACCCTCTCGAGCACTCCAAATAGCCCCTGTGTCTGGAACACTGATGTGCTGATGGGGGTGGGGGTGGAAGGAGTGGGCGCTGGGCCAGGAAAATGGGCAGAAGCCTGACTGAAAAGGACCTTCAGAGGCTAATGTAAGCAATTTGAACATTATCCTGAAAGTCACAGGAGGCCAGTGAATGTCTTTTAAGCAGGAGAGTGATCTAGTCAGAATATTTGTGAATTATAAGGATTATTCTGGAGTGCCAGGGAGGGGGAAAACCGGAGGAGGGAAGTTGGGCTGCTTGTTGTAGCAATCCAGGACAGATGTGAAGAAGCAGCAGTTAGAGTAAGGATGCAGAGATTTAGACTTTGAAGGGTGCTAGGGAGAAGATATGGATGCCTTGTGGATTTCTGGTGCTGCCATTCACTGGGATAGAGGAAAAGAAGAGAGTGGGGGACTCCAGTAGGAAGAGAGTTCTCAGAAGGAGGGAGTGGCAAAATGTGCCTGAGGGCAAGAAGGACCAAGAAAGAAGCTTTGGGAAAAGGGGCCATTGGTGGTCTTCCCTGGTAAGGCGGCCCTGGAAGCCATGTGGAAGGCAGGGGCTGAGGAAGTGAAGACAATGAACAGACAACTCTCCAAGAAGACTGACTGGAAAGGAAGGAAGAGAAAGAGGACGGAAGCCAGAGGGAGAAGTGGGGCTCGAGGTGGGCTTCTTCAAGATGGGGGAGAATCGTTCACATTAACAGGATGCTGAGCACTAGTAGGAAGGGGAAGGAGACACAAGGCAGAGAGAGGAAGATTGATGGAGTGGGGTCCCGCAGGAGGGGGCAAGGAAGGCACCCAAAGCTGAGGTGGAGGGATTAGCCTCAGACAGGAGGCAGCACAGCCCTTTGGCTGAGATAGGAGGGAAGGATGAAAGGATGCGGCCAGACAGATAAGTTTCTACATGGCAGGGGAGGAAATTGAGGGAGTGCTCAATTGATGGCCTCAATTTTCTCGGTGAAGGAGGAGGCAAGGTGATCAGCTGAGTGGTGCGGGGGTGGTGGTAGACAGGGGCTGGTTTAGGAAGGGAGAACAGTTTGGTACATATAACTGCTAAGAGCAATGGGGGATGGAGCTGGCTGGGGACGCAGAAAGATCAGCGGGGAGTACAGAGCCGCCAGCTGAGTTGGGACAATATATATCTGGTATGTCTCAGACTCTCGCAACCGTTGACATTTTCTTCCAAAGCCTTTAAAAATCTAGTAGAGTAGCAAGAAATTGAATTGTTTGATTGAGCTGGGGCTGAGTCTTTGCAGAGTAGATGTCACAGCAGGTTAAGAGGGTCAAGAAATCATAGGATATTGAGAAGAGAGAGTTGAAGTGATGGGCTATAATAGGATCCAGGATGCATAGAGAAGTGAATAAGATAAAAATTCATTTGCTCGATCAGGAGTAAATGCAAGATGCCAGGACTCCAAGGACTCAATAGGTAGATGTTCCAGGAACAAAGTGAGTGGTGCGCTGTTGACATTCAGTGGGCTGTTGACGTTCAGACTGTGGAGGCAGACCTGTTCAGGGGCTTCGAAATCAGTCACCTGACAGTTATCTTACTTCTTTGTTGAAGCCTGCCTTAACTTCTCCATCCCCAAACTTTTTGCTCCAGAGTCTGAGCTAACATATCATTTTGTTTGCAAACAGAGAGTAAAAAGAACATTGAAACTGGATCCTCAATCTAAGTTGGGAGATTGGGGTTTTGGTCTTATTTCCAGCACCCATACATTCTACGGCCTTGGCCACAGCGCGAGCCACAGAGCAACGGTTATCTTGGCCAGTCCAACTTGCTTAGGGGCAGATTATTCTGTCTGTGCACATTATGTGCTCGCACATCCCCGGTTCTGATGCAATCCTTTGTTTCCCACCTTTCTGTGGGAAGACGGATGAGAGCAGCAGAGACCCTATTCCTCACGTCGCTTTACTTCACTGCAGTTTATACAAACCCACCATTAAAGAACCTGCAAGAGATTCTATTGGGTGAAGAAAGATATTTTGCTTCATAAAATTTCTTAAGACCACTTTTATTTTAATAGTCTCAAAACCCGATTTTGAGAGTAGCAAGTCCAAGATGCTTATAATGCCAAGAAGGCAAATATTCTGGGAGAAAAAAAAAAAATAGGCCCTTTAAAATCTGAGCTTTGTTATCTGACTGAGGTCAACAGAGACAGACCAAATCAACAAGCATGACATGAAGGGCAAATTTGCAATTAAAAGAAGAATAGGGAATTATAAAGATGGATGAGCCCCATGACATGCACACCCAAGTCTGCGTGGCCTTGGCCTCAGATGCCAGATATTAATGCTTTACTCTTTAGCACTCGTCACCTTTGGCTCTGAACAGAAAGGCAAATGCATTAAAATAACAACAATTAGAACACTTACTTAGCTTGGAAGGCATTGTTGGTTCCCCTGTGGTCAAGGTCATGACACAGGCATCCCACAATCACCGCTAAAATTTCCACCTCGGTCAGAATCTCTTGAAACCCTGCGGTCTGGGAAGAAGGGAAAATGGCACAGTCACTACTTGGGGAGGATGGATCAGGTTTGTCCTCTGAGCAACAGTCTGCTCCGTTTTCATACTCACATCATTTAAGGAAATGATTAACTGCCACCCCCTTCGATGACAGTCAGTTGGGTGGTCAGTTGCAGAGCCTAAGGTCCCCACAGTGATGAATTAGCTGGCTGTCATGGTGGCCCACCCTGGCACACCAGGACACAGTTCAGACTATTTTGTTCCCTTTTTAGAGAAGAGGCAGCACTATCCAGATACAGTGACAGTTTGGCAGCCGCCCAGAGCAAAATGTGTTTTGTAATTCTACATTGCAATGATGAGCATCTAGTGGTATGAGGAGAAAAGAGGGCTGTGAATTGAGAAGTGAATGCTATATCCATCAATGGCCACTCAAAGGAAGGCAGGCAAAAGAAAACACCTTTCATATATACATGTATATTAAAAGAAGCAACTTAGAGGTACTCAGAGTGCTACATGATAATATTCGAGAAGTTATCTTGTGACTACCTTAATTCATATTAGCTTGGAAGACAGATTAAATTTATACAGATAATAAGGCAGGGTACGTCTTGAAAGCTAGGATTTGGCAGACGATTAGGCAATGCAGATTGAGCATCAGGTGGAGTATTATTGCATGGAATCCTTTTTTATTAGCCTATGGTAGCATGCTTGTGGAATGCATAGGCTGGATGTGAGATCTTTGGGGAGCAGCGTGATGTAATTACAGAACCAAGGTTGGTTGGTTCCTGCTGTCCTTCGGTAGTTTAGAAGAGGAAGTGAGCCTCTGGAAACACAAGTCTATGCATTTTCTTGACCCAAAGCCTTTGTTTTCCCCTTTTTACTTAGTTAAGTCTCCCATTTCATTACTTATTAAAATCTTTATCAGAGGGCAGGAGGAGGGGGAAAGTGGAGTTCAAATTGCTTCCTTTTTCGTGTATGTTTTTTCCCCAAACCTTGGACCAATAGGTAGTATCTGTAAGACACTCCTTTAGAGCAATGAAAACCTTGTTTTTTAATTGATTACATTTTTATTGCAGAAATAACTGAATAATAAGTTTTTGTGTTGACAATTTTATTTTTAAAAATTAAGTTGGGTCCCTTGCTACATTTAGAAATACACATAATTTCACTAGCACAGCAAATGGGAGTGTTAATAAATTGTCGGGGGAGGGATGAAATAGCCCCCAGCAAAGCTGTGTGTGCCCCTTCATTTTAAAATTTGGAGTTGGCTGCTCATTTTAAGTTAATTTTATTTTACTTGGAGTATTACCTGAATAGTTATAAAACAAAAATCAAATCATGGTAAGAGGTTTCAAATCAAAAACAGTAGTCTCTCATCCTTTCCCCTTCCTGACTCCCAAAGGCACTTGATCTTTCCCTAATTTGGTAGTTATTTCCTACCATATTTCTAGATAGTATGTCCATATTATTAGCACTTGGTTATTCATCAAGTATGTATATAGTCCTCCTTCTGTGCCGACAATCCTAAGAGCTCTCCAACTGTTTCACGGACTTAAATCTCACCACCGCCCTGTGGTCCTAGGAACTACTGTTATCCCCAGGTACAGATGAAGGAATTGAGGCACAGAGAAGCTAGGTAATGTGCGCAAGGACTCACAGCTAGTACGTGGCAGAGGTGGGCAAGCTCCCAGCATCCAGGTGCCAGAGTTTACCCTTAAACACTGATGTCTTGTGACAGGTGAGAATTCTCTTCCCTTCCTCTCTTCCCTCCCCTCACACTCACAATGCAATCCAGATCCGCACTCTCTATATAAATATTCACAACTGAGCCAACTAGTATCCAAGGTTTGTTTCCTTTCTGATGTAAATGTTTTTATTTCCTGGAGTTAAGATTTCTTTGAACATCGAAGTCTTCTCATATCCTACACAGCTCTCTAAAGGCTCACAGCATTTCTTCAATGCCTTCCTGTCCCGGGGACCCCCTGTGGTAATCTGGTCCTGCTCTTTGGTCTGGATTCTCTGTGGGCTGTCAGCTTTCCTCTCCTGGGGGTGACGTCGAGGGTCCTGCACCCCACACCTCTCTTCTTCCTCAGTTCCTCCCTCATTTTGCAGGAGCACATCTGCCAGTGGCTTCATGAGAAAGGGTGTTAACTTTTCAACACTGGGGAGTGCAATAACTTTTGAGGCTTTGCATGATTGAAAATGTCTTTATTTCTCTATTCAATTGTTAGCTTCCCCTACAATTCTAGCTTGCAACATTTCCACTCAGAATTTTGAAAGACTGCTCTATTGTTTTCTAACTTCTGAAGCTGTTTTTGAGAAGTATATCCAATTCTCATTCCTAACAAATCAGATGTTATTTGATTTTCTCTCTCTTAGAATCCTCTCTCTATCCCTGGGTTTTGGCAATTTCACAAAGATATGCTTTGGTTTGGGACTTTTTTCATCCATCATTTTGCTTGGTGAGGCTTTTCAACCTGCAGGCTCATTTTCTTCAGTACAATGTTTTTGTAATCTTATATTTTAAAAAATAATTTCCTTTTCACCATTTTTTAGGTCCTATTTTAATGGAACTCCAGTTGGTTGGACATTGGACTTCCTGTATTGATCTCTTTATATTCTTGTCTCTTCTTTCCCATTGCTCATATTGACTTTTCCCTCTGAATGCCCAGGAGTAATAATTTATAAGCATTTTCTTATCTGTTGCTCCTTTTCTCATAGCATGCTATTCTCTCATGGATGCATTTTCATCTCATCTTTTTGAAGATAATAATTATAATTCCTCTAAAATTCTCTTCTGCTCCTTGATTGCCTGTGTCCTCTGAAACTCTTTTTCTCCGTATTTGCTGGTTTCCCTCAAATGCCTGATATCCTTGAGCGTCTACTCATATAAGAGTAAAGCATTATAATGTTCACCACACACCAGCTCATGGGGGTGGTATCTGTAGATTGCTGGGTCTTACCACCAGGTGAGCAGAAGGCCAGCTGGTCTTTTGTTGGACATCCCTAAATGTCAGTATCTAAGCTCATTTTCTCTGGACTTGCCAATCTTTTGCTTGGAAATGGTGTAAACGTGCGTGGTGGCATTTTGAGAAAAGAGAACTGTATCTCCTCATCTTTGAGAATGTAGACTTTCACTTAATTCTCTCATTTTCAGGGTGTACCTCACCCTAACTTTTCTTTTGCTGGTGTCCCCAAGTCAGGTTAGTGTCTCCAGCAAATATCCTGGTTTCCTGCATAGGTGAGGGGAAGAGTAGCCCTCTGACTACATGGAGAAGGGGTGGAGACTTGGGGACTCAGAGTTTTCAGCACCTCCTCACTCCACTTCACCCCATTTTTTGTTAATTAATTAATTAATTTATTTATTTTAAAAAAGATTTTATTATTTATTCATGAGAGACAGAGAGAGAGAGAGGCAGAGGGAGAAGCAGGCTCCCAAGGAGCAGGGAGCCTGATGCGGGACTCGATCCCAGGACCCTGGGATCATGACCTGAGCCGAAGGCAGACGCTTAACCATCTGAGCCACCCAGGCGCCCCCACCCCATTTTTTAAATTATCTGATGCCTCTGGTTCCTGAGCCTTGATAGATTCTGGGGAGATGTTTCTCACGTGTACCACTTCTTCTATCCCCTCACCTTGAAGGCACTTGGGTTAGATCTTCCTTTTCTCTGCTAAGCTATGAGCCATCCTCTCTCCATTTTCTGCCTTCATATATTATGGTTCCATAATATATGGGATGTGTATCCATTTCTTGTTCTCCTTGCTTTTGGGGGGTGATTTTGAAAGGAAGGAATATAAAAGTTTTTATCTGTCATCTTGAAACTTTGTTGGGTTTGGATCTTGCTAATAATAAGTAAATCCTGAAAGCCTATCAAATAGGAAGTAATTATCCAGAATACTGTGGAAATCAGTGCTATAATAAACAACAGAACTGCACTAAAATTTACAGAGGTTCTGCCTGTGAAAATGTTATTGATTAGAATGAGCTGATGAATTAGAATAGTAAGAATAGGGATAATGTTAAAGTAAGGTAATTAGACTAGAAATTTAATTAGAAGTTGAAAGCAAATGCTTCTAATAGACACAAGATCAGAATCCTGAGTCATTTTTAAGCTATCAGTTATCACCCATTATATAATATGATGGAATATATTTTACTATAATGTTCTATGCAGCCCGTCTCCTCCCCCCGCCTCCCTCGCCCCTTCTTGGGAATCCACATGTAGGTCTTAAACTATTTAGATCATGGATACTTTTGAGAATTTGATAAAAATCATGCTCCCTCTTCCCAGAAATTATTCTATAAGTTTATGGTGTTCAAAGACCATGGAGCCCACCTCTAGATCCTCAGAATAAAGAGTCCCTGAAGTCCAGCCCACTCACAGTCACAAACATATTTACCTCTCTCAACCGTGATACCTGAATTACTGAAGCAGTACCTGTCTCTTGACTGTGATTTAAAGCTGCCTGGTAAATGGTTTCTGAGAATCATCAGGCTTGAAAAGTGTCCAGCTGCCAGTAAGTGTCCGTTTGCCCCTCCCCTCCCACATCCATCTTCCTTCGTGCCCTCTCCATTCAGACCTCCACTTACCCACGTTGAGAAAAAGTCAACTGCCTGCTGAGGACAATATACTTTCAAAAGAGAACACAGTGGCCATGGAAAGTATATTTTAATGTATTTATCCCATGCCTGACTCTATTTTATTCTTTTATTTTCAAATATAATTATATCTTTTCTGTTCTTGACCCAATAATTATGGGTTTTATTGACCTTTACATTAATCTATTTTTTCACCTGTATTCCCTCACAGTCCATATAAAAAATGTAAAGCAGTGAATACAATATATATAAGCAAAGAGATAGTCAAGGCATATGGACCCAGTTCTCACATCACCCTTTCCAGAAAAGCCTGTGACTACCCTCTGAGCACGCTTCCAATGATCATCCTTTCTTGGGCTAAAACATATGTTGGGATAATCCTATTCCCAGCTACCAGAGCATATAATCACCGGAATCCAAAAAACCCAGACAATTAGATTGATTCACAGGGTACCCTAGGCTACCCAATAATTTCCTATCATCTGGTCAACATAAGATTTAAACCAGCTAGGATATACTACTATTTCTAAGCTGACCCCATGTAATAGTAGTGAATGGAGGAAATCATGGGCAGAGAAAAATGACTGTTGCTTTGTGGCTCTGTAGAATCCAAAAAGGTCTAAAAAACAAGAGCCATAATATCACAATATAGATGGTGCTATAGAGGCTTCGTTCATTTAACAAATGTTATTAAGTGCTTATTGTATATCAGGCAACTGATATTGTGGATAATGATTTCATATCTGAGAAAAGGCTTGGGATAATAGTAACAGTAGTTAACACTTCTATAGTGCTTGTGTATGCCAGGCACTGTTCTATATACTTCAAATCCATTAACTCATTTAATCCTTATAAGAACGCTCTAAGGGAGATGCTGTTCTTATCTTTCATTTTATAGATGAGGCTATTGAGGCACTAAAATGCACTGTTAGAATGTAACAGAGGTGGATTAGAACTCAGGCAACCTGGCTCCCAAGTGTGTTCTCATCCACTCTGCTATTCAGCCACTAAGGTGAGGGTGTGGGTACAGTTATGCAGCTTTTAAATACTCTTGTGATGATACAGTGTTAGATGACATGGCTTTAAAGAATCAGTTGATGTGTGCTTTATTCCACAAAGGAATATTCTTGAGTGGTGATAGGTTGATATTGCAGAACTACTGGACATCTTGCGCCTAAACATGAGCTCGGGTGCATCAAGACGTAACTGATCATAAAGAGTGATGTACAAATAGGTTTGGAGAGAAAAGAAAGATACAATGGTTTATATGTAACATCCCAACTTTACTCAATACATGCATAGAAAAAGACTGTCAGGACATCAAAATGTTACCAATAATGGGTTCACAGTTGACTTAAAAATTTTCCTTTGTGTCCAAAATTTCCATAAAAAACATTTATTCATTAGAATATATATGTGTGTGTGTGTGTGTGTGTGTGTGTCTGTCTAAATTCTGTTTTGTTTTAAGAGTAAGCCCATGTTTCATCAAACTCTCCTAGCTTGGAATAAAATAGTGACAACCTCACAGGTGTCCTTCACTCATTTATTCATCGAGCGAATATTCATTAAGCATTTGCTCCATGTTAGGCACGAGGGAAGCACTAACATCTTGAAAAGTGTCCATTCATTCATTGATTCATTGAGCATATATTTATGAAGCATTTACACTGTTCCAAGCACAAGGAAGAGAGCACGGAGGAAGACAGGAATGACCCTGGCCAGCCTGAGGCATGCTGTAAAGGTCCCCTTTCTAGTGAGAAACCATCACAACACTGGCTGTGCTTTGTAGGAAATGTTGGAAGAGGTCAGCCACCCCTGCTCTGTTTCTGGAGACGGTAGATTATGGACTGCAAGACCCTTGTCGTGTATTTGGCTCCAGCATGGGAAGCTGAGAGAGTGATGCCAGAAGTTCTGCCTTCACATTTGTTTTTGCACCTGGTGTCGGAGGTACTGAATGATGAGGGATGTCCTGAGTTCATCCTGTTGATTTCAAGATCTAGCACATGGCAGACAAAGAGGGAGGGAATCCAATGATGTACTAGGAATTCTTAATGGTTGCAGAAATTCCAGACTTAAGATTCTTGGCTCCCCGAATGTTCCTCCATGGATGCTGACAGCCAGGCACTAAAGCAGAGCCCTCAGTGGATTGGCTAAAGTTGAGGGAGAACACGATTAGTTTTTGTAGAGATTTCCTTCTCCCCTTCATCTTTCTCTCTTTCTGGATAAGAAGAGGTCACCATTCCAAGGGGTTTAGAAGAACATGATTTCTCAAGGAAGTGTCCCTCTAGAAGAATCTGCACACCACATCCCTAATCTGTGTCATGTCTCAACTGACCTATAGATGACTTCCAACTTCAAAGTGATGTGAGCTTGGGGCCAAAATGCAGCATTTAGACAAGAAGCGTTTAGTTTCTGGTTTTCTTAATTTCTGATGTGCAGAGTGTTGCAGATCACTGTCTGGGGCCTTTGTTTGATACGTTATTAAAATCAAGTTTACTTTAGCCAAAGAGCACTCTTTGAGGGTTTCATTGTAAATGCCACATACAAGATGCTCGTGTCTCTCTGTGAAACAGATCTGCGAACAAGAACCAAAGGTTCTATGAGAAGGGGGCCTTCAGTCACCCTCCCGATTGAGCACATAGCCCGGTGTGGGTGGATCAGAGTGGTGAACGTTGTTAAGTCACGCGTTTGGCCTCCAAGGGCGTGTATAGGGCAAGCCCAGCATGTTTCTCTTTGGGAATGTTTGTTGGCTTCAAGATGGAATGGCTACCTCTCAACATACAAATCCAGGGAGCAGGCTGTTGGGTATCAACCTTTTCAACTGCTACAAAGCAATGAGTTTAGGCAGAGGGCTTTCTCAAGCTTTAAGATGGAAGTAGATTTCAGTTGCTTACCAAGAGTGCTTATGAATAAATTTACACTACTTGATGCCATATCCTATCTTCTTTTTAAAACAGGGTGCTGTTTCTGCCAACCAGGGCTTATGGGATGAAAACACAATGGGGAGGAGAACAGGTATTCACAGCCACAATCCCCTACTGGGAAAAAAAACCCCTACTGCACAAACCAGAGCATCTAGATTTAATGGTCATACTCCTTTGGAATTTACAGTAATCTTTTTCTGCCAGTATTTGGGTGTCCTGAGCTGAAAAAGAGGCACTTTAGCCCTATTTTTGAGGTCCAGAGACCAGAACCTCTCCAGCTGTTAGGGGTCCACCATCTAGCACTATGTTTACATGTCCCCTTCACCAAAGCATGTAGTGTAACACAAACCAGTTGTAGTTTGTCTAATTATCCGTGGGACTAGGGGTAGTTTTGATCAAACTTGCTTCTCTTTCTCCTCGAGATGAATGCAGCCAAATACCGATTTAAATCTATAATGACCCTTCCCTTACCAACCCAAGAGTTGGGAAAATCTTACAGTCTACATTGAAATACTCTCTCCTACAACCGGAAGCCTCCAAAGGCACTTGTCATCAAAGAGTAAAACCTAAGTCATATTTTGGATATACCATGACTCTCAACCTCAAATAATGTTGCAACTGTTTGCCCATGTAAGTCTGAGAAAGGCCAGGGAGCAAAACTCAGTGGTCTGTTTGGTGTAATTGCATATGTTGAATGAATGTTTGATGCATGAAAAAAAAATTGGGTTGATTCTAATAAATTTTATAGAGTTATTTTTAAACCACTTCCAAGACTTAATTTTTAACCTACCTATTATCAAAATTTTAAAAAATTATTTATTTTGGAAAGTTAAAAGCATACAAAATTAGAACACTAATAATGAACCACCACATCTTCATTATCCAACTTCAACAACAGGATCCATGGTTTGCTGGTCCTGTTTCATCTATCTGTTCACATGCATTGCTTTGTTTGTTTGTGAGCTAGCATCTTTCAAAGCAAACCTCCAGCATCGGTCAGCACTCTTTATTTCATTCTCAGGACGTCAAATAAAAACTGGCCGAATTATCTCTGCTCTCATATTTTGATAAAATGTGTAAAAAGACATACAAACGGTAGAAGGAAAATTTCAGAGTGGATATCCTAATAAGACTTGGGAAAAACAAAGTTTGTACTTCAATTTAGATAATACAAGGACTACATATCTGTGTGCATGAGCACACACTGTATTTCAAAAAGAAACAATAAAAAGCATATTCGATTCTTAAGGACTTAGCTTTCAACACTAAAAATAGATGTGCTTTGTGATTTTTTTGAGGGCAGAGACTTTTTGTTCATGTTTAGAAAGGTAGTTTATATTTTGTGATAAATTACTAGTGAACTGAATATAATACAGCATGTGGTTTGTGAGCACAGAAAATGAGGCAGATCACTTGGTGAACATTAATTGTGCAGAGACAGACCTCTCCAAGTACGAGAAGCCAGGTTGATGAGTTTCAAGACTATGAGGGCTCTTCAAAGCTTACGCAAATTTTTATTTGCCATCGTTGAGCCAAAATTAAACACTGGACTCATGAAGAATTAAAACTTCTTAAAGCTCCCAGCTTGACACCTTGAAGTGCCCATTTCCAGCCCCATGGAAGTGCCATCACTAAGTTATAAACCAGGGAGAATGGAGGCGGTGATAAATTACCATGGCTTTGCTGCTGGGTCTCCCTGACCTGGAGGACTCGGCTGGTGTCATAAAACACAAAGCGACAGATTAAGCAGTTTACCAACACCGTAAAAATCTCAAGAATAAGTTCCCTTTAATCAAAAATCCTATATTGTAACAAGGCAGCCCGAGCCCTGAAAGCACATTCATTTCCTCACAAGCCTGTGTCCATGAGCAGGAGCTTATACGCACCCCAGAATACTGGACATGATTATGTTCATACACTTTTACAATTTACATGTCCTAAGAAAAATACCCAGCTCTGGCTGATGGTGCTGGAGAATTTATTTTCACTAGGAAGGGAATGACCCATAACTCATGAATGGCAGCGCTTAAAGTGAGTTATGGAGGTTACTCTCCTGTGTGAGGAAATGGATTGGATTATCCTTCTGCCCAATTGTATGTTTGGTTATTAGCACACCGGGTTCTTAATTATGTGTGGCTTTGCCTTTTTCCTTTTATAAAATAAATGTGGATAACGGGAATGTCAACTAGAAGCATGGAGTGCTTAATTGGGGCTCTCAGAGGTGGCCAGAGAGAAGAAAAATAGAAACCTTCTTAAATGATGAAAAGGCAGGACTCTTAAATGTAATTTAAGCACAGTAGTCAAATTGATTAGTGCCCAGTGCTGATATTCTGCAAATACACTGAAAATCACTCCTTTCCTAAATTGAAAATTTGCCATCTTTAAAGTTACACTGGAAGTCAAGACGTACCTACATGAAGATTAAAGAACTGGCTTTTCTAACATGCAGATTTTATCGCATTGTTATGATGACGCTGCCATTTATTTTCAAGTAAATATAGTAGTTACTACTTATATGAAAAGGAAATACAATGTGAAAATGATGTTTGATGATTATAAACATGATTATCGTTTGTTACTTTATTATAGTCAGTTACAGAACAAAACATGTAGATCTCTCTGGACCTCCCAATGTGACAATCTACAAAAAACCTTAGATTTCTGTTGAGATTAGGATTCTGGTTACTTAGTGAAAATATTAATTCAAAAATTTAATTGGTTCTAAAAAAATTTTTAATTGACTTTGTCCTTCTTGGGAGGCCAGGGGGGTGGGGGTGGTGGGAGGGAAGAGAGGGAGTGAGGGAGATTTCCAACTATGCTTCTCAGATCTCTTTCCAGAATAAATTTTCTGTCTCAAAAATCAAGGACTTCTCTGAAAACAGCAGACAGCAGACAGCACATTATCCTCAAGCTGGTGAATAGGATGGATTTTTCTCCCTAAACGTCCCTTCTGCTCTCTAGTTTGAATTATCAATAAAATGACTTGGCTTATCTCTGAAAATAACCTTGTTGACAACACAAATATGGACTTAAACACGCTACCTCCACATTTAAGATTTAAGAAGCCCCCGTAAATGTCAGGGGGGTCAATGTGTTTGCTGTGATACTTGGTTATTACTAGTGTTTAACTGCAATCCCCCACCAGCGCCATGCCGCCTGCACCACCATAAATTTTAATGTGATCATGTGCTCTTCTCTTTTCATATCCAGTGACTTCTGCAGGATCATAATATGCTATATGAACCCTAGCTGAACCTTAGTGTGATATGAAGAAAAAACAAGATTTCTAGCAGTGATAGTTGTTCATCGTTTTATAGTTTTTTAAAAAACTGGACACTAGGCAACATGAATAATATTACCCTCAACTAAATCCACTCATTCAAATGCATCTCTTTTGAAAGAGCCCTACAGGATGCTGGGCATGGCCCAAAGTGCTAATGAGTACATTTATGGGATAGTAAAGAACACTGACTCTTAAGGAAACCTTTTTTTATCCCCCCTGGAGGATCTGTCAGAACTCATACATCATTTATAAAACCGAAAAATGTCTCCGTAACCTTGGCACCACCTCATACCTTTTATTCCACAGAATACAAACAAAAGCACAGTCGTTTTCCCTATCTGGTCTGCATTGTGAATAGGAGAGATGTGTTTCTCATTGTTCATTATGTATGTGCTTAATGGAATATTTATTCTACAAGCTTCCATAAATAAAGAGAATTTGTATAATTATTCTTGATCTGCAGGTTTTTATTCCTTGTTTTAGCCCCAAATAGTAACCGTGCTGTATTTATCCAAGGAATTCAAAATATTTGGTAAATTCTAACTACCTAAATATCTCTTTAGAAGCAAGGAATACTACTGAAGCTTTCATTTCTAAATTGGGAATTTCAGGCCAGAGGCGTAGAATAAATTAGTAAGTCATTAGCAGGGTTCCCAGTGAACTAAATATCCACCGTTTTATATCAAATTGCTTATTCTTCAAAGCAGTTCATTCTTTTTCCCCCATAAAGGAACAAAACCGATTTGTTACCTAGACATGAGGTTGAATACTTTTGCAAAACATAATTCTGAGTCAATAAGTTTATTTTCCATGTTCAAAATGATTTTAGGGTTAAAGGTTTGGAGGCTGGTGTGTAGATTTACTACTTGCTTGTCCTGTTGTACACGGTGTCATAGTTTGCTCAGCAGTGACACACAACTATGCATCTTCCCACTCTCAGAGACAATGGGCTTAGAAAAATACATGCACAGATACAAGGTCACATGGAGAATGTTCTAGTATTCCTGCTAACAGCTCTGTGGGCAAGGCAGTCATAATACAGTCTAACCTGATAGGAGGGGCTTTTTTGGACACACTTGCTTTGGTGGTGCCTCTTTTAAGAAAAGAGTGTGGGAGTGTGTGCCTCATTATCTCCTGTCCTAGAAGAAAAGAAGTACTTCCAGGGAAGGTTGGGAAGGTTTTTTTTTCCCCCTTTCTTGGCAACTGGCTGGGAAACTTTGCCTTGGAGCGCCATCTAGAGGAAAACTCAGCATATGTGCGCCATGCTTTCTTGGCTTTGTGACTCAGGCCTAACGAATCCAGTGTCGGTTGGTGTATGGTAATTTTTTTTTTTTAAGAGAAAATTCTGTTTCTAACTCAATACATGGAAATAGAATATGAGATAACTAGAATGGAAATATAATCACTAATGAGAACAGAACAGTGAAAGCCCCTACTAGTTTTCAGGAGTGTCTGAAGCTTTAATACCCATTCTGGGAAGTGAGTAGGTTATCATTTTGCCATAAGCTGAGGTTGTATTCCAGAAATTAGAACTGATGAGTAAATTAAATTCATTTTTTCTTCACTGATCAAGTAATTTTTTTCACCTCTGTAATTATTTTCTTAGTTAAAAAATTCTCGTTAACCAGGTTGCCCATGGTCAAGTTGAAGAGACTGCTTGTGTTAGGTACAAAAGTTGATAATTTCAACCTATTGTAACCCTTAGTCAAGTTCAGCAAAATCTAATAGGCAGGAAATGATATCTTTTCCAGATGTGGCTTCTCAATTCAGTCTGAGGGAGAAAAAAATAACATTCACCAGTGTATTTTTTTCAAAGCCAGGGTGGGAACTTTAACAGAGAATTCTCCCCTTTTTGAGCTAGCATTAATACAAAAACAAAACCCAAACCTTCTCACACAGGGCTACTCTTCAAGGTTGCTGAGCAGACTTGCAAAAATAACTATACCCTTGAAATATTCTGGCAGTATGAATACCCCTGTTGTAATAACAGAGCTTGAGAGTTCTGCTTTCTTTCAGTTCCTGAAAAGGATCAAGTTTGTACTTTGGAAACATATACTGAAGAAAACTGGGTATGTATTTCCTTTTACTCCTAAGTGTCCTCCCTGACCCCACTGCTCTTGCTAACTTACCCCACCCCAACTATTTTAAGGCTTGTCATAGAAGTCTGTTTCTGTCTTTTACATCTCTAACTCATAATAGCAAGGCCATTCCTTTTTTTCCCTTCGTCGAATAAGGCTCCCGCTGACTTATTTTTGGCAAATCACCATAAATCCATAGGTTCTCCAAAATAACAGGATAACAATTTCTTTATTGAATGTCTTCTGTGAGTCCGACACATAAACTCTGCACACAGAAAATGATTCCTTGTCTACTGAGATCTGATATGGAAAAGCAAGATGAAAGTGCGTTTTTTTCTGTTGTTTTTTTGGTGTGTGTGTGTTTAAGCAACATTGGCACTTGAGCAATTAAGGCTAATAGTTCAAAGCATCTTCCTCCCTCATTTGCCTGGCCGACTGCTTTCATGGGGTATGTTACAGAAGGACAGGGTCAGTCCAGTTTTTCCAGGCCAATCTGCTTGCTCCTTAAGCAGCTAAGGATCCAAAACAGATGTCCTCCAGCGTAAAGTGAAGACATTTTGGTCCCATCTTCTCATGCTATATGCACATTGGCGTTCAAGTTAACCTAACACACATTTGTTGAAAACCTACCAAGTGTATGAGGGCATGCAAAGTGTTGGCGAGGTCCTCAGCAAAAAAATGCCCTCATTGGGCAAGCAAATGAATGTTGTTGAAAGAATAAGAAATGATCTCTTTGGCCTCAAGCTGCTGACTCTATAGCAAAATGAGGGACCTGTGACTTAAGATACACAGCAGAAAGAAAGATACATTGTACTAGACACAGTGCAGAGATAGAAGTAATTATTGATGCTTGGGGAGATAGGGGAAGACTCTGGAAAAAACTGGCATAGATCAGTGTCTTCAAGGATGAGTAAAATTTTAATAGGCAGAGAACGGGACAGATCATTTCATAAGGAAGGAGCAGAACAGTATTTGCTCATTTGGCCAAAGAAAAATGTATATCATTTGGAGTTCCCTATTTTGGGTTTAAATTTCAGTGTGGGTACAAAGATGTAAGGTACTTAGATTTATGTTATAATAATTAAAACTTGTATTCTTTTCTATTTTATATGGTAAATATGTTTATACATATAAATATATGTACATATATCTACATACATATGTGTATATGTATAAAATCAAGAGGCCAGAGAAGCCAATATATTTAAGCCAGAAAATATTTTACTTGATTACAGTTTAACAGTGTAAGTGGAAATAAGGCCAAAACAAGCCTTATTTCTTGCCAGTAAATGGAGACAAATAGAAGATTTGGTTTCAATTTTTGCCACAAACATTTGCTTTTAGTTTAGATTCCAAGGCTTACCTCTGGCCAGTGGCTCTAACCATCTCCAAAAACCAGACTACCACCTTCCCTGGGTGACAGCCCCTAGAAC
This sequence comes from Mirounga leonina, assembly GCF_011800145.1. Taxonomy (NCBI): domain Eukaryota; kingdom Metazoa; phylum Chordata; class Mammalia; order Carnivora; family Phocidae; genus Mirounga; species Mirounga leonina. Next base: position 53,990,957 of record NW_023270377.1, on the reverse strand, counting down.
AGAGATTTTAAGCCTTGTGTGCCCCTAAGCCCTAACAGCATTTGTTCCTACTTCTTTCTTCCCTTGCCTCCCGGGGCATCTCACAGATAAGCGTTTTTTCAGGATTTCCATGTTCCTGTGGGTAATGTTCACGTGCCCTGACTGTGGCTTTTCACCAACCGAGAGAGTCTTATCCAGGGATCCCTTATGTTTTGTTACTCAAGCCCCTGTCCTCTGCAAGAAGATTGCTTTGAAAATCCAAGCATTTCTTTTGTAAAAAGAACCAGTTTCCCAAGATAAAACACTGAAAAGAGGCTCAAGCAATCATGCCAAGACTACACCTGCTTCAAGGTGTCAGCGATTTTACTGCCTTAAAGTCCAGAAATTGTTGTGAAATATATACTCCCATAACCAGGGCAGGTAAGTTCCAGTGTAAAATAAATCATGTGGCAATTTGTCAGAGAAATGGAAATGCGAAGAAGAAGGCCTCTAGGCCCCTACAAATGACAGATGACCTTCCGCTGCTACCGAACACACTCACTGTGAGCATCGCAAACATCAGCTGGCACACGTTGAAGGCGTGTCTCCAGTTGTGGTACAGAACCATTCGATAATTTTTCCTCACTGTCAACAGCCACCTACACAGTGTCTGAAAGGGGAAGGGAAAGGTTGTATCAGGCGGTTGGATGTGTCTCCAGTGGGCTACTATCAAAACGATGCCTTATGTCTGAGTCATCGTCACCACCCACGCCTTTCCACAAACCTCCCAGGGCTCTCACGGTAATCCCAGGAGGTGTGCAGGCTGAGTAGTATCATCCTCAGGTGGCATTTGGGCAAGCTGGCTACCGTGTTGTCCTAGGCAGATCGCCTTGTCAGAACATCTTACCTCATAGTCAATTTTAAATTTCTGTACCATCCCCAGCTCCATGAACATCCGGAGAGCAGCTGTGATCATGGCGTCAACATCAAGAGAGAAGTCATCAAAATGTATGTCATCGATGGCAAGTTCTGACACCAGAGGGACGTTGGCTGCCTACAAAACAGAAGACAGAAGTCAAGCCAAGTTCACCAGCTTTTCCAAAGCCCTCATCTTGCTCTCTCCTTTCCTGCTTATCAGACGTGCCACATAAATCAGACCTGACCTGCACTTACACTCCGATAGAGCTAAACTCTGAGCTGGAAATGTTTTTTGTTTCGGAGCTGCAAATGCCCCAAGCAAATGAAGAGGGTGGGAGGGGGGAAGGGAAGCTAATCTGAAGGAAAAATATACACACTGGATCTAGTCTGCAGAATTTAGAATACAAAGCTGTCTAGTTTACTGAAACTGCAGTCATACAATGTATTCTGATGCATATTACAGAGCACTAAATGCAAGAAACATCTGGTTTTAATTGCTGCTATTTTAATTTTAATTGCTGCTATTCAGAGGAGGACATGGGAATACACCCCTTTGCCTTGTTTCTTGTATTCTTATATCCTTGCATTCTGTATCCTTATTTCCGTTTCTTGTGTCCTTATATCTTGTAGCTCCGCACATGCCCTTTGTTACACACATGTTCTGTATATTCAGAAGGATGGAAAGGATCAGACAGAGCATCTCTGGCACAAAATGTTTTCTTAATAGAATAGCGACGTTTGGAGGATCAGCACCAGCGTTATGTTTCACCAAAAGAATAAATTTACAATATCGTTTAGTTTCATTCTACATAAACATCACAATGTAATTACAATACTGGTCATACATATTCAGGGTTTTCAAAACACTCACGTGAGGCAGCCGTCCATCAGTTGCCCCACACAAACTTAAAGGGAAGAACAAAATCTTAGGGAATCATTTTCATGCTGATTTCATTGGGTTCACCATATCCTTTGGGCCACTCTTGGTAAGGGGATAATTTCTACCTTTTCAAGCTATCGGGGATATTCTGGATTCATATTTCTAGTCTATTCACTGGGTGTAAATTACTCAAGGAGTTATCTTCACCCTGGGACTAATTTGGCTGAGCAATGAAATCCAACGCTGGTCACTCTAAGCATTCTAGAAACCATATAATCAGTCCTGCCTTCCCAACTCCATGCTCCTCCATAAGAGTTTACATCTCTAGGCTAAAATCTGAACACTGTTTATTCCCCACAACACAGAAGAACAATGAACAAATATAAAAATATGGTACTGTATTAACTATATGCACACTGTTGTACGATAGGTATCTGGAACTTTTCACCTTGTGTGGCTGAAACTCTGCACCCAATGGACAACTCCCCATTCTCCTCTCCCCTGCAGTCCCCGCAACCACCATTCTCCTTTCAGTTTCTATGAGTTTGATTACTTTAGATATCTCATGTAAGGGGAATCAGGTAGTATTTATCTTTTTGTGATTGGCTTATTTCACTTAGCATAATGTCTTCAAGGTTCATTCATGTTGTACCATATGACAGGATTGCCTTCTTTTTTAAGGCTGAATAATATTCCGTTGCATGTGTATGCAGTTGACACTTGAAAAACATGGGTTGGGCTGCATGGGTTCATTTATATGCGGCTTTTTTTCAATAAAGACGACACAGTACTGTAAATGTATTTTCTCTTTCTTATGATTTTCTTAACGTTTTATGTTCTCTAGCTTACTTAATTGTAAGAATACAGTACCTAATACATGCAATATACAAAATATGTGTTAATCGACTGTTTATGTTATCAGTAAGGCTTCTGGTCAATAAGGATATTAGTAGTTATGTTTTTGGGGAGTCAAAATTTTACACGGATTTTTGACTGCATGGGGGTTGGTGCCCCTAACCCTCATGTTGTTCAAGGGTCAACTGTAATACATTTTCTTTATCCATTCATCTGCTGATGGTTTAGTCTCTGTCTTAATCAGCTTATCTGTCAAGCAATCATTTTCATATATCAGAGGTTTCAGAGTGTTAGAGGTTTTCCTTAGCTGTATGGTCATCTTTGATTTTCAGCTTCTGTGTACAAGTCAGGCTCTAATAGCTCCTGTTAAATCTCCTGCAGCCTTCTCTGGAGGGGGAATCTAACTGACCTGTTTCCTTGGGAAAGCCACCAAATGTGGGGTATCTTCAGGACTTTGCTCTTCAGCTACTCAGATTCCCCAGAGAAGAACCTTGCGGGTGGAGCCTGGCTGGGAAGGGGCTTGGGGGAGGAGCCCCAGCACTGGTTTCTAGCCCTTCATTCAGCTCTGTGTGCAGCCTGTAGGCCTACCCTCAAGCTCTGTGCTGGAGTCTCCCTAACCCAAAGAGCAGCTGTTATATCCTCTTAAGCTACACACAGCTCTCAGTGTTTACGAAGTGGAGGCGTGAGACAAAGGATCTGGAGATGTCACTGTTTCTTAGATTCCCCATTTTCCTGGACATAGTCCCACCCTCATCCCTACTTCCAAAGGTACTTAATTAGCCAGTTCTGGAGCTATCTGGGAGGGGCTCTGTGGTATAAATTTGTTTGTCTCTCAGCTTTTCCCATGGCTGGCTTATTTTGGCTTTCTTGGGTTTGTTAAATGACTTAATATTTATCCATCTGTTTTCTAGCTTTCAAAATTTTGTTATTATTAAGTCCTCTCCCAATTTCTTTGCTTTTGAGAATTTATACCCTAAAAAAAAATTCTTCATGATTTTTTAGTGGGGCCTGAGGCAGGAACAAAAGAAAATGAGTCCGTTTACTCTACCATCGTTATCCAAAAATCATTTAAATTGTGTTTTTAGGGCGCCTGGGTGGCTCAGTCGTTAAGCGTCTGCCTTCAGCTCAGGTCATGATCCCAGGGTCCTGGGATCGAGTCCCACATCGGGCTCCCTGCTCGGCGGGAGGCCTGCTTCTCCCTCTCCCACTCCCCCTGCTTGTGTTCCTGCTCTCGCTATCTCTCTCTCTGTCAAATAAATAAATAAAATCTTAAAAAAAAAAAATTGTGTTTTTTAAATGGTGCCTTAAATGATCAGCTTGGAGAACTCAGAGGTAAACTGACCTTTGGTTTTTAGTCCCTTTGTTTCTACGTGCATGGGCCTGGCGGCAACTGTGCACACCCTTTTCTCTTATTCTGTACCCCTGTGTCAATCCTGACCTTGCCTTTTAGGCTGTAACACTCTTAGAGGAGGATGCGGTGTTTCTTTCCTTTAGGGAAACTCCAGAACGACTCTCTACTTCCACCACGTGTTTCAAGGGCTTTCTCTCTACCTAGAATATATCTGTGCTCGTGGTAGTTTGTTCAAGTTCAGATTCAAATACAACTGGAAAACCACTTCCCAAGAGGGTAGGAGCCCCGTCCCAAAAGACACAAGTGTTTCTGCTCTCAGGAGAAGAGTCTGGTCCTGCGTTGGCAGAGGAAGTCCAACTCCCTCCCAGCTGGTTGCCGAGGAGCTTATGTGGCAGCGGAGGCCGTGTCGCTCTCCAGGTGGCCCCTGTCTTGTGGATTATTAATAGTGTCGTCTCTGATGCCATTGTAAATCCTCTACCCTTCAAAGGCAGTAAATTCACTTAATTATCTTAAAAATTAAAGAATATAGGCATTTTTTCATTATGAAATGTTAATGGAAAGGAAATAAGAACATTAGGTTGAAAAATGTAGGGTGACCTCTGGTTCACCAAGACCCATACTTATTGACCTTGTCTTTTTTCCCCTAACAGGTTGATTGATCCACAGTTAAATCATACCAGTCTATGGATCACCCCAAGCCCTGTCGTAAACCCTTGCCGGCACTTGTAGATGCAGAGAAAGTCCCCAGCCTTTCAGAAATGGCCAGTTTCAGCTATTTTGAGAAGTATAGATAGTTTTCATCCCCACTCCTGGGTTCAAGAGCGGTTTCTGGGGGAAATTATGAAGAATTAAGAGTAGGGTGTGTCCTGAGGAGGTGTGCATGGAGATCTTGTCTGCAAAAGAGTTGGGAAGAGCCTTCTGTTGCCAAATGTCCTTGTTATAGAAACACAAGCTCTGCATATCTTCTGATAAGTAGAGAATGGGATCACGTCTTCCAAACCTATAATTACTCTAGACATAGGATGTTAACAAAACAAATCAAAGTCAGTTTCTCCAATTGTCAGTCTTCAACTTTTAAATATTTATAAGGCTCCATATCCCTAAATCAAAGAAGAGTGCTACAATCCAAAGTAACTACTGAATTAATAGCCAGGAAATAACATTTGGATAAAAGAACAATTTACTTTAGTGCAGCAATAAATGAAAACACAGAATTATGAGTCCTGGAGCTAATTTGAATAATGTTCAAGAAGTGGGACTCTAGCTGGCTGGGAGTACCTGATATCCTTTGACCATGCCTCTTCTTTGTTTGGGTCTTAATAGTTAAGTGGTTATCAAAGGAAGTCATAAAACTGCCTCCTCTAAAATTGAAAAGGTAGCTTTGCAAAGAGGCCATAAAATGTTAAAATACAATCCTGGATCTCCTGACACATGAATATTACATTTTGTGATGTTCAGAAAATGGGAAGAAACAACAAAGTGGGTGGTGGTCCAGGCCAAGCATTTCAAAGGCAGAATGACTTGTCGCCACTCCAGCCCACTCACTCACAGGCTCCTCTGGACAAGAGCAGAAGTTGGGGGCTTTAGGATCCTGGGATTATGGAAGGCAGGGGACCGGGCTGTGGGGATGTGGAAGGGACTGCGACGTTCTTTATTTCGCCACACTGTTACAGCTCTTACCACATGCCAGGCACTGTTCTGGCACCTTATGCATATTAACTCACTTGCTCCTCACGAGGACCCGAAGAGGTAGGGAATATTTTTAATCCCATGTTACAGACGAGGCCACGGGAATAGATAGGTAATCTGTTCAAATTTGCACAGTGGTGACTGGCAGAGGCAGATTTGAACCTGGGGCATCTGGTTCCCAACCACTATACTGCCTCTAAAAATGGGCTGCTGCCAAGCAAAGGGTCCCTCATCCCTGTTTTATGCAAGCTAACTTGGGTGCACCAGGAGAGATGTTTGGGACTTAGATCCAGATAATTATCGATCCACTCTTCATGATGAGCAGCCTGGAACCATTTGAGAGGACAATGTTTTGGTCTTACATGAATTCATTTGGGAAGTGTCTAGGTTCACAACTGCCTTTAGAATAGCCCCGGTCGTTAGCATTGTTTTGATTAGAGGGAACACAGAATCAGTTCAATACTCCCGAGACCATCCTGAAAAAAATAACTTCTCCTCTGAGGGAGCAGAAGCAGACTTCAGGCAAATGACATTAGCTTCCGACGGGAAAGCAGAGCATGCATGGGGCTGATACTACCCTTGGCCAGGCAAGAGTAAGGGAAGCAGCAAACAGGTGAGATGCTGGGCGGAGAGCAGGAAGGTGAGGGATCCTTCTGTGTAGACAGGATCCTTTTGTCAGAAACCTGGGAAGGTTTCTCTGGACATTTGGGACGCAGTTGAGAAATGCTTAAAACATATGAGTCACTCAGGTTTTAGAGGGACTAACAGTACTAGAAGTAGTTAGTAGTTTAGGTAGTATACAGTCATATTTCTAGTGGCGAAGAGTGACATCTTAACGAATTTCTGCTCTTGCTCAGGAAAAGAGGAAACGATTTCTTATAAATCCCAGTGCAACGTTGCTTTCCTAAATCAACTTTCAAACAGGAAAGTTGGGCTATTTGGGAGCCCACAACATGTGACATGTGTGGGGAAAGATACAGAATTCAAAGAAGATAGCGCAACAAAGCTCCAGCAGCGAGCTGCTCAGCGGACGGAGGAGGTGCGGGCCGCCCAGCGCGTTTGCAGGCGACACCCATCTTGCGTGTCTACAAAACACCGCCAGAAGCCACAAAAGGCTATGAAGCCAGCTGGTGGCCTGGGTGGCAGTAATGTGAAGCTCTGAGTTGTGTTCCTGGGGCCAGACATACAATAAGGAGATGACCAAACACTGCAGCTCACGGGCTCAATTTATATGTGGAAACAGTAAAATTTAGAACATAAGAGGGAATATAAATGTCTAAGAATTGTCAAGAAATATTTTTAAAAGAAGAATTATAAGGCCCTATCCTATCTCAGGTTAAAATATAAACATAGTATATTTTAACATGCATATGTGTTAAAACATAGACTTTATGCCTTTAACTCCGCCCACACCATTTTTTATTCTGTAACTCCCTCTTCGAATACCTCTAAGTTGTTCAATGTGGCCTGCTGAATGAAGTAAAATGAAGATGGTGTTACCATCTTCCAGTCGTCTGTGGAAGCATCAGGCGGGGCATTTCATTATCCTTATTCTCATCTCTCCCTCTCTGTTTCAGATTATTCTACTCCCCGGCCCCCACCATGGGGTTTGACTTCTTCCTTACTCTGTGCCAATTGAAATTCAAACGCCATCTTCTTTACAAGTTCATTTCCATTCATTCATTCCTATCTCATCCTACAGTGATGTCCTTCTCTGCGGTTATAGAAATCACTGTAATATTTACAGTCACTTTATACTCTAGAGTTTTCACGTATACCCTTTAGAGCAGGAAGTAGGTAGGTCCCTGAATCAGGTACGCAGATTGGTTTGAATGTGATTATTTGTAACCGCGCGGGGGGAGGGGTCCATAGCTTTCTTCAGACTCCTCGTCTGAAGCTTGACAAACTCACCAGGTGATCCTTCTGTACACACTGAGGCCTGTTTCCTCCCAGAATCTTGGTATACATGAATACTTAAGCTTCACCTAAACACTGGCAACACTTCCCATTACACAGCTAACCAAGTCAAAGGGCATTTTATGTATTTGTCTTTTTTAAGTGCATAAAAGCAAGGAGGATTTGTAGCCAATAATCACTATATTGAAAAAGAGAGGAAAGTTTAAAGAAATACGAACTCTTAGGTACAGTATGTCCTTTTTCTCACTAACCTTTAGTTATTCTCAATTACTGCTTAATTCACTTTAGTTTTCTAGGCTTGAGTACACCTATTACTTTGAATCTCTTAATAGGAGAATGGAACTTCTATCATCTCTTGACATGTGATTTTCAGAAATTTCCCCAGAAGTTAAAAATCTTATATTTCTGTTTGAGCTGTTCTGGTTAAACAATCTCAATGCTACCTGTTTCCTATTGATCTCAGGAACCGCCTTTGTTATCTTTTATGCAACAGCATAAGCCTCGGGAGGCATGATGCCCACAGATTTTTCTTGTCATGGTGAGAACAAAAAGTAAAAGAAACATTAGAGTGGGTGTTCCTTTTGGAAACAGAGAAACTTTCTTTTATGTGATGTCTTTTTAACACTGGCTCTTTCATATTTCTAATGTGCCCTTCTTTTTTATGTTTATCAATGAAACAGTCTCCACAGCAGCACTGAACATTTAAATACTGCATTTCAACAGAAACTGGTCATTTTTAAAGAGATTTTATTTTTTCTAGAATGTAACATTTAAGATAAAATTAAAAGCAACTCGATATAAGTTGTGTGTTGTTTTTTTTTTTTAAGGTTATCAAGTGTTTCTTCTTTAACACATGCAGATATCCCAGGTCAGACGACGCAGTATTTATTTATATATTTTCATGTTTTCTGTAGTTTCTTTATGAAAGAAGCTTGTTTAAGAGTACAAGATTAATCCATCTTGCATTGAGTACATTATGGTGGTCTTAAAGGCAGTGGGTAACGTAAGAGAGAATTAGCAGTAAGAGATGATGATGTGTTGAATCTTTAATTTAAAATCAAGCCAGTGGTCCCTGAGTGAGGTGAGCCCTGTGGAGTAATTTTTCTTTTAAAAAATGTTTCTGTTAGAAAATGCTTTCTTTTAAAAAATGTTTCTGTTAGAAAAATGTTTCCTATTAGAAAAAAAATATGGTATATCAAAGTATTGTTTTATTGTTGCTGGTGGTAGTGTTATATACATAACCTGCTTTGTTCCAAAAAAAAATGTTTAATGTGGATTTAAAAATCCATGCAATAACAAAGAGTAAGAGAAAATAAAAATAGCCCAGAAAGAGAAATCAAAGAGAAACTAACGACAGGAATATAAATCATGATCAGAAGTGAAGTTACTAGATAAAATGCATGCCCTAGTGTCGAGACATTTGTAAGGATAGCCAGAAATTTGTCTGTAAGCTTCCTAGCAACCTCTACAAAGAGAATCTGGTATGTTAGATAATTTACAGAGTTCATAAGATTTTTTAAAAAGACAGGGCTAAGGAAACCCATAGAGACACAGCTATGCTGTCTCTGAGTCTGCAGAGAAACGTCTCTTGTGGTTTTTAGGGAAAAATTTCCCAAGCCATTAATTCTCAAAGAGTGGACTCCAGACCAGCTATATCACCACCTGAGAACTTGTTAGAAATGCAAATTCTGAATCAGAAAACTCTACTTATGTTTAACAAGCCCTCTGCTTCTGATGCTTGCTAACTTTTGAAAACCATTGTTGTGAACACGAGCCCTTCAAGAAGCACAGCAGCAAATTACTCAGAGCTGGCGTGGCCTTGGGCAGTGTGCAAATTTGGGGGATGGAAGGCAGAGTATAAGGGGTTCCTCAATGAAGTGAAAAACCGCTGATTGATGAGGGTTTGCTATGCAATTCTTCGGACGTTTTCTTTCTTTCTTTCTTTCTTTCTTTCTTTCTTTCTTTCTTTCTTTCTTTCTTTTTTAATAAAAAAAGAAGATAGTAGGAATGGACTTTTTCTATGTTTGAAAATTTTCCTAATAAAATGTGGGGAAAAAATATTCACTGCCAACAACTGATAAAGCATCAATCTAACAATACCGTCCTCTAGGAAAAGGTTTGGCTCTATAGGGATTTGTGCAGTTATGTTTCTAAAGAGTGTGGCTTAAATTCTAATAATTGTTTTTTCTTGAAGCTATTTATTTACCTTGTAGCTGCCTAGAACTCTCTTCACAACAGATATGGGCTCTAATCCTACCCCCGACCCTACTTGCTAAGGGCCCTGGGCACGAAGTTGAGGTAAGCCTGAGACTGAGCACGCTCCGTGTAGACACAATAAAACTCTGTTGTGCGGTTGCTGTGAGGAGTAAATGAAATAACCCCCACTCAGGGTCAGGGTCCAGTAGTGGTTGAAAATAGGAAACACTAACTAATAGTGACTGTACAACCGTGGTGGTTGTTGGCATGCTGTTGGTGTACTTGTTAGTAACTTTTATACTGATAGCCTCAAAGAAGGAAGGAGTGGACGTAAAGAATTTCAGTGACTAGACCCTGAGGAACCAACTCTACCCACTCTACCAACTCTACCACTTAGGAGACCTCTGAATTTCATTCCGATTCATTGAACACACCTGTGTTGGGTGCCCAACCCAACGACAGGCACGGTTGGCACCGGCTCCAGATATATTTCTGAAATCAGTGTGGTCCCTGTGCTCACGGTCTGTCAGGAGACACAATGAAGCCGACAGGCAGTGACAATACCATGTGGGAAGTGCTGTGAAGGGGGAAACACAGGGCACTCTTGGAATCCCTGGGAGAGTTTGATGAAATAATGCCGCTGCCTTCATTCTAAATCATCATTAAACTTCTGCTTTATAAAGCATATTGAGAATAATTTAAAATGTTAAAAATAGTTACTATGATGAAAAGGTTCTCGGGCGCCTGGGTGGCTCAGTTGGTTAAGCAACTGCCTTCGGCTCAGGTCATGATCCTGGAGTCCCGGGATCGAGTCCCACATCGGGCTCCCTGCTCGGCAGGGAGTCTGCTTCTCCCTCTGACCCTCCTCCCTCTCATGCTCTCTGTATCTCATTCTCTCTGTCTCAAATAAATAAATAAAATCTTAAAAAAAAAAAGAAAGAAAGAAAGAAAAGGTTCTCAAGTTCATAAGGCTTGTATTGAAACCTAAGAAGAGATGCAGACTCCATTCCCGAGATGCTCATGGTCTATGCAGGGAGAAAGAAGAGGACACAGAACTATTAGGGACAAATTGGAAGCATAAAGTTCAGAGGTAACAAGGGGAGGGAGCATAGAGGAGGCCAAGAACCACAGTGGAGGAGGGTCAGCTGATGTGGGCATGGAAGAATGAATGCAAGTTTACCAGGAGCATTAGGAAACATGGATGATTGCAGGCAGAGAACAGCACGGACAGAGTAGAGTTCCCATCTGACCTGCAGATGGCACAAAACCAGGAAGCACAGACCTCCAGGGCCCCAGGTTGATGACAGTGGCTTGATTCAGGACTTGCCCTAATCGGCCCTTAGAGCCTGGGAGGCAGCAGCTTGGCCAGGCTCCCATCTACGGTCCTGGAGCACAGCCCGGGAGTGTGTCTTGCCTGTAATTCCAGGACTGACTTCCACTCACTGTCCCTGCCAGCCTGCTCCCTTGTCCCTGGGCAGTCAGTCTCTGTCCTCTGTAGTCAGAGCTCCCAGAAGCTTACCTTCAAAGCTCTGGTCACAGTTTTTGTTGTGGCAGGTGATAGACTGGGGACTCTTTTCTTATGGAAAAACAATGTCTTTGTTTTTCCCTTTTTTTGCTGCACGCAGCAGCAAACACTTTCTTTCCTCTTCTGGGAAAATGTGAAGATCAAGCAGCCCTCTGAGTCCTCGGGAAAAGAAACTTGTTCTCAGTTGAGTGGGGCTCTGAGTCAGTGGGCCATCGGGATCTATTTTGAAAGAACCAAAGGAGCTCCTGGGGGAGATAAGAGAAGGGGTAGGAAGAATGTCGCCACCTCACAGAGGTCACAGAGTGGGGTAAGAAAGGAAAGAGAGAGTCTCTGGGAGCACAGCAACTGATCCTGGGACATCTGTGGAAGAAGTAGCTGCACCTAGCAAAGGACTGCCATGGAAGCATTGTTTGAGCTTCCAGGAGCTACACGGTAGCTGAATCTGGATTCACACATGGATTGTCCTGCCTTTGCTCAAGTGGATACCCCCCATTGTTTGCACTCAGGGATTCACCAGCTACTAGTCCATGGGAGACTGGTGAAGACTTTAGCTCATCACTGTCAGCACCTCATCTGCTGGCCACTTGATGGGAGTGAGACTTGTCTGAGCAACAGCACCTCTGCCCAGTCCCCAAACATGTAATACCTAAGGCCACCAATAAAGCCAAGAAAGAGGGGTAGGGTCCCAGGTACCTGGAGGAATGCTGGTGGGGGTGCTCTGCACACCTGAACTTGGGTGGGAAGCTGGATGATGACATCTCTGCATCATCAGTAATGTGTTATGTAATTATTTGTTAAAGGTCTGCTACAGGAAGGTAGGGATTGTATCTGTCTTGTTTACTTTTGTGTCCTAAGTGTCCAGGATAGTTTTGCAGGGCTATGCCTGGCACCTGGAAGAAACTCACTAAACATTTATTGAATGAGTGAATGAACACCTGATAATCTCACTGAAAGTTATTTTACTCATTCTCCCCAAACCATGCCACAACATCCTCTTGTGGATTTGAGCTTGTGGGACCTATTGCCAACCACCTCTGTGAATCCTTCACATGGAGACACACATACGTGCAGAAATCCAAGCTCAGGCAAAATTAAGTGAGTCAAGTAGCCTTCTAATTTTGAATGAAACTAATGCACTATTTGTGTATAGATCACCAGGGCTACTTGTAGTAGGAGACCCACAGAGGGACCTCTGAGCCTGTGGCCCTGGTCTTCAGGCTCCAGTCTGAGCTCATCAGCCGTGTGACTCTGAGGGGCAAGAGAGCCTGCTTCATCTCTCCAAGAAGGAGATAAGTTCTTGCAGTGGATGCATGAGGGCAACATGGTGACCCTGTGAGGTTACCATGAACTTCTTCCCATGTCTTAGTAGTGGGAGGATCGGGGGATGTTTGTGGTCAGCCAAGCTTGGGTTGATTGCATTAGACTTCAGAGTTTAGAGATGTGAGATATGAATACCCTAAAGCAAATGTGGCCCATCCAGCCCAAGAAGTTGCTACCTTTCCTCTCGGCCCTGCCAGAGCCACCATCCCCTCTGTATACTGCTTCTCTGACTCACACACTTGGTTGGATCTTAATAGCCTCCTGCTCACCTCAGCCTCAACTTGCTGCGCTGTGAGTGCTGCTTGATCCTTGCTGCCCCCCTCTGCTGCAGTATTACCCAGCAGAGGAAAGGCTCAGCCACTGATGCTTCTTCCACACTCTACGGTGCCTGGCAGCTTATCGGACACCTAACAGGGACTCTGTAATTGTGTGACGAGTGAGGATAAACTCTACACTCACTGGTAGTTTATCCAAGTTCCTAAGTCCACCCGATGAATACTCAAAGAGGAATAGGAAATTAAAGAATATTACAAAAGAGATTTATGGAAGATAACCTAGATCATCCTCTAGGAAATAATACAGATTTTATATCAAATAATATAGATTTAATCAACATTGTTTCCACTTAAAAGAAAAGGACACTTCAAATGTCAGCTTCTTATAAATACCATCTACTCCAACCAGTAGCCACTCTATATTAGTTTTAGAACAATCTAGGCATCTTAGAAAATAAAACAATGCACCCAACATTGTTAACTTCTGCTATTAGCCTTGGCATGCTGTAATTTTTTCAAAGGTTTGGATTTAGTGAGCAGGCGTAGATGTTAATTTCACAAACAGAAACTTGCAAAAGACTGTCAGAAATTCCCAACTCTTGGTGGGAATAATGCAAAGAAAAAACTGCAACTTTATGCACAAATATGATCTCAACATGGGTTGAATTGAAAATTGCCTACACGCCAGGATGGAGGTCGGGGGAGATCTACAATTCCAGGTGAGCTCTCTCCTGCCTGCCTGAAACAGCACCGCAAAAGTGGTGTTATTTCAAAAAGTGAGGCTGTCTGGGACATCAGCCCCTGGTGATGAGTCAGGGTTTAGAAACCAGTAATAGGGACAAGGTGGGTTGGTTCTGCACTTTATTAACAAATGGCTAAAGACAAAGGAACATCATACTCCCTTGTTTCTGTAGTTTGAAATTACAGGCTTATTAAAGAATTTCCACTAATAAGAATTCATAGGAACGAGCAAACACTAATGCTGAACTATAATACCTAAGGCACAGAGGACACCAAGGGGCATGGAGCCTGGAGACCAGTGAATAGTAGAGAAGGATAATGTTGGGGGATCAAAGAGAACTGGAAGCTCAACTTCCTCTCTTTATGGTTTTGGTGGAAGTCCATCTGCCTCTGCCTTGCGTGTGCTGGGATGATGGGTCTCAATGCTCTCTTCCAAAGTTCCACACCCACCATGAGAACAGAGCTACAGAAGGGGAAAACTTGAACGATGGGATTAAAATTAGAAGCTAACAGCAACAGTGGGCTATACTGGGGGTGAAGAGGATGGTGTGAGTCAGTGACCAGGACTGGGCTTTGTTTCGGTTTTCCATTCATGTTACTGGCCTGATCCTATGCTTTCTCCCCTTGTTCTGTACTCTGAATTCCATACTCCTGTTGGCCTGCTACTTGGGGTTAGGAGTCCAATCTGTCTCCATGGACATCTATGGCTGACCACCCAATTGTCCTTTTCCAGTGAGCTGATCAGAGTACATATTTCAATATTCATGTATTCAGTAGAAACTATTTCCCATCCTGTGCATCAAAAAGTATAGTAGAGCCTCGTTGTCACTTCTGACACTAAGCATCTCTCTGCTGTTGCCTCAGCATGGAGTTGAGTAGCTTCTTGGAGAAAAATAGACTCAACTTTCCACATGTTTTTCATGGTTCCTCTATGCTGCAAGATAAATAAGAATTTATGTGCTTTTACTTATAGATCCAGTAAATATTTATATTGGTTTGTGCCATAAAAGCCCATGAAGCATTCTAAAAGAAGTTTCTACTCGTAGGGGTGAATAAAGCCATCACCTGCAGTAAAGAAGCAATCTGTCAAGTGAGGAAAGCGGGGGGTGGTGCTGATTCCTCAGCTACAATTCCCTGTCTTGAATCGTACTTGGATTTATCCTCAGATGGACGGAGGAGCTCCTGAAAACACACTCACACGTACCTCCATGCATGTATTGTCATGCGCACACGTGCATGTATGCATACACACACACTTTATTTTTAATTTGCTTTTTGACTTCTATCAGATATTTTATTAGTCCTTTGGGTCCTGCCTTTCTGTCAGGCTGTCCCCCACACAAATGAACATTTGGTGGTATGCGTTGCTATCTGACTCCAGCTAAATGTGCTGGATTGGACAAAAATATTTTGGAAGTGTAATTATATCTAGAAACCCACATGCAAGGGTCAGTGAAAATAGTCATAAATTTAACAACATGAATAATTTTCATTTAAACAATTAAGAACTCAACCATGTTTGAACAGGTTGGCTATTTTTATCAGTTCCTAGTAGCATATGCATTAGACGATTTTTTTTTTTTTTATCACCATGCTGCATTTCTTGAGATGTACTATATACCAAGCATCATGTGAAGTGTTTTATAGCATCTCATTGAATCCTCTAACAACCTGATGGGTAATGTTCTATTATTAGGCTCAGTTTAGCCCCACCTAGCATTAATGAGAAAACTGAAGTTGAGAATATAAGTAACTTCGCCAAGGTCACATAACTAGAAAACTGCTGGATCTGCCCCCTGCCCCCAGTGTGTGTAATCATTACCCTATATCATCTTCACCATCATCTGAGTGCTCTCTTAGCTTACATTCTCAGTGACGCTGCCATGGCATTATTCATCCCAGATGTTCTCGTCCATGCAGTACATATGTATATATTTATCTTTGTAAGTCTGTCTCTCATCATTTATAAGTTCCATAAGGAAAAGATTAAGATTCTCAAATGCCAGCAATTATTATAGCCTAGTACTCCTTTCATGGCTTAAATGGGGGTTGGTGGTATGCTCAGTGCATATTGTCTGGGGCCAATAGTTATTTATGTCTTCGTATCCGAGTTTCGCCACCTACTAGAGCTCTGGCCTTGGGCATCTACTTCCTGTTCTGAAAAAGGAGCGTAAAAATAACTCTCATAGTCATTAAAAGTGTCAAGTGAGATAAAACACTTAGCACAGTGCCAGGCTCATAGTAGGCCCTCAGTGGATGGCAGTGCATCAGTCTGCTAGGGCCGCCACAGCAAGTCCCGCAGACTGGTTGACTTAAACAACAGGAATGCACTTCCTCACAGGACTAGAGGCTGCAAGTCCACGACTGAGGTGTTGGCAAGGTTGGCTTCTCCTGTGCCTCTTTTCTTGGCTTGCACGTGGCCTTTCCTCAGTGTGTAGGCATTCCTTATGCCTCTTCCTTTTCTTTAAGGACACCAGTCATTTTGGATTGGGGCCCCTCTTATGATCTCACTTAACCTGAATCACTTCTTTAAAGGCTCTGTCTCTAATAACAGTCACATGCTAATGAACTGGTTTGGGTTTCTTTCTTTCTTTTTCTTTCTTTCTTTCTTTCTTTCCTTCTTTCCTTCTCTTTCTTTCTTTCCTTCCTTCCTTCCTTTTTTCTCTTTCTTTCAAGATTTTATTTATTTATTTATTTATTTGAGAGACAGAGAGAGTGAGCGAGAGAAGAAGAGAGAGAGAGAGATAGTACAAACAGATGGAGGGGCAGAAGGAGAAGCAGACTCCCCATTGAGTGGGGAGACCGATGTAGGGCTCAATCTCGGGACCCTGGGATCATGACCAGAGCCGAAGGGAAACGCTTAACTGACTGAGGTGCCCTAGGGTTGGGTTTCAACATATGAATTTCAGTGAGGGATGGGGTGGGACATAATTCCATTCACAACAGGTGATTATTATTTTGCAGATGAACTGAATACTAAATTTCCAAAAATTCAGAATAAATGATTTATGTCAGACTCAAGAGTGGTGGTCCCCTTCAAAAGTATCCTGATTACAATTCCAGTCCTTCCTCTCCCTGGTTTCTTAGAGAAGACAATCTAGAGAGGCTTTCTCTCCCCAGCAAATTGTACCATATTCACTTTTGGAAAGAACTGCTGGGGTATCCAAGATACACTGGAGGAAAATATGATTCGTCAAATTCAAGTTAAACATCTCAGAAAGTAAAGATCGGGGGAACTGTAAACTTGTTGAACATGAAATCAGCCTGCCCGTTCTGCCAGGGAAGGTGATCCTCTTGTGGAGGGCCAACAACCAAGTCATTCTTCAGCCTCGTATCTTGTGGAACAAGCCCTCACCATCCCTGTGTTCCTATCATTGTACCTCCCTTGTATAGAAAATTACTGCATGGCGGTGCTGTTGAGAAAAGGCCAGGAAAGATTTTTCATTCCCGCAGAGCCCTGGTGTGTCAACCTCAATCCATCTCACCCCCGTGGGGCCCCGTCTCTTGTCTGTCTCCCCTTATGAAGCCCTCCCCGGTGTCTCTAACCACCTGCAATCTCTCCCATCAATTTTCCCAGGATCTTTTGCTCTCTTCTCTTCTATAGCATTTACCATAGTCTGCTCTCTGTTCAAGTTGTTGTGTATTCATTCTTTCGCTCATTCATTCAACAAATCTTTAGTGAGGGCTTCCTGAGGTACTTTGCAGAGCGCTGTGTCTGAATTCATTTTTCCTACTATACAGGGACTCTCTGAAGGGCAGGACAGAATAGGAACGGTGCCTACTTCATTTTTGTACCACCCAGGGGGCAGCCACTTGGCAGGCTTTCCATGAGTGTTAGCTAAATTCAATTGCCAGATGTAAAAGGATACTTTCTCTGAGAACACTTTCCTCTGAAGGAAGAGATGGGTAGGAAAGTAAGAGGTAGCAGTATCTTGAGGTTTGAAGAAAAGCTCCATTTCCAACAGACAGTAGAGGTAATAGAGGTTTCAATTCTCAACCTCTGTCCTGAGAGAGGGGCCCCCAGGTGAAAGGGATCTCAGCAGAGCTGGCATGATGGGAGGGCTAGGGACTAACCGTATCACAGGGGAATTACCAGGCAGCTCAGTATCAGCTGCTCTTCCCTCCTCAGCTGCTTTTGGAATTTGTGGATAACATGTTTCTGAATTCATGTCCCAACTCTACATAAACAGCAGTGATTTAGTGATGTGAAGAGTCGCTTGATAAAGCTGTCTATAATGGTTTTTCTTTCATTCTCCTTGGAACAAGGAGAGGGATAGAAGAATCAAAGCTTAATACAGAGGCTTGATTACAGACACCAGAAGTAGAATGTAAGTTTTAAATAATGGGACTTTGCTGCTTTCCTGATTTTCTGGTAAACTCTTATAGTCTCTGATTATTGGGATCATTGACTGTTAGCCCGCACAAGAGTTAAGTGTGCAAATACTGCTCTCTTGGTTTGGGCTGTGCAGAAAAGGAGATCAGAAGAGGACGTGTGGAGGGCATAGGGCTGACAAGGGGAGGGGCAGGGAAGTGAGGGATGAGGGAAGGGAACTGGGCCATCAGGTGCTCACTGTATGCTCTGAACTATGCAAGCATGGGATAAGAGGGCTCAGGGGAGAAATGCCTCCAAGATCAGCCTCACCTGATTTAGGATGGCCAAGAAGGAGTAGTTCTCTCAAATCCTTTGAAGAGAAATGAAAAGAAAGGAACTGGCATTTTCTTTTTCTTTTTTTTAAAGATTTTATTTATTTATTTGAGACAGAGAGAATGAGAGACAGAGAGCATGAGAGGGAGGAGGGTCAGAAGAAGAAGCAGACTCCCTGCCGAGCAGGGAGCCCGATGCGGGACTCAATCCCGGGACTCCAGGATCATGACCTGAGCCGAAGGCAGTCGCTTAACCAACTGAGCCACCCAGGCGCCCAGGAACTGGCATTGTCTGAGTGGGTATCACCACAGCTAGTTTCTCTTTGAATACTCAAGGCCCCGCGAGGCTCAGATTGGTTGACCAACTTGCTGGTAAGAAGCCCAAGTAAGTTGAGGCATGAGAGCTCTAAAGGGAAAAGGGAAGGGAGGGGTGGAGTAAGGGTTCAGAGAGCTTTATCACTCTCACAGCCAGGAACCAGGAAGGGGTTGCTGAAGAGGCCCGATGTATGAAATTCAAGTTGGAAATGAGAGAATGTGTTAGCAGGAGACTAAATCTATGTCAGTCTTGGCTGGGCGAGATGGCTTGTACTTTTCAGGTATCTGTATCATTCAAAAAGAAAAATAAGCTAGCTGCCACCTGGGGTCCAGACCACAATGGGGCTTCCCTCCCCTCCCTCCTCCTCTGCCCCTGCACCAGCACTGAAACCAGGCAAGAAGGGCTGGAGACTTCCACATTTCTAAGACCAAAGTGGGACTCCAGCTCAGGATACACAGGGAGGAAGGAACCTTGAAAGACTAGACATGGAAAAAGGCAGAGATCCAAGGGAAGAAAAGAAAAGAGTATGTGGGAGAGCACTGAGAGAAAGGCAGGAGGAGAAATATGCTCTGGTGACCTGGTAGGACATTCCTGAGGTCTGCTGGTGATCCTCTGTGCTGGGGGAGACTGCTGAGGAGGGGGACCACTCACAATGTTCCATGCTTTTCTTGACTAGGTAACATTAGATAGATTAGCATGAACCTAAGGTATGTTCAAACCTCCTTTAAATTCCTCTTCACGCTGTGGGAGGCAGGAGGAGAAAGAACATTCCCGGCTTCCCGAATCACGGAGGACCCGCCAGGAGATCAACCAGCCAGGAGAGGCAGCGGGCCACTGGTCCAGGTTACGTTATTCAATCACTGTCTATCAGGGGACTTTCCTGATTGGGCCTCTTCATGGGATAACTTCTGAAAGGGATGCGCAGTGACTATGCCAAATGGTATTATTATTCTTGATGAGTTGCTTCTCTCCATGTGAGAAGATTCTATGTGCCTTTGCACTTTGACCCTGTGCCTCCCGTGGGATGGCACTACTTCTCTGCCCATTGACCTCAGGCTTGGCCATGACTTGCTCTGGCCCACGGGATGTGAGTGGGGGTGAGTGTTTCACTTTGCAATCATTCACTTTGGGTACCGTGCTCCCGGGAGCCTGGCCTCCAGCCCTCCCTGCACTGAAGTCACCGCACTTCCCTGCCAGATGGGCTAAGGGTAGCACCGGCAGTTTGCTAAGGAGTCTAGGCCAAACTGTGAGAACACCTGTTGGTGTCAGGGCCAGGATCAGGATCTCATGATTCCCAGCCCAGGGCTCTCTCTACCAGACCCTGCTGCCCCCACCAAGTCCCTCTTCCAGTTAGAGGCAGAATTTACCAACTTTCAGGGTGCTCTGCTCAACCGCTCCCTTAAATCGGACTCTAATTAGTCCCATTCTGTAGCTTTGCTTTGAGTATGCGGCATTTCAGACGATGCATTTTAACATAATGATCATATTTGCACTTCTCTACCAAGAAAATTCTAGCACATGGGAGCATTTTAATAAATCTAATAAATGACAAATAATAGAATTTATCCAAGAGAGAATACTCTTGAAGTTGTGATTACCACCGAGAGGAAATAGTTTTCCTTTATGATAATGATTTGATTAAATGGAAGTTTTAGATTGAGTCCATTTTATGGACCCATATAGAAGAACAGCATGCTAACTCATCTAAGAAAGAGAGTAGACAAGATTGTAAATTTATATTCTAAAAATGAATCCGGTCATATTTCTCATCATTCCAGTTACTTTTATAAAGACACACCAGGTGAATAAAACCCCTTCTCTGTCTTACCTATTCATACCTTATTAAATACCGAGATCACCCAGTGTCCTCTTCCTCATTGAAACAGTATATGGGTAATTCCTGGAAAAGTCATGAACCACCGGGTGAAGGACAAAAGCTTCTTGCTCTTGCCTAGTGTTGCTGGATATAAACTATGGGCATGAGACTGCAGTTTTTGTTTTTGTTTTTAATTCTTTTAAAGGTCACAAAGGATAAATGATTACAATAAAATTTCACCCACTGACTCTAGGTTTTCACTAGTAAATCTCGATATTGATTTTAAAAGCTGCAAATCTTTTATTCAAATATTTTTGATCGGACTGTAAATCCTCTAAATTCAAATCTTTTTCTGAATGAAAGATCTATAAAGAGAGATAATGGATTTCATGGGCTGTCAAAGCACAGAATGTTACATTTCATAGTTTGTCATTGAATGTGATATAAAACACCTGAAGGTAGATTATTTATATTGATAAAACTATTCTTTCGCATTGGAAACTGTCTGCTGGAGAATAAAAATAAAATATCGAAATAGCTTTTTTGCCAGACCTAGGAATGTTCTGCTTTTGAATTAGGTGGTAAAAAATTATGTGGATAAATGCCAAAAGCTATTTTCTTTGAGTCAGGTGCAGAGTATGCTATTGCCAGGATAGGCCAGAGTGGACTACTTTCCCATCTGTACTTCCAATATATTTTAGCCACCATCTAACATTCTTTTTGCTGATATATAGGAGTTCATCTTTTTTTTTTTAAATCTTTTTTTTTTATTATTATGTTATGTTATTCACAATACATTACATCATTAGTTTTTGATGTAGTGTTCCATGATTCATTGTTTGCGTATAACACCCAGTGCTTCATGAAGAACGTGCCCTCTTTAATACCCATCACCAGGCTAACCCACCCCCCACCCCCCTTCCCTCTAGAACCCTCAGTTTGTTTCTCAGAGTCTATAGTCTCTCATCATTCGTCTCCCGCTCCGATTTCCCTCCCTTCATTCTTCCCCTCCTTTATCTTCTTCTTCTTCTTCTTTTTTTTTCCATATTTTAACTGCCCTTTGTTTTGTTGGTTGGTTTTTGGTGGTTGTTCTTTTTTATACTTCTTTCCCAGAGGTCATCAAACATTGGATTCATAGTTCAGATGAATTCAGTATGTTAGAATTATACCTCTCTTTCTGGGTAGTGATTGTGGGATTAAGAAGCTAGTTAGCTTTGTTATTTTCTGTGGCTACAGACAGTGGTCCTCACCCCAGCCATCTTTCTTATCAATAAATGTGTCACGAAGGGGCTCATTAAAGGAATGTGGCCAGGTAAAGCAAATCCAATGATTATAGCTCCCTAAAGAACTAGGAGTTGATGTGCCACAGAGATGGGTCTGGAAAGTCATCTTCCCACAATAAAGACATCAAAGAATGCTCACTAGACAAAATAAAAGCTGGCATATGTTCATGTAGCTCTATCTATATAAATATAAATATAAATATAAATATAAATATAAATATATACATGTCTACTAATCTGCTATTGTAAGCCCCATACATCATTCTGCAAATAAGAGCTGCAGTTAAATGATGCCAAATCGTCTTTTAAAAGTTGAAAAATGTTGTAAAAATATTTATATTTAGAGACTGAAGTCTCAGTATACTGAAATAGCTCATGTATAAAGTTATAAACATGTATCATTTTCTCCTCTGTATTGTCATTTCCCTTAACCAATGGAACAAGGTATACCATACATTTAAGAGAAGGGCTGACCACAAAAAGAATTATAGTGTAGTTTCTTTCTTCGTCTTCTTCTTCTTCTTCTTTTTTTTTTTTTTATGGACAGTAGTTTCAATCCTAGCTTCAATGCTGACTTGAGCAAGTTATTTTATGTCTCTGAGCTGTAGCTCCCCCTTAGGTCAAGAAGGCCCAAATCACTAATCTCACAGAGTTATACTGATGATTAAATTAAGATAACACATGTCTGGTACCTGGCACATAGTAGGTGCTCAAAAATTATAGCTAGGATAACAGTAATAATATAATTGTCATTACTATTATTTTCATTACACCTCATTTTAATAAATTCTAAGGCTCTTGGCCATTTGGCATGGAGTATGGTCACCATTTTACTGTGATTTAGAGATTACTGATTGTTACGTATTCCCAACTATGAATGGAAAAATGACGAGCTGGTCGGGAAAAGTAATAGGTCAGATAATTCGGAGAATGTCCTCGGCAGAAGGGAAGATGCAGGCTCAGAGAGCTCCCTTCTCCGATCCTGAACACTGGAGTTTAGGTTTCATTTACAACAGTACACAATCTCAGCCGCACATAAGTAAACTTGCCACCTCTGGCCAGTAAAATACAAATCACTGACTACCCATTTTTATTTTAGGCAGTTAGATAGTTAGTACATCGTTAATTCCTGCACATTCTCAAGCTCAGTATCATTGTCAGTTCTGTTTTATTTCCACCTCCTTTCCTAGATCCCTGGTTGGAGGTAAAGACCTGCTCCCTGAGTGTTGCTGGGTATTCGAAGGCAATATGAATCTTTAGGAGCTTCCCTTCTTTGAATCAATTTACAACTCAAAACAGCAACACATTTTCTTTTCAGGGTAGAAATACTGACAATAAAAATGGAGCAGCTTTGAAATATACATTACTGTAATTAAAGTGACTTGATCTTTGGAAATTCCTGAAACAAGCATTTATTGCAACTATTATTTAATGCAACTATTATTTAATAATAATTATTAATTATTAAAGGCTCAGGCTCAGAATAGTATCAATGCCAGGAGCTGGATGTCCTCGGCATTTCAGATCACAGAATGTGGCCGCTGGCAGATACCTCTGCCCGTTTTCTTTTTTTTTTTTTCCCCAATTTTTTAATTTTATTATGTTAATCACCATACGTTACATCATCAGTTTTTGATGTAGTGTTTCATGATTCATTGCTTGCGTATAACACCCAGTGCTCCATTCAATACGTGCCCTCTTTAATACCCATCACCGGGCTAACCCATCTCCCAACCTCCCTCCCCTCTAGAACCCTCAGTTTGTTTCTCAGAGTCCATAGTCTCTCATGGTTCCTCTCCCCCTCCGATTTTTCCTCCTTCATTTTTCCCTTCCTACTATCCTCTTCTTTTTTTTTTTTTTAAACATATAATGTATTATTTGTTTCAGAGGTACAGGTCTGTGATTCAACGGTCTCACACAATTCACAGCGCTCACCATAGCACATAGCCTCCCCAATGTCTATCACCCAGCCACCCCTTCTTAGGACTCCCTGCGCCTTTCCTTTGACGACATGTGGCCCCAGGCCAGCATGCGCTCAGACTGGTGTGGCCTGTTACAGAAGCCATGAGCAGGTGGATTTTGAAACAGGTGGGGTCAAAAGTGGCTGGGCAAAGTTGATACTCTACCATACAAGGTACAAGGCCCACGAGGGCACAAGGTCTCAGAAAGGGTGCAGTAAAGTCACTTTTTAGCTTCATTTAATCGAGTATTTACCAGAACACTTTTGGTGGGTGGGTGGCACATTATTAATATTCTGTGGAAGGGTGTTCTAGTGGGACACCAGTTTGGAAAATATTAGCTAGAGCTGGGCTTTTCATTCCTAGCTCCATAATAGACTCATCTGGGAGCTTGAAATATATATAGATATAGATATAGATATAGATAGATATAGATAGATATAGATATAGATATAGATATATATATATAGCAATGCCAGCCCTCTGCCCACTTCTTTTCAATCGGACTGGGGGTGATACCCAGGCAGTGGTATTGTTTTTAAAGACTCTCTTCCTTGGATAAGTCTAATGTCAACCAGGGCCAAGAACCTCTGACAGAGGCCTGCCACTTATGCCCCCCAGTGGTCCCCCTCTAGTGCGCAGACCTAGAGCTCTAATGTGTCAGAGAAAGACATTTTCTCTGGGCTCAGATCTGGATCATTAATGGATCTTGAAGTGTTAGCTGACATGTTGGGATTTGCTGGTTTCACTGGCCCACTCCCTACCACACTTCCTTCTCTTTGGTAGTTGCCATGTTCAGTGGGAAGGAACAGGCTGCCTGTTTTACCCAGAACCTTCCCTGAAAACCTGTATCTGCTATATCACGACTTCAGGTAAGTCAGGAATTGCTCTTCCTCACGAAAAACGGTGAGGACCTCTGTTGTAGGTAAACCTTCCAAGACTTTCTCTATGACTTATGGTAGCCTGTCTCCCACTTGACCTAGTAGGTGATAAAAATCCCTGAAATGTCCATCATTAGTGTAGTTCACTTGGGAAATGAAAGTCAGGACAATAGCCTGGTACCTGGAGGCTTGGAAAGCCATGTCTAACGTAAATTTCTAGCTCAAATTTTCACCTTGTCTCTGAGCTTTTCTAAAGTCTTACTGGAATACAGAATGCATGTTGCTTCCTCCTTAAATAAGGAACCAACATTTGCTGATTAAAAAGTCCAGAGAGAAAAACTGGATAATTTTATGGAGTCCTTTTATAATCTGCTAAACAAATGTGATTCTTCAAACTTTTCATTTAAAGGTATAGGAGAAAGAGAAAAGACATTTAATATTTATTAAGCATCAACAATGGTCTAGGATAAACACAGTTCTTTCTATGTTGTCATCACATTTCATCTTCACACTATCCCTTAGGGTAGTTCCTATTACCCTACTTTTCTGACTGTGGAACGGGAGGTTCAAAGGGCCTAACTCCTCTGTGGGCACTGCCCACAGTTCTGCTGGAAATGTGAGGCAGAGCTGAGCCTTGAACCCAGGTCTTGTGATGATGATGGTGGCAAACTCAGGCCCAGACCAACATTTCCCACCTCCGCAGAGCCCACTACAGGCAACAGGCTGGGACTCCAGTCTGAGCTTGATGACCTGTTTAGCGCTCAGAAAGTTCCATGTTTTCCATTATTTTCCTGCATCTTGACTCTCAGTTTTTTGTGTGTCGTCTCCAAAACAGCATCTTAATCTCAGAAGCCTTTTCTCCTCAATGTTCTAGTCTGTGGTTTTGGAACAGGATAAGTGGTAATGCTGTGTAGAAAGGCAGCATGTTCTGCCCCGGGGGTTTATATTTCAGTACTTAAAAAACACATAGGTGTGCAAGCAGAGTTGCATAATGGTAAGAACATGAACTTTGGATTAGATCCGGGTTCAAATCTTATCCTGTGACTTACTAACTCTGTGACATTAGGAGAGTCACATTACCTCTTAGCCTTCAGCCTCTTCATCTATAAAATGAGGTAATAAGAAAGTCTATCTCCTAGACTTGTGACAGAACAAGGTAACAACTCAGGTCTCCTGTGTTTCGTTTCCATGAGATGTGTAAATCCAAACATTTAAAAGAAGATCAAAATGTTTCACAACTTTCTGAGGCTTGTCATTTGAGAAACTCAGGTAGATTCACAAGTTTTGTGTCATCTGTTGACTCATCAATTTCATCAATTTATTGCTTTAGTCACTCCAGAAATATTTCTTGAGCACCCACCATATATCAGGCATCGTGTTAGGCACTGAAGATAAAGCAGTTTTCAAGTAGCCTAGAGTCTAGCTAAGGCAAATTTGCCTGCATCCTTTTTTATACCCCTTAAGAGATACACAGAAATGATATTCACATACTAATTTATTAATATGAGTCTACAGAATTAACATGCATGTAATAGTATTGGATCTACAGTTAATACGTTGCCCGCTGTTAATTATAATTACTAGTAATTATGGTTAATTTCTAATCCGACTAACTCTCAGAAAAAGCAGACAGCACCTTCCCTCCATTTTGCTGCTTTAAGCAGCAGCTCAGGTGAATCTGCAGGGAAGAGTTTAACGTGTTTTTTTGTTTTTTTTTAAGATTTTATTTACTTATTTATTTGACAGAGAGAAAGACAGCGAGATAGGGAACACAAGCAGGGGTAGCAGGAGAGGGAGAAGCAGGCTTCCCGCGGAGCAGGGAGCCCGATGCAGGGCTCCATCCCAGGACCCTGGGATCATGACCTGAGCCGAAGGCAGACGCTTAACGACTGAGCCACCCAGGCATCCCAAGAGTTTAATGGTTTTTAACTATTGAGAGTGTATGTCCTTCCATCCTACAGCTTAAAGTGATGAGGTTGGATTCTCAGCAAGGACTGGGTGTCGTCAAAGTATTTTTTTTCCTTGTCTGGTTTACAGAGCATTCCCTAATTGCTTTGAATTTACCCGTGCACCCAGTTGGTATTAATTTTCTGCTCTATGGTAACAACAAAAGAGTGAAATCAGAAAGAGGAAGCCTTGTTTTCCTTTATAGATAGATTACGTGGGAACGGCTGGAGGAGAAAGCAGGGGACACGGCGAGATGGCCTGTTATTCAAGGCCCAGGCCACCTGGACTTGCTCTGCGGCTCTGTCCTGGGTTTGCTTGGGGAGTGGGGCAGAAGTCAGCCTGAGAGTTAGGCAGAACTTTTTAAGGGCAGGATAATTCACAGGATGAGATATTGATAAAGTAACTTATGGGATTGATTTGCATTTAGAATACCCACTATAGATGGCATCCTACCTCTAGTAGAGGAAGGCTTAATTGTTTGCACACTAAAAAGCTCTAATTTATCTCTCACTGGGGCCCCAAAATCAGCAGCACTCCCTTTGATCAGGCAGATAAGACTGGGAGCCGAGATTGATCTCTTCTGCATCTACGACACTGCAGATGAAAACTACCTGCCCGGTTACAGTGCTATTCTTTAACATCTGATTTTTTTTCTTAAATCTGGGGGGATGAAAGCATCATGCTTTACACAATACTTATAAAATATCACATTGGCCACTGAGAGGCTCCTGTGTTCAAACGTTGGCCCCCCCTTCTCCCCCCGGGCCCCTGCCCCCTCGCCCCTCTTCCAATGCCTCATCTTGATCTTCACAGCTGAAGTCCATCCAGATTGTCCTCCTTTCTAGCTGACAGCAAGAGAGCCAATGAAATACCTTTTCCTGTTGCTGGGTGACTACGGATATTTTGAAACTATGTCCCATAAATGCAGCAGCTTAAAAGCTTGCCATTGGCCTGTGGGGGGTCCTGTGAGCTGCTGATGCATTAGGCTGGCAGAAGAATGACAGGTGGGAATAGCTATATGCGAATATATCACTGGCCTGATGTTCCACTGCAGAGGAAAACTATTTCAAGGCTGAGTGACAACTGTTACATACCCTGTTAGAAGAAAAATAAATCTCCCTGAGTCTACATGCGGGCATCTGAAGAACAGTTATGGGAATACTGCAGAAAAAAAAGAAAGAAAAAAAAAAACCTCAAGGTTTTCTTACCCTCAGATATCCTGCTTTTCACGACACATTAGAAGTTCCACCTGTCCTAGAAATATACATGTATTTCTACATACTCTTTGTAGTTACGTGTTGATACATTTTAAAGTCCAAACTTGTTTATACAGGGAAATAGTTTTAAACAATGTCAAGGAAGCCTTTTAAATTTTTTCTTTGTCTCCTTGTCTCTGGTGTCCTCTCCTTCACCTTCCTCCCCTGACCTTCAAGTCCCAAAATCCATCAGCCACAGGGTGTGGTCAGTGTCAGCACAGTACTGACTGCGTTTTATCTCACTCTGTCCACTTAAAATATTTGCATCCTGGTGGGAGGATAAGCAAAGTCTTGTCCAAACGGCTTTGGGATTCTCTTTGCAGCCAGAGAGAGCTGTTTGAGTACAAGTAACTGCTTTTGCTAACACCGGGGTTAACTGTTCATACACAAATCTGCCAAAGAGCCTCTAGGAAAGAATGTCCTTCTACTAACTGAATTCTAATGAGGCTAGGAAGTAGATTAGGAATTGAGTTTTTACTGTGAGTTTCAAACATCAGATCTTCGGGAACTTTGAGATGTTTGGCTTACTCGATCTGCTCAATTCTCCAGTAAGTCCTATTTAGTTCACGAAGAAATGACTACTCGAGAAGAGAGCTGGGGGTTATTCGTTGATCCAGTCAAAAGGGGTTTTCCTGGGTCTGCATCGGTGCCCCCAGGACTCAAGAGCAATAGAAAGATGCTACTGTGAGATGATCAGATGAGACAATTGTTAATGAGGAGTTCCTGGGCCAATTTAATTGGCACATTCCTGGAAGTTAGATTTATTTGTCTTATAAAATTTGGGTGAGTTTGAAAGCCTAATCAAGGTGACCCTCAATGGGATTAGTGGTGAAAATAGAAATGCTTTAAGGGTATAATAAAACATTCTTTTCAATAATGCAATCTAGACAAAGGCTCTTTGGAAACCACTATGGCTGGCAGGTCACTGGTGGGTGTTGCCCAGTGTCTACAATTATGAATCATGAAGGGGGAGATTGTGAGCATCTCAGCTGTGCTCCAGGAAGTGTGTGCTTTCCATAAGAGAGGCCACAGTAGGTTGGATAGGGACCGAAAGTCGCGTCTTAAAGTTATGTGCCTGTATACCTCACCTGTGAAGGCCAGCTGTGTTTCTATCTGCCTAGTATCCCTCCCCTCCCTCCCTCCCTCCCTCCCTTCCTTCCTTCCTTCCTTCCTTTTTTAAAGATTTTATTTATTTATGAGAGAGAAAGAAAGAAAGAGACAAACAGACTCTGCACTAAGCGTGGAGCCCTACGCAGGGCTCAATCCCACAACCCTGAGATCATGACCTGAGCTGGAATCAAGAGTTGGACACTTAACCAACTGAGCCACCCAGGCGCCCCTCCCTCTCCTTTCAAGGAAACCATGTGTCTCACTCCAACCATGTTTTTCCATCTTGGAGCTGATATATTCTTCTATGACAATGTCCCTGTCACAGTTGGTTGGTCCAGGGATGGGCCCTTGACCCAAAATAGACCAACTGGAAAACTTTCCTGAGATTCTTCAAACTGGAACTTGGAAACAGTTCTTTCTGGAGGGGGTTGCTGAAAGATGAGAAACTGAGGCCTTAACAGAGGCCACGTTTACCCCTTTGTAAGGAAAGCGAGGCTGCAGGGAGCATATCCGGGGGCTCAAAGCTGCATTGATGCAGCTCTGCACGTTTGACTCAAGGGGCCCCTTGGGTGCTTGTTGCAGCCGGGTGCCTCTGCCCCCAGCAGTTGGCTTCGTCCAAGCACATTCTGTGGGGCATGTTGTCCTTTTGGTATACAGTGTACTCCTACTTGTAACCCTTCTCGGGAGGAACTTTGAGCTTACGTATATTACACAGAGGAAGGAGATTTTTACCTCTGGGACCTTGCCACCACTCCGTCCTGCCTTCTCATAAGTGAATCACTATGCAGTGGGAGAAAAAGCTCATGTGGAGACAGACACGTGATCACAGCCCAGTGCAGACATGGACAACAGAATACTTGGACCTTTGGTTTTTAAGGGGGTTATCGAAATAATCAGCCTTTGCTCTCACACATAACTCTTCAGAGAACCAGAGGAAAGTTGTTTTCAAAGAGATCACTGATGGTTTGAAAGATATTTTAGGCAGAAGAATAAGTTTCTCCATGGTTTTAAAGGGAGGGTGATTAGTGGAAAAAAAAAGTTAAGTAAATAAAGGAAAATGGATAGTTTCATTAGAAAAATAAAGGGAGGGTGAGTCCTATGATTTTTCATATTAGAGCAACGTAGTCACTGAAAGCCTCTCTCCCTCTTCTCTTTCTTTTCTGAGTTCTCGGGTTTTCCTGCTGGTCGTGAGGGGAAGAGTGCTAAGTGTCCTTCTTTAAAATCCAGCTTCAGTGTTTCATGGAGTTGTTTGACAAATTTAAGCCCAGTGGTGAGGATGGCCACCTGTTCCTGCAAAAACCATCACAAAGCTTGGTTTTCACAGAACTCCCTTCTGTCTCTGGAAAGGCCCAAGATGAATTATAATATATGTTAGGAAAAATGAACCTGGTATACGAATGGGATCATTCAGCACAAGAACTGTTTGGGATTTACCCTTCAAGGAGAAAAATCGCTGTTAGATCCCACAGCCTGTCTGCTGAAGCTGCTATTCCCGGAGGCTGAAGTTTGCGAAAGCACACCTGCATAAGCAGTAGGCCTGGACTGCCTTCCTACTGTGTCACCTTAAAAACAAACAAACACGCCTTTGCAGAGTCTGTTGAAATCTGAACTCCTCCGTCTATCAAGGAACTAAGCCTTAGATTTCAGAAGGGCTCATCATCAGACCATAAGGACAGGGCCAAACCAGGACTGGAAGAACCTAAAACGAAAAGGGTTCCACGTCTATTTTGAAAGGGAATATTACAAATTCAGCATGCCTACCTAGATCAAGATTTCCTAATTTGTAATACAGGTAAGGCCCTGAAAAGAGAACTGGCACATGGTAAAATGTTCATTAAATATTTGTTATTTTCCATGTGACCATCTCACTGTAAGAACTGAGCACATACTGGGTAGGAGAGTCCCAAAAAAGGACCTCCGGGGCAAGAAGTGAGGCCTCCAAATGGGTGGTGTGCGATCTCCCTCAGCTGCCAGATGCATAAGTGGGATAAAGCCACTGATGCCTCCTTGAAGGGCTTCTGTTAACATCCAATGAAATAAGAACAGTGGAGGCACACTGAATCAGAAGGAATGCTACAGCCATTAACAACACAACTCTCAGCAAGTGGCAGTATTTAAAAGTATACAATGATTGGTATCAGGTTATCCTACAGTAAGCCCAGAAAATGTATGTTAAAGTCTGTCCACCTGTGGATGATTAACGGCAGGATGGTATTTTTATCCCTGGGCAGGTTGAAAAAAGCCTGCCCTTTTTAAATTTCTCGCCAGCCCTTCTTACACTTTCCCCTTTCGTGGGCATGTGGGTTTGATGACAGTGAGCCTGAGGAAGTACATGTAGGCCCTGCTCTGGGCAGCTTCTTGGGCCAAGGGTGAGGCCAAGCTGCACAGCCCCCAGCCTGGGGGTATGAGGTAAAACCTATTTGGAGCTTGGATCCCTTTTACAATGTGGTCTTGTAGAAAGGATTCTAGAGTCTTCTGTTAGTGTGATTGTCACAGATTTTCGATTTTTATTAAAATTCGTACTTGTGGGCGCCTGGGTGGCTCAGTTGGTCAAGCGACTGCCTTCGGCTTAGGTCATGATCCTGGAGTCCCGGGATCGAGTCCCGCATCAGGCTCCCTGCTCGGAGGGGAGTCTGCTTCTCCCTCTGACCCTCCCCCCTCTCATGTGCTTTCTCTCTCTCATTCTCTCTGTCTCAAATAAATAAATAAAATCTTTAAAATTCGTACTTGTTCACACCTTAATTCCTTTTAGTCTCAACCACGTTCGAGGCCCTAGATGGGAACAGCGGCCTGTACTACAAGCTAGTCTTAGAACAGTCTCTGTGGCTACTCTAGTTCATAAAGCTGAGTTTAATTTCTAAGTTTTGTGTATATTAGTGTCAAATCCAAAGATAGCAAAATCCTGCACAGATACTGTGTCATTGACTAGGGATGTTCTGGTGCCTGGCTAAGGTGTTATCTTTGCAGACTCCATGAATTGCTTCCAGGGAAAGAAAAAGCACCCAAAACAGAGTTCCTATTCCACCAACACGCATCCCCGGCATTGCTAGAAAAGGGAAGAGTGCTGAATGGCTCCACCAGCTCTGGGAATGAAAGGAGTGTATTCGAAGGGATTGAGCACAGCCACACTGACTGCTGGGTTCAAGTCCCGCTCCGTGCATACCGCACAATACGCCACCATACAAACAATTAATGGAACATCCGACCTCTGGATAGCTACCACACCATCTCACCATCACCTCCCAGCACCTCCACTGTGCCTCCCCTGAACTCACTGGCTCATTGGGATACAGCCAGCAAGAGGGCTTTACCCAGGCTTTGTTGGTAAGGCTGAACCAGAGGGGAGATCTCCCCAGTCCTTCCACCTCGTGCCTCAGCAGATAAATAAGCTGCTGTGTCACTAACATATTCCAGGTCATGTGCACACACAAACATTATTATATCTTGAAATTACTTTCAAGTGACTGTCTTTTGGGTTTTAAAACCATTTTCCTAGAAATGTGGCTCAGCAAATCCTTACGTGGAGCAAGGATGGCACCCAGTGGCCAAAGTGTTTCATCTCAGATCTTGTTGTTCTCACAGATTTTCCATTGCTTGTCTCTTTGGAGACAATGAATTGCCATCTTTTTCTAACGCCAGAGTTGAAACACTAAATCACTTGACTATCCCTTTAAGCTAAAGTGTGTACACATACACACACACACACCACACATATTCACACATACAAACTGAAGCTATATACAGAGGCTAATTCAGAATAACATTCAAAAATCCTTAAAAATTTAGCGTAAAGTCTTATGTTAGAGTTGTCGTATTTCAGATACGCAGATTACCGTCCATGATGTCCCTAATACCGTGCATTAGTATAGGAAACATTATACAAATGTAAACCCAGTCTCCCATTCTTCACTTCATATCTTCCCCCAAATAGTCTCTAGTTCATGAGTTCTCATGCCTTAAACATAAGACTTTATCTCCTGACAAGTGCTTTATCCTTAAACTGATGTTCACAATCTCATAACCCTGTTATCTTTCTTACAAGGTACTTGACAGGCCTGGAGAGCACAGGATAATAAAGTGGGACTGTTCTCTTTCCTTTGAGCTTTCCAGATGTCGAGAGATTTCTATACAGCTAGATAGCCAATCAGACAGTAAGGAAGACAAGCAAGATGTCAGAATAATGGATCATATACCCTCTTGCTCAAAATGATGCAATATCTTCATAATGTTTGCTGTTTCCAATTTCCTTAGGCTTCTAAGCAGTCTGAAACCTCAGGGCAAGAAGTCACATGGATGGTACAACCACAATACAAAAAGAAGTTTCTAATAGAATAGCATTATATATCGATTGCCCAAAGAGTACCATGAAAAGCCTCTTTTTACAAATGTCTATGTTAAGTTCAGCCCCAAATTCTGTTTTTCTCAGACATCATCACCATTCACACTTATCTGGCCCCCACACTGTCAAAATGCCACAGAGTTTCCAAGAAATCAAAAGAAATGACTTCAGGATAAAATTCCATGATATTACTTACATTTTCCTATTCAGAACTTGAAGAGAAGCATTATCTTCAAGGTCAAAACAAAACACTGGAGAGGAAAAATCAAAGCCAAGCACGTGCATTTTTCTTGCTGGTTCTTTTGGTTCTTGGTCACCTTGTATGTAAAGGGTAATGACCCTGCCCTCACCAAGAGGTGTGAGGTTCAAGGAAGATAATGGGAAGGAAAACGTTTTTATACACTGCTAAGTCATATGACATATTATTTGACGCATTAATATTATTTAAACATTTATAGGTAGCTCTAGTCTAGTGTATACTTTCTATACTGATGAGATTAAGATTCTTGCTACCTAAAATAATCACTGATCTTTCTTTTGAGTATTACTGTATAATGTTACCCTTCAAATATAATGCAGCCATGGTGGGCTTTGGAAATCACTTATAATATGTAATTACATCAAGCTGAGCCAAGTCTTCCACCAAATACCCAAATTTTCAAATAAGCTTAAATTTAAAGCTTTGGGTATTTAGAAATTATAAGAACCCCAAGATGTTTTATAAACTTTGCTGCTTTATGTTTTATTTTCCCCTTCCCTCCTGGAGATACATTTTATAGGCTCATAACATCGTAGCATTTTATAGCTGAAAATGGCTTTGTTACTCAGATGAGGAAACCTGAGGCCTAGCAATTTTAAGTGAACCCAGAGGTCTGGTGGCTGCTTTGTCTATTTACATGTTCGCTTTCTGTCCTATGTCCATGGCCTTACAAAGACTGCTTCAAAAGGGACAGTTCTGGCAACTGAGACATTCTTTCCTAACTTGGGATTTCATGTTGGGCCTTGAGATCAATAGAATCATGATTTACGCACATTTTTAAGATTTTGGGTAGATCTGGTGTCAACTGTGAGAAACCATGCAGAACTACCCAAAACAGCACATAATTTCAAAAACAGGTAGAAGGGACAGAACGCAGGATGATACAAATAAAAAGAATTAGAAAGGCATCCTGAGATTCAAGAAAAGAATAGTTTTATCAGATTTAATTATCGGGATGGTGATAGCAGGATACATGAGTGAACAATCTTATTTAATATAGGCATGCCTCATTTTATGGCACTTGGCTTTACTGTGCTTTGCAGATACTTTGGTTTTTTATAGACTGAAGGTTTGTGGCAGCTCTGTGTTGAGTGAGTCTATCAGCAGCACCATTCTTCCAAAAGCATTTGCTCACTTCATGTCTCTGTGTCACATTCTCGTAATTGTCTAAATACTATCAACTTTTACATTATTATATTTTATATATATTATTATATATCTGTGATCAGTGATTATGACTTACTCAAATCTCAAATGATGGTTCATCTTTTTTTAGCAATAAAATATTTGTTAATTAAGATATGTACATTGTGTTTTTAGACATCATGTTATTGTACACTTAATAGGCTATGGTATAGTGTAGTAAACATAACTTTTATATACACCAGGAAACCAAAAATGCATTTGACTTGCTTTATTGTGATATTTGCTTTATTGCACTACTCTGCAACCAAACCCTCAACATCTCCGAGGTGTACTTGTATTATAGCAATTGCTGAATCAACTAAGAATTAATGACAAGGGGCCTTTGCCCACAGTAGGGAAGTGCAGATATTGTCATTACTGAACACTTCAAAGAGAGTATCCTAAACAAAGAAAATGAATCCCTTTATTTTCATATAGTTCAGGCTTCTTAGGAAATTAGCAACCAGGAACTTAAAACAAGGTGTTGAGATACAATTTGCAGACACTCTTATTGTCATAGATCCTTGCTTCCAAATTCTACTCAAATGTTGTAACCACCTCTGCCATCAAAACCACAAATAGTTCAATGGATTTGGTAGAAATTTCTCCAGCACCCAGGTGCAAGACATGACTTTAGGAAATATAAAGGTTACAAAAATGAGTAAAGACAAGGATTCGGTCATAAAAATGCTCCTGGTTTAATCAGGTGAATGGACAGGTGCATAAAGATTTATATCACAAGGCAGAAACTGATACGTATAATGAAAAAAATGGCAAACAAGCAGATCACTTTTGCCTGAATTACAGTGAGAATGACTTCACAGAGGGCACAACTGAGCAGGAGCAGATGGATTGTCAGGACTCTAAATATGCTGAGATAGAAACAGGAATGGGGACCGAGATTGGGAAGGGCAGAGAATGGACAGAAAATATCAAATAGAGCGCGTGTGAAGGGTGGGTCAGTGGGAGCATGGGAAACAGGATGGAAAAGTGAACTGGAACTGAGAGTTCAGAGCACTTTTTATAAGTATTATTATAATGAATTTAGTTATTTATTTTAAATGTTTTAATTTGAGTATAGCTGACACACAATGTTGCATCAGTTTAAGGTGTTCAACACAGTGATTCAACTTCTCTACCCGTGATGCTATGCTACCATCTGTCACCATACGCCATTACAGTGTCATTGACTATATTCCCTCTGCTGTACCTTTTATTCCTGTGACTCATTCATTCTCTAACTGGAAGCTTGTTTCTCCCACTGGTCTTCACCCATTTTAATGTCCAACTGAAGAATTTGAAATGATGGGATCTAAAGGCTTATAGAAGATGTTGAGCTTTGTGAGAAGGCAACTGGTACCAACATACTATTAATCCGGCCACTATGCACAGGATTAATTTGGGAGCTGGTTTTATGCCCAACATGTTGGGCATAAGACCAGCTTGCTTAAAAAAAAATTAAAAAAGAACAAGAGCCAAAGAGAGGCAGGGAGACCAGCTAGGAGAGCATGCATAACAAATGTCTGCATGAGAAAGAATGAGGATCCGAGCTGGTGGTGACTGTGAGGATCGGGGGAGCATGGGAGACATTGTGAAGTCAGAATGGAGGGATAAGCCCATGGGAGTGAGGAGATGTGAGGACTCAAAGGTGACTGGACAGTTATATCCAAAGTGGTCCTCTGGAGAGGAGGGTGAGGGAAGCATGGCAGTCAGGGGTTTGTAGCTCCTACGTATACTGAAGGAGATGCAGAGAGAAAACCAACCGTTACGATTGCTAAACCAAACCAACATCACTGAGGGGAGGGCACATCAGTTCTTTATTTCCCAGTTCCATGCCTGTAGTCATAGATGGCTCTAACTAGAGGCAAACCGGAAAGAAGGAGAGTGATACAGTTCCAGATGCCCTAGTGTTCTGGAAAGCTCTGACCCCTTTGGCCTCTGTAGCTCCCTTCACCATTCAGAAGTCAGCGCTTTAACCGGGCCACACAATTGCCCTCCACTCCTGTCTTCTCTGGACCTTCAGGACTCATCACTGCTCTGAAGCCAAAAATGAACTGCCCTTTATTTCATTCCCTCAGGGTCAGACTCCCTGGGCCTTCACGTGTGCCACTCCAGGAGTGCAGTGGACCAGCTGTGTTAGTGTGTGGAAGCAAGAAGGTGGGAGAACGCCTTCCAGGCACATCCTTCCTCCCAGGGAAAGTCAACATTCCTCATGACCTTTCGGAGACAGTGTTCCTGTTTTGTTTCCAAATTCAAAGAAGGGACAAATGATGGCTGTTGAAGCTGATCTGGGAGGAGGTCAGTGTCACCACAGGATGTAGCTTGGCCAGGTGAGTTCTTGAGGAGCCTTCAACTCATAGCCACATAGTGCAGCAGTAGGAAAGGCCGGGCTGGACTTCAGCCCTGATTCCCCTCACACGGCTCCCCTCCCCAGGATGGTTGACACTCAACAGTGACAAAGCGTAACCATCTTTTATCTGACCTAACATTCCATGAAGACACAACTCATAAAGAGAATCCCATATGAACATGTGGACATTCAGACACAAAGCACTCCATGGATTTCTGGACATGGCCTAAGCAGTGCAGGCTGCCCGGCTCAGCCTGCTGCCACAGGAGCAGGGCATGCCCTTTTGAATGCCGATTCCCAGATGTTTCCCCTGCAGCCAGATTCCTACTGAAGGTTCAAGAACTCCCTGATGATAAAAAAAAAATCTCAGAAATTAAACTTGGCACAGATACTATTAAAGTAACAACAAAGCCCTCAAGTCAAGAGGCAGGGACAAGAGAAGAGACAGAATAGGTTAGGTGTAAGATGATTCCCAAGTTCCATTTATACTGCTGCGAGGTCGAGGTCATCTTTTAAACAACGTTAGAAATAAGCAGAGGTGGGGGCGCCTGGGTGGCTCAGACGGTTAAGCCTCTGCCTTCGGCTCAGGTCATGATCCCAGAGTCCTGGGATTGAGTCCCGCATCGGCCTCCCTGCTAGGCGGGGAGCCTACTTCTCCCTCTGCCGCTGCCTCTCTCTATCTCTCTCTGACTCTCATGAATAAATAAATAAAACACTAAAAAAAAAAAAAAGAAATAAGCAGAGGTGAGCCGGAAAGTGGTTGGTTGTTGAGATTTCCAAAGGTGGCATTTCAGGAAGACTGTGAGGGCTGAGGCTAGAGGAACAAGTGGAAGTTCTCCTTCCCTCCTTGGCACCCTGACGTTGTGGATTACCGCCTGGACTCTGGAGGTGTCTCTATGGGAGTGCCCGGCCTGCCGGAGAGGAGCTGGAAGGTGCTTCCTACTGACTGTGGTGGGGAACATGAGCTCCCTAAGCCTTTGCCACATGGTGTCCTGCCCTACCTCTCCCCTCCTTGGCAGCTGCCTCATTACTTGGGTTTAGGTAAGTGTCATGGTGTTACTTTCTGTCTACATGGGACACTTTTCCTCTGCAAGAAGCCGATGCAAGGATT
Organism: Mirounga leonina; assembly: GCF_011800145.1. Classification (NCBI taxonomy): domain Eukaryota; kingdom Metazoa; phylum Chordata; class Mammalia; order Carnivora; family Phocidae; genus Mirounga; species Mirounga leonina. Next base: position 53,952,877 of record NW_023270377.1, on the reverse strand, counting down.
GGACTTTTCCCCCAGCTTTGGAAATAGAGTTGGCAGGCCAGCACACGTTCTGTCGCTGTGCAATTAGAAAAAGGTGCGCCCATTGGGAGATCAGTCACTAAGGGGCAACCCATCAGTGGACCAGCCAAGTGGGGGCGAGCCCCAACTCCTGCCTCCTTACACAGGGACCCTCGTGCAGGACTTATGATAGACACATCTACCCGCACAACTGCCAGGGCTTATGATAACATTTGAATATTTCAGGATCAAAGATGCCTCCTCAAACTTAATTACTTAAAAAAAAAAAAAAAAAAAAGCCTAGTACATCCTATCCCATTGCCCAGCCTCTCCCCTGCCCTCTATCTTACAGAGGAGTTTGTAAGATCCTATTTTTGATGTGGCCATTCTTATTTTGGTAGTAAAGGCCACAGGGGGTACCTATTCCGTGGCACTTTATTTTATTTACTTTACCAGGATGCTAATTTGTGGTCTAGGCACTAACATTGATAACTTGAAATATGCAAGAGGTAGTCCAAACCCAAACACCTAACAGGAGTTATCGGTGTTTAATTACTGAGGCAGTTAAATAGTGCCATAAACGAGTTCATCTCTGGTTGCAGCCATAACCCATGCAGTTTGGATTTGAAAGAAGGGATGATAAAAGGTGGCAATACAACATGAGAATGTCCATGAGTTTATTTTAATTAGTAAACTGGAATATACAGTAGTAACTGTTTGGTCTGTCCACCACACTGGAATCTTAGGGAAGTGCATAAAATTATAGGAGCATATAATTGGTGTACCAAACTCATTTTCTTATGTTATCATATCTGCCATCTTCAGGTTATTAAAAGCCTTTAAACCAGTCATCTTCAAAGAGATCTAATTGTCAATATGGTCTTTATACATTATTCCCGTTAGCACAGAGCAGAAAAGATATAAACAGGCACTAAAATCTGCACAAATTTTCTGGGCACACCTTTCTTATTTCAAGTTCAAGGAAGATCAGTAAATGTTAATGAGGATTAAAAACTATTCTTTAGATCCTGGTTTCCTCATTCAATGCACAGGGCAACCAGCCCATAAAGGACAAATTATTAACATTATAACCTCAGTCAGACTTTGAAAAAGTTAATTCATTAGTTCCAGGAAGTTCTGTGATCTTTTTGTGTATAGGTGGCCCTCCAAAAGAGACTGTTTCCCAAGGTATAAATAATATATCACAGCCGCAAAAATAAGCTTAGGTTCTGACATTCCTAGATGAGCAATTATATGTTGTTTCATCTACTTATTCTGGCTAGATAATCCAGGAAAACTTCTAGAATGGTTTTCACACTCTGACCACCCTTCACCCACCTACCACCACACACCCACGAAAGAGACTTTTCCCAACAGGAGAAATGGAGTTAACAGAACAAAACAAAACAGAAAGGAAGACATCTTTTCCCCCTCCTCTGACATTTTACGATAGGAAAAGAAATCCCCAAATATAGACAGGTGTGAAATAGGAAGACAAGAGATGAAAAAAGGTAAGATGATATTAGCCTTGCATTAATGATTATCAAAGGTTGACTATAGGTTTATCATATATGAAATCTGTGTTCCTTGAAACCATCCCACTGAGGAGTACAAACGGTAGTTAATTGAAAGTAATTAATTAATGGTGTGTATTGTACTCTCCCATATGATGGGATTTCCATCTCTCCTACTTATTTCTGAGAGTTCTCAGGGTATACCTAACTTGTCCTTAAAATGTGACCACTCAGGGGCGCCTGGGTGGCTCAGTCGGTTAAGTGACTGCCTTCGGCTCAGGTCATGATCCTGGAGTCCAGGGATCGAGTCCCGCATCGGGCTCCCTGCTCGGCAGGGAGTCTGCTTCTCCCTCTGGCGCTCCCCCCTCTCATGTACTCCCTCTCTATCTCATTCTCTCTCTCAAAAAAAAAAAAAAAAAAAAAAATGTGACCACTCAGCCTGCATTGATTCCTTCAGCTTCTGCTGGTCATTTTGATAGAAGGTGCCTTCCCTCTGGTCTATCTGAGGCTTTCTTTCCCTTGGGCTGCCGCTTTCTGTTGCATGCTATTGGCACTCTGGAACCCTCATGCTCTTGGGGTCATTTATTGCACTGAAACTGTACTAAAGTCCATACCTTTTGTGTCCATTCACGTTTTTAGCTGAGAAGATGAATCTATAGGAGGCTGGGCTAAGGGACAAATCCAAGAGACAAACCCCATGTTGAACTTGGAATCATCTAGACACTGAGGCCTGTGGTCTCAATTTCCACTAGGAAGACTTCTTGACTAGGAGGCCTCTAGTCTCTTGTGTGAATAACCATTTCTCACTGGTGTTCTCAACATATCTGAATCCTGGATGTGGTACAGCTTGGGCTGCAACCGGAGTCTGGCCTATGTATGCATGTATTTGACCTCCAGGTCCTAGAGGATGATATTTTCTTCCAAGCCCTGATTTCATCTCTGAATCACTGATCAATAGCTTTGTCCCAGCTGTACATAATCCAATACATTGACTCAGCCATCCGTAAAGGACGAAATTTCATGGATAACTCTATTCCAGATTTCAAATCTCTCTCTACATATAGATCTATTTTCTTTACTATCTCTGTTAAAAAATTATTGTAAGTAGTGAAGTTTACAATATATTTGAATGCAAGCATGGTTTATCTGTACATATGGGTCAAAACAAAGCATTTATTTACTGCTATTTAGCTACAATGTTAGGAAACTGCCATTGCACATACTCCAGTGTGAAATTTCAGTAAGTACTTTTCAGTGTCTATGTGCAGGATTATTTTAAGCTCACTACATTTTAATGTTATTGCTGCAGTTATACGACATCAGCTACTAATTATGATAATGTTTTGTTTACTTTATATATCAAGAAAAAAAGCCATTAGGTTAAAATTATCTACTATATCTCAATTACATTGTTATAAGACACTTACCAATATCTTTCAGGATAAAATCTGGAATAAATCAGTTAAGTTAATATTCTTGATAACTTTAAGATGAAATAACCCTTTGTTCTCAAATTTAAATACTTCATATTTTTAGTATGTTTGTGAGCTAACAATAGAAAAGCATGGCAAATTCCAAGACAATGGTATTTTCCTTAGACTAAGGAATTAAGAATTAAGGCTGAACAAGGGGCAGTATGTGTAGAGGGTACACAGCTATGGATTTTGGCCCGCTGTGCCTCTGTGCTTGTCCCATCAAATAGCTCCTGCAGTCATATTTGTCCCACTGTGCGCTTTGCTATCTTTCTCCCTGCAGGTCCCTTCCTTCTTTTAGCAATGATGATAATGATAATAACAGTAAACATATAAGACAGTGAGAACAGTAAAATATTTGCAGCAAATTATTTCCCTAAATCAGATTTCTAGGTAACTAAGCTTTATTAAAGTATAAAAGCTTTACCTATTTTTGATGGACTTATTTATAAAATATATAGAAGATATGAAAAATAATCATATGTAACCATGGTTTTTAACATTTTCTTAATGAATAATTGTTTTGAATTATGGAACACTGATGCCTTTTGGATTCATTCATTCATTCATTCATCCATCAATTCAACAAATATTTACTAAGTACTACCATGTTCCCAGAACTGTAGGGATAGAGCAGTGAACACAACATACAAAAAGTGCTGCCTGATGACACTCACATTCTAGCTGATAGGTAGGATGTTTATCTCCCTAACAATAGGGCCCTGACTGCCACAGTTTGGGTTGTTCTGTCTCCTTCTTCTGCTGTCAGCTGTCACCTCTTGCTGGCAACATGTCGCTCCTGATCTGGGTCAGCACTGCAGTCTTTTCCTAAGCCTCTCATCCAGCCAATAGCACCATATCCCTGGCTGGAGCCCATGCAGCTCAGCTTGTGCCCGCACTAAATGCACTGCTCCCTGCCCTTCTGAGCAGTCCCCTCATCCTTACTCTGAGTTTGGAGTCTTCCCTTGTTTCCTTTCTTTATTAGTGTGACTCAACTCTAATGATCCAATTTAGGGATCAGGTCTCTGTGCCATTGTTCCTGGGAAGATGAATGCATCTGCATGTAAATGAAACTCTTAGAAGAGTAGCCATCACCAAGGGTTATTACATATAGATATCACAGTACAAAACACTATCTTTCTTACGGTTGTGGTGGCTAACCTGATAATTCTGGACTTCCACGAAAACTTTAAAAGGCAGAGACCGAAGCTTGCAAAGGGGAGGGAAATCAGGCCTCCCAACACTCTCATATTTTGACCATGACTGGTTAGAAGTGCAGGGGACGGAACAAGAATTTTGGGCTGCCTTTAAGAGAATGGTTGTGACTGAGGTGAAAAAGAATATCTAGGGCACCTGGCTGAGTCAGTTGGTGGAACATGTGACTCTTGATCTTGGGGTTGTGAGTTCGAGTCCCATGTTGGGTGTAGAGATTACTTAAAAATACAATCTTAAAAAAAGATAAAGAATATCTAAGCCTCATTCACAGACTTATCGTATGTTGGAGCTGGAAGAAGGTCCCACTGAACAACAGTGAACACCGTGGTTAGGAGCTCCAGTTCCGGGGCCAGATTGCCTGGCTATACCCCTTACAATCATTTGACCTTGGCTGTCTACTTAACATCTCCATGCCTCAACTGACTCCTCTGTAAAACAGTATGTTCTTCACAGGATTATGAAACTCAAATGAATTATATAGGTAAAATGCTTGTATTGTGGTCCATAGTAAGCATATGGCAAATGTTAGTTATTATTGTCCTAATCTCTTCCTTATTTTTACAGATGAAAATATTTAAGTGAACAGAAAGTTGGAGGAAAAATAAATGCCAAAGCCAGGTGTCCCGATTCTCACAATATTACACAGATTTTTTCTCTAATACCCCACATATTTAACAAATGGAAAGAAATAAATAATGAATCATTTAAATGATCATGAAGGGGATACTTAGTTTATATATAAGTCCCTTTTCCCCTCTAAGACTGAAATATTCAAACACACCTTTGCCCAGTTCTTTTCCCTAATACCTAGTGGACCAGACTGATTCTACAGAGGCAAGTGACAACGGGTCAGAATGCCGTGTGAAGATTAACATTACGTAATAGCAAGGGCACCCTTTGCTTCCTTACCTTAAACTTGTCAACTTCAGCTTTTGAACATGTTGCATGGTATGACAGCACCTGATTCAGAAGAAAAGGGAAAAAAAAAACCCTTTAATAACTAGACATGACTGTTTTCTGAAATTCTCCTGGCTTATAAATAAATGCAGTTCATTATGTCACCTTGAAAATAGTGGATTTTTTTAATTGAAGTATAATTGACATACAATATCCTATTAATTTCTGGTATACATCAGAGTGATCTGATACTTTTATGCATTACAAAATGATGCCCATGATAAGTCTAGTTACCATCTGTCACCATACATTTATTACAATATTATTGACTGTATTTTTTATGCTGTACATTATATCCCAGGACTTACTTATTTTCTAACTGGAAGTTTGTATCTCTTAATCCCCTTCACTGATTTCATCTGCCCCCCTACCCAACCCTTCCCGTTTCTGGTGACCAAAAGTTTATTTCTTGTTTCAATGAGTCTGTTTCTGTTTTGTTTCATTTGTTCTTTTGTTTTGTTTTTAGATTCCACATATCAGATGTATGATTTGCAGATATCTTTTTCCATTAAGGAGGTGGCCTTTTGGTTTTGTTGATGGTTTCCTTTGCTGTACAGAAGCTCTCCAGCTTGATGTAGTCCCATTTGTTTATTTTAGCTTTTGTTGCCCTTGCCTGAGGAGACTGGTCCAAAAAAATTTTTTTGCTAAGACTGATGTCGAAGAGCTTACTGCCTATGTTTTCTTTTAGGAGTTTTATGGCTTCAAGTCTGACATTCAAATCTTTAATCCAATTTGAATTTATTTTTGTATATAGTGTAAGACAGCGGTCCAGTTTCACTCTTTTGTGTGTAGCTTGTCCGGTTTTCCCAACACCATTTATTGAAGAGACTGTCTTTTCAACAGGGGATTTTAATGTACATGAAATTTCCAATAACTGTGACACAGATTGTTATCTGTGCAAGTGCAATGGAATCTATTATAATGCTGAATGGAACTGCAGCCCACATTAAAGGCTAAGTATTGATGTTTGGAGGAGCAAGATGGTGGAGGAGTAGGAGACCTAAATTTCGTCTGGTCCCAGGAATTCAGCTAGATAGGTATCAAACCATTCTGAACACCTACAAACTCAACAGGAGATCGAAGAAAAGAATAGCAGCAACTCTCTGAACAGAAAAGCGACCACTTTCTGGAAGGTAGGCCATGCGGAGAAGTGAATCCGAGGTGCTATTCGGGAAGATAGATGGCGGGGGAAGGGAGCCTCCATTAGCCGCTAGGGGCAAGTGATAGAGCAGCGGAGCACAAAATCAGAACTTTGAGAAGTCCACTCTGCAGAGGGACATTGCTCCAGTGGCTAAGCGGGGGGTGGAACCCTTGCTGGGACAGTGTGGTCTCAGGACCGTCAGGGCCACAGAAAGACCGGGGGTGCCTGAATGCGGCACAGCTCCCAGGCATCAGAGCAGGGAAGCCGGCTGCAGAGACGGAGCCGAGGAGTAGGCTCTCAGCTCGGGGTTGCCATAAACCGTGATCCACAGCACAGTTGGGCCACTGCTCTTCCAGCAGGGACCCAAAAAGTGGCAGATCCAGGGAGACTCCCCTTCCTCCGCTGGGAGGAATCTGCTGGGTTTGGAGACTCCACATGGGGTCGGGTGCCAGAGATAGAAACACTCAGTCACAGGCCGGGTGAGCACGGAGTGCGGCCGGAGACCGGGAAGACGGGAGTGACTGACTGCTTTTCTCTGGGGGCGCACTGAGGAGTGGGGCCCTGAGTTCTCGGCTCCTCCGGGGTGGAGATTGGGAGGCCACCATTTTCGCTCCCGTCCTCCAAAGCTATACGGAAAGCTTGCAGGGAACAAAAGCTTCTGAGAGCAAACCTGAGCAGATTACTTAGCCCAACCTGGCAAGGGCAGGGCAATTCCGCCTCCAGCAAAGACATTTGGGAACCACGGCAACAGGCCCCTTCCCCAGAAGATCAGTAAGAACAGCCAGCCAAGGCCAAGTTTACCACTCAATGAGAATGGCTGAACTCCAGCGCTAGGGGAATACTGCACATAGAATTCATGGCTTTTACCCATGATTCTTTGGTCTTTCAAAGTTAATTATTTCAATTTTCTTTTTTTTCTTTTTCTATTTTTTTTTAATTTTTCTTTTTCCCTTTTTCAGCCAACATCTTATCAATCCCTTTTTATAAAATCTTTTTTATTTTTCATTTTTAGAGTCATATTCTATCCCTTCGTTGTAGCTAGCCTTATTTTTGGTATATATATGAGTTGTTCTCTCTTTAAAATTTTGGGATACAGTTTCTTCTAATAGACCAAAATATACCCTAAATCTCTAAGTGTATGACTTTGTTCTAGTCTCCTGCCTGATCACATTCTCTCTGCCCCCCCTTTTTAATTTCTCTTCTTTCTTTTTTCAAACAACTTCTTATCAATTCCTTTTATAAAATCTTTTATAATTTTCATCTTTACAGTCATATTCCATCCCTTCATCTTATTTACCCTTATTTTTGTACATATATGTTTTTCTTTCTTTAAAATTTTGGGAGGCAGTTTCTTCTAACAGACCAAAATACACCCAAAATCTAGTGTGTGGCACTGATCTATGCACCAGCCTGATTATATTTGATCATATTCTTTTTTTTTTTCTTTCTTTCCCTTTCTTTTCCCCCCGTGATTTGTTTAGTGTATATTTTTCTGGGGTCGTTGTTACCCTGTTAGCATTTTGTTCTCTCATTCATCTATTCTCCTCTGGACAAAATGACAAGATGGAAAAACTCACCTCAAAAAAAAGAACAAGAGGCAGTACTGACTGCCAGGGACCTAATCAATACGGACATTAGTAAGATGTCAGAACTAGAGTTCAGAATGACGATTATAAAGATACTAGCTGGGCTTGAAAAAAGCATGCAAGATACTAGAGAAACCCTTTATGGAGAAATGAACTAAAATCTAACCAAGTCAAAATGAAAAGGGCTATTACTGAGGTACAATAAAAAATGGAGGCTCTAACTGCTAGGATAAATGAGGCAGAAGAGAGAATTAGTGATATAGAAGATGAAATGATAGAGAATAAAGAGGGCAGAATTTGAGAGATAAGTGATACCATAAGATGAAACAATATTAGAATAATTGGGATCCCAGAAGAAGAAGAAGGAGAGAGAGGGGCAGAAGGTAAATTGGAGCAAATTATAGCAGAGAACTTCCCTAATTTGGGGAAGGAAACAGGCATCAAAATCCAAGAGGCACAGAGAACCCCCCTCAAAATCAACAAAAATAGGTCAACACCCTGACATCTAATAGTAAAACTTACAAGTCTCAGAGACAAAGAGAAAATCCTGAAAGCAGCCTGGGACAAGAGGTCTGTAACCTACAATGGCAGAAATATTAGACTGGCAACAGACCTATCCACAGAGACCTGCAGGCCAGAAAGGACTGGCATGATATATTCAGAGCACTAAACAAGAAAAATATGCAGCCAAGAATACTATATCCAGCGAGGCTGTCATTGAAAACTGAAGGAGAGATAAAAAGCTTCCAGGACAAATAAAAACTAAAAGAATTTGCAAACACGAAACCAGCCCTACAAGAAATATTGAAAGGGGTCCTCTAAGCAAAGAGAGAGCCTAAAAGTAACATAGTCCAGAAAGGAACAGAGACAATATACAATAACAGCCACCTTACAGGCAATACAATGGCACTAACTTCATATCTTTCAATATTTACCCTGAATGTAAATGGGCTAAATGCTCCAATCAAAAGACAAAGGGTATCAGATTGGATAAAAAAACAAGACCCATTGATATGCTGTCTGCAAGAGACTCATTTTAGACCCAAAGACACCTCCAAATTGAAAGTGAGGGGGTGGAAAACCATTTACCATGCTAATGGACATCAAATTAGGGTGGCAATCCTTATATCAGACAAATTAGATTTTAAACCAAAGACTATAATAAGAGATGAGGAAGGGCACTATATCATACTTAAAGGGTCTATCCAACAAGAAGATTTAACAATTGTAAATATCTATGCCCCTAACATGGGAGCAGCCAATTATATAAGCCAATTAATAACAAAAGCAAAGAAACACATTGACAACAATACAATAACAGTAGGGGACTTTAACATCCCCCTCACTGAAATGAACAGATCATCTGAGCAAAAGATCAACAAGGAAATAAAGACTTTAAATGATACACTGGACCAAATGGACTTCACAGATATATTCAGAGTATTCCATCCCAAAGCAACAGAATACACATTCTTCTCTAGTGCCCATGGAACATTCTCCAGAATAGATCACATCCTAGGTCACAAATCAGGTCTCAACTGGTACCAAAAGATTGGGATGATTCCCTGCATATTTTTGAACCACAATGCTTTGAAACTAGAACTCAGTCACAAGAGGAAAGTTGGAAAGAACTCAAATACATGGAGGCTAAAGGGCATCCTACTAAAGAATGAATGGGTCAACCAGGAAATTAAAGAAGAATTTAAAAAATTCATGGAAACCAATGAAAATGAAAACACAACTGTTCAAAATCTTTGGAATGCAACAAAGGCAGTCCTAAGAGGAAAGTATACAGCAATACAAGCCTTTCTCAAGAAACAAAAAAGATCTCAAATACACAACCTAACCCTACACCTGAAGGAGCTGGAGAGAGAACAGCAAATAAAGCCTAAACCCAGCAGGAGAAGAAAAATAGTAAAGATCAGGACAGAAATCAATGAAATAGAAATGAAAAGAACAGTAGAACAGATCAACAAAACTAGGAGCCGGTTCTTTGAAAGAATTAACAAGATTGATAAACCCCTGGCCAGACTTATCAAAAAGAAAAGAGGAATGACCCAAATAAATAAAATCATGAATGAAAGAGGAGACATCACAACCAACACCAAAGAAATACAAACAATTATAAGAACATATTATGAGCAACTATATGCCAGCAAATTAGATAATCTGGAAGAAATGGATGCATTCCTAGAGATGTATAAACTACCAAAACTGAATCAGGAAGAAATAGAAAACCTGAACAGACCCATAACCACTAAGGAAATTGAAGCAGTCATCAAAACTCTCCCAAAAAACAAGAGCCCAGGGCCAAATGGCTTCCCAGGGGAATTCTACCAAACATTTAAAGAATTAATACCTATTCTGAAACTGTTCCAAAAAATAGAAAAGTAAGGAAAACTTCCAAACTCATTTTATGAGGCAGCATTACCTTGATCCCCAAATCAGACAAAGACCCCATCAAAAAGGAGAATTACAGACCAATATCCTTGATGAACATGGATACAAAAATTCTCACCAAAATACTAGCCAGTAGGATCCAACAGTACATTAAAAGGATTATTCACCACGACCAAGTGGGATTTATTTCTGGGCTGCAAGGTTGGTTCAACATCCACAAATAAATCAGTGTGATACAATACATTAATAAAAGAAAGAACAAGAACCATATGATCCTCTCAATAGATGCAGAAAAAGCATTTGACAAAATACAGCATCCTTTCTTGATTAAAACTCTTCAGAGTGTAGGGATAGAGGGTACATACCTCAATATCATAAAAGCCATCTATGAAAAACCCACAGCGAATATCATTCTCAATGGGGAAAAACTGAGAGCTTTCTCCCTAAGGTCAGGAACACAGCAGGGATGTTCACTATCACCACTGCTATTCAACATAGTACTAAAAGTCCTAGCCACAGCAATCAGATGACAAAAAGAAATAAAAGGCATCTGAATCGGCAAAGAAGAAATCAAACTCTCACTCTTTGCAGATGATATGATACTTTATGTGGAAAACCCAAAAGACTCCACCCCAAAAGACTCCACCCCAAAACTGCTAGAACTCATACAGGAATTTAGTAAAGTGGCAGGATATTAAATCAATCCACAGAAATCAGTGGCATTTCTATACACCAGCAACAAGAGAGAAGAAAGAGAAATTAAGGAGTCGATCCCATTTACAATTGCACCAAAAACCATAAGATACCTAGGAATAAATCTAACCAAAGAGGCAAAGAATCTGTACTCAGAAAACTATAAAATACTCATGAAAGAAATTGAGGAAGACACAAAGAAATGGAAAAACGTTCCATACTCATGGATTGGAAGAACAAATATTGTGAAGATGTCAATGCTACCTAGAGCAATCTACACATTCAATGCAATCCCCATCAAAATACCATCCACTTTTTTCAAAGAAATGGAACAAAGAATCCTAAAATTTGTATGGAAACAGAAAAGACCCCGAGTAGCCAGAGGAATGTTGAAAAAGAAAAACAAAGCTGGGGGCATCACAATTCCGGACTTGAAGCTCTATTACAAAGCTGTCATCATCAAGACAGTATGGTACTGGCACAAAAACAGACACATAGATCAAAGGAACAGAATAGAGAGCCCAGAAATGGACCCTCAACTCTATGGTCAACTAATCTTCAACAAAGCAGGAAAGGATGTCCAATGGAAAAAAGACAGTCTCTTCAACAAATGGTATTGGGAAAACTGGACAGCCACATGCAGAAAAACGAAACTGGACCATTTCCTTACACCACACACAAAAATAGACTCAAAATGGATGAAAGACTTAAATATGAGACAGGAGTCCATCAAAATCCTAGAGGAGAACACAGGCAGCAACCTCTTCCACCTCAGCTGCAGCAACTTCTTCCTAGAAACATCGCCAAAGACTAGGGAAGCAAGGGCAAAAATGAACTATTGGGACTTCATCAAGATATAAAGCTTTTTGCACAGCAAAGGAAACAGTTGACAAAACCAAAAGACGACTGACAGAATGGGAGAGGATATTTGCAAATGACATATCAGATAAAGGGATAGTACCTAAAATCTATAAAGAACTTACAAACTCAACACCTGAAGAACAAATAATCCAATCAAGAAATGGGCAGAAGACATGAACAGACATTTTTCCAAAGAAGACATCCAAATGGCCAACAGACACATGAAAAAGTGCTCAACATCGCTCGGCATCAGGGAAATCCAAATCAAAACCTCAGTGAGATACCACCTCACACCAGTCAGAATGGCTAAAATTAACAAGTCAGGAAATGACAGATGTTGGCAAGGATGGGGAGAAAGGGGAACCCTCCTACACTGTTGGTGGGTATGCAAGCTGGTGCAGCCACTCTGGAAAACAGTATGGAGGTTCCTCAAAAAATTGAAAATAGAGTTACCGTACGACCCAGCAATTGCACTACTGGGTATTTACCCCAAAGATACAAATGTAGTGATCTGAAGGGGTACGTGCACCCTAATGTTTATAGCAGCAATGTCCACAATAGCCAAACTATGGGAAGAGCCAAGATGTCCATTGACAGATGAAAAGATAAAGAAGATGTGGTATATATATACAATGGAATAAATGCAGCCATCAAAAACCCCCAAAATCTTGCCATTTGCAATGACGTGGATGGAACTAGAGGGTATTATGCTAAGTGAAATAAGTCAATCAGAGAAAGACATGCATCATATGACCTCACTGATATGAAGAATTCTTAATCTCAGGAAACAAACTGAGGGTTGCTGAAGTGGTGGGGCATGGGAGGGATGGGGTGGCTGGGTGCTAGACATTGGGGAGCGTATGTGCTATGGTGAGTGCTGTGAATTGTGTAAGACTGATGAATCACAGACCTGTACCCCTGAAACAATAATACATTATATGTTAAAAAAAAAAAAAAGAAGATAGTAGGAAGGGAAAAATGAAGGGGAGGAATCAGAGGGGGAGATGAACTATGAGAGACTATGGACTCTGAGAAACAAACTGAGGGTTCTAGAGGGGAAGGGGGTGGTGGGATGAGTTAGCCTGGTGATGGGTATTAAAGAGGGTATGTATTGAATGGAGCACTGGGTGTTACACGCAAACAAATAATCATGGAACACTGCATCAAAAACTAATGATGTAATGTATGGTGATTAACATAATAAAATAAAAAAAAAAATAAAGGCTAAGTATTTTATACCAGGATGTTTCTATAGGTAGTTATTTTATCAAAGGGACATGATGTGACTCAAGACCCAGTTACCAAAGGACATGAATACTTGTCCTGTGAAATGCTGTGGAACATAAATAAATAAAAACTTGTGGGTGGTCTGTGTGTGTGTGCATGTGTGTGAACTGTGGCCAACACTATAGACAGCTGACTCAACTTCCATTTCTGGTCTATTCGCACTTGCTTGCTTTTACTATATAGGAAAGATTATACTGATATGCGCAACCATCTGTGATGTTTTTTGTAAGAGGATTACATTTCTCTGTCCTACTGCCAGACTTAGTGTATGACTAGCTTTAGCCAATGCCATGGCGGGGGGAGGTGACAGATACTGTTTTTGAGCAGTCTTCAAGAGCCATCACATGGTTCTGCCATTGCCTGCTCCCTTCCATGGTGGGAAGTGTGTAGCCCCCAGAAGGGGTCCCAAAATGAAGAGCACAGCCCCAGCTAAGCCACAGCTGATGGTGTGCACGTGAGCATGAGATCAAGCTCTGTGGTTTATCACCACGTTGTAATTTACTGATTCAGAGGCTTAAAAGTCAAAACTCGAATTCACAATCTCCCTGCAGCTAGGGGTAATCATGTGGAGTGGGTAGGTGATGCTCCTCTGGTCAATGACATACAAGTGGGAAGGCTGGGGCTGCCTCTTTGCTTTTTCTTCTCTGAAAAACAGCTGTAAGGCTTGGGGGTGCAGCAACATCTGGTGTCTGTGAGGTGACAACTATGAGTGTGAATGACCGCTTGTGATGGGTAGTAGAACAGAATGGGAAAGAGAAATGAGTTTGGCCCTGGACTGCCCTGCCTCAGACTTTTTGTTATGGAAGACAAATAAACACACATTCGCTTAAGTCAGTATTGGTATGTTACAAGGCATACACACACACACACATAATTTATACATGTTATATGTTTTATGCTACCAATCCCATTCTTTTTTTAAAAAAAGATTTTAATTATTTATTTGAGAGAGAGAGAGCGATATCACAAGCAGGGGGGAGGGTTAGAGGGAGAAGCAGACACCCCGCTGAGCAGGGAGCCCAATGTCAGACTTGATCACAGGACCCTGGGGTCATGACCTGAGCCCAAGGCAGACGCTTAACCGATTGAGCCACCCAGGCTCCCCACTACCAATCCCATTCTTAATCTACACAAATTTCAAACAAATAAGTCTAGGAAATGCTAACTCCCTCTTCAACTACCAATCTTAGAGAACTACTGCATTGCACATTTGGTTCTGAAAAGTAGACTAACAATGTTTTATTTTGTTAAATGCAGCATTTCCCAAATCTGATTAGCCACAGAATTCCCTTTTAGGTGATATATTAATCTAGTAACATTCTAACCTAATAACCTATTGCCCAAAAGCTTTGAGAAATGCTGATGTGAAGTGTGCACCATCCATGGGACAGTAGAGGGGCCCCACTGGGACAGTGTCACAGATGGAGAACACAGCCTCTGGGGCCAGGTCACCAGGGCTCCACCACTTCCCAGCTATGGGAGTTTGGACAAGTGGCTCTTTGTTACATGGTTTAATATTAACACTAAACAGGTATCTCCCGCTGAACATCAGTAATCTATTCTTAAAAATCAGGTTCGACCTGAAAACACCCACAGGGATCCTGTTTTCCATTATTTTTAATTGAAAAAAATTATAATGCATGATAAAACCTACAAGCACTTTCTAAAACTTAATGAAAACACAGTAAAATTAATATGTATGTATGAAACAAAAGGTGTTAGGTTATAAATTGCTTCAAGTGTTTATTTTCTGATAATAACCGAAAGTCTTAGTAAAACATTGCTTTATATTCAGTAGTATCTTCTCTCCCATTGTAAGCACTTTGATCACTCTCTTCTTTTCCCATAATTTTCTCAACACTTTTTCATCTTTGGGAGGGGACTCATTGTCAGATACTATGAAGCAAAAACAAGAGGTAAATGTTAGCAGTTTGGTGGTGATACATCAGGATGAGTTGCCTGCAGGGACAACTGAGATGCACAGCCTCATTGTTAAATTCTGTGTGGTTCTCAACATGTCTATACGTGATTTGTAAGTTCTTTAGACCAAGTCTATCTGGAATGTAAATCAAAATTTTCCCCACACCTCATTTTGTTTTAAAAAAAAGTATACAGAGTTTTGGGGACATAAATATATTTTTTCCCAATATAAACAAAGGCACAAAAATGTTGTATTGAGAAAGAAATATGTTCTATGAGGTTTGGTTATTAAAAACCAAGATATTTTCAGCTGAGGAAATTCTGTGGTGTGGTCCTGTATCTCACACAGTTCTTGGGAAGGTTAAATGGAATAATACGTGTCAAACACTTGGCACACAAATAATCAACTTACAGCTCTTATATTAATATTCAATTACGTTTCTGTCATATAAATATTTGGCAGAGTATTGCATCATCTTATTATTATCTTCATTGGCTCATAAGTATTTATAGGTATTTTCAATGCAAAAATAACTGAATAGATTTTGTTCTTTTGGTTCAGTTTTACTATGGTAACTTTAATTTGGATGTCATTTTTTAAAATTTTATTCTATTATGTTATGTTAGTCATTTTATTAAAATTTCTTACAACTTATAAGTCTCTCTTGGCAGATTTAATCTTCAAAATATGTCTTTACTTTAAAAAATAAAATTCCACAAAAATTCAAGCTGAAATTCAAAATCTCTGCCACCAGGTGGTGCTTAGCCAGGCTTTTGGTATTTAAGGCATACCACCCACTTGCCTTGTTTAAATCAAATTTTCCCACATCCTTTATTATTTAAAAAAAAAAAAAGGAGCCATTAACTCCACTTAATTGAAACTATTTGAATCAGTGAAGCAGGCAATTATTGCAGATCAAGACTTTTTGTCCACTTCACACCACTTACCACAGTTGGAGTAATTAGTTAGCTTGTTCATCACCTGCCTCCCCCACTATATTGTAAGCACTCTGAAGGATCAGATCTGGTTTGGGTACCCAGTGGGTAACCTGTCCCTAGGAGTGTGCCTGATACTTAGTTGGTACTCAGTAAATATTTGGTGAATCAAGGAATAAAAAAATAAGATGACCTTAAAAGAATCTCTCCATTTCCCATAATGCTTCATTGCTTATATTATGAGTGGCCTTAATTGCTATCTTTTCCTCAGTGAAATCATAATATGTTGTAGAGCATAAACTGAGCCATGTAAAAGGTTGCCAGATTTAGCAAATAAAAATACAGGATACCCAGTTAAATTTGAATTGCAGATCAACAATCGATATTTGCAAAATTGGGGATGAACTGATACTAAATAAATATTTAGTATATAATACATTTGTTATAATAAATAACAAATAAAATATTATTTGTTGTTGATCTGCAATTCAAATTTAACTGGGTGTCTTGTGTTTTTACCTAGAAATGCTACTTCTACTCTCTGCAAATTAAAAAGGCTAGAAACAAATATGGGAAACTCTAAGCCACATCCCAAAATATTCATGTTCTTCCCCCACCTCACAACATCTCCCAGTGACTTTTTTTCCCAGTATTTTATTTGGCAAACCTATCAAATGCCTGGAGTCTAGAATATTTTTAGCAATGCCAAATAACCTCATTAATCTAAGACCTTGTGACAAATCTATGGAGGGATGCCATCGAGGGAAATAAAACAAAAGTAATTCCTGATTACTTCTAGCATAGCAAATATTCAAAAGAGAATCATACATATATATATATAATCATATAGCACAACTAATGACTAAAGACTAAAGATCAGGCAAATTTCTATAGTTGAATAAAACTTAAAGAACAATATATCTATATCTATATCTATATATATCTCTACATTGACATGGCCTGGAGATTTTTCTTTTTTTTTTAAATTGATTATTGAAATATAATTGACATACAATGTTATGTTAGTTTCAGGTGTGCAACATATTGATTCAACAATTCTACACATTACTCAAAGCTCACCATAATAAGTATAGTTACCATACAATGTTATTATAATATTATTGACTATGTTCCTTATACTGTACTTTTCATCTCTGTGACTTTTTTATTATAACTGGAAGTTTGCATCTCTTAATCCCATTCACCTATTTTGTCCATCCCCCCACTCCCTTCCTTCTGGCAACCACCAGTTTGTTCTCAATATTTAAGAAAGTGTTTGGTTTTTTGTTCATTTGTTTTTTGTTTTTTTTTAATATTCCACATATAAGTGAAATCATATGGTATTTGTCTTTCTCTGTCTGGCTTCTTTCATTCAGTACAATACCCTTGAGTTCCATCCATGTTGTTGCAAATGAAGAGTGATATATATTTTTAAAGATTTATTTATTTATTTTAGAGAGAGAGAGCATGACCGGAGTGGGAGGGTCAGAGGGAGAGGGAAAGAGAATCTGACGCAGACTCTGCACTAAGCTCATAGCCAGAGGTGGGGCTGGCTCTCAACCTGAGCAGAAACCAAGAGTTGGCCACTTAACCAACTGGGCCACACAGGCACCCCAAGAATTGTATTTTTTTAACTACTATTGTCAGATCCTCTTGGATAAATGAACACTTCCTCCATGATTCCAGACTCTATTAATTTTATAAGAATTCCATCAACTGTATAGTTCATATCAAAAATCTAGTTATCCATTTTTAAGTAATAATATCTTTGAGTAAAAATGCTTTACTATGAATGCATTGTAATAGTTTTAAGAAAGAAGCACTTGCAAATCTTAATTATATAAATATTTTCTCTGTGAGGAACATTGTTAGGTTATGAGTTTAGCCATAACATACATACTCGTCAATTTTTTTGACAGCTAAATAAAATTTGTATAAAGCATATGTACAAAAGTAAACAACTGATCCACAGAACATTTGACAAATATTAAACTTTCACAAGAAAATTTCTATCCCAGATAGCTTTATCTTTTGTATCTATATTAAATTAGAAAAATTTTAAAGTAAAAAGTAGTGACTCAGTTTTGTTGGTGAACTCTAACTTGAGAAATCTTAATAGTTCCAAAAATAAGTTACTATTTGCAAAACCCTACCAACTTCAATTAACTTTTGGATTGAACTTGCTCCTAGCAAAACAAACAAAACAAAGGCACAAAAAGCGAGATAAAGCAAACATCAGACCCATGAACGAGAGTGTAAAGAACTCATGTTTTTGTGTCGAGCTTCTTCAGTGGGAAAACACAATTAACCACCTTTCAAAAGGAAAACAATGAGCCGAGCTATGAAACACGACCGCGGTACCAAGCCTTGCCCTCTGCTCACGCGGTTCAAGACCAGAGCCAATGCCCGCCTTGAATTCCCAGGCACTGCCCCCGAGTAGCTGACAGCAAATCTCTCACATCAGGAGTTTTGAATGTTAATTTATTGTAGATCTGGGCGGTCATTTGCTCCTAAAATGAGAAATGGACCATTACAGATACTGGCTGAGAGGAGCACAGATGTAAAGAACTACTTAACACGGGGGAGGAAGACAGCCCTCGCTGAGACCGCAGACGCGGGGCTGTCTCGCGCAGAAAGGGACCGCATAAATATTTACTGAAATGTTTATGACTCTGGTGGCAAAAGTGGCACTTGGTGGCACTTAGAAACTACACATATCAGTTAAGTTAAACTGATCCGAAGTAAAGTCCCAAATAATTTATTTTGATGAGCTCCAAAGAAATAAAGAAGTTTTGCTAGCAGCCGCAGGTCTCCAGCCAAGGATGATGATGACCCACAAGGAACAGAAAGCCAATTTACTTGGAATGACCTAACAGAAGTGCTATCTGAGTGAAGAACCATACTCCAGGATTTCTTAACAACAGGATGACAAGCCTCATAGATACTTCCACTGAATGAATGCGTAGAAACAAAGAGATCATCAGTTTCTACTGTCAAGTATTTGAGAAACTACCTGCTTTTTAATGGAATGGAACGTTCACAAAGGGACTTCACAAACCTGCGCCTGCTATGTGATCTGTTACCACGACCTTCATAATGTATCTGTCATAAAAAAAATATTTTTTAAAGATTTATTTATTTGAGAGAGAGAGCACAGAGGGAGAGAGAGACAAGTGGACTCCCTGCTGAGTGGGGAGGGCTCCATCCCAGGACCCTGAGATCATGACCTGAGCCAAAAATCCAGAGTCAGACGCTCAACCGACTGAGCCACCCAGGCACCCCTGTCATAAAAAAAAATATTAAAAAAAAATCTAAAACAGACTCGACCTTTTTGAATTTAAAGTAGAATGAAAATATCTGCTGGACCTGGGGTAATAAATAAAATAATCAATTGTCAGCCTGACTTTAAGATCAGCTTCTTTTTAACTACTACATGCAGGAAAGAAGGGCCACATCTGTAGTTCATATCAACACATATTTATGTCTATCACCATGGTTTACTATGTGTAAGCCATGGTGATAGACATTTTGGGCTTCCTTTCCCCATCCTGCCAAATAAATTTTACTTGGGGCCTCAATTTCATTGGCCTGCTGGGAGTCCTATGAACCACTGTGCTGAAAATGGTTGTTGAGGCTTAACAGAGGTGCTCAGTGGGAAGGTTTGCTGAGCCTGATCACTGATGTCTTCAGTACATTAGGCGGGAAGAGTGGTGGCATTTGTGCTATGAATATGCAATCACTGAAAACATCAGCATATAAGCAATGAGCCTCTGGATCTAACTCATTCAGTCCAAGGTTCTCTTGATGAAAGAGCTGCAAAGATACGTTTTGAGAAAATCATAGATGTCTAAATTTAAATGATTAGGTTTGTACTTAAAACATGGGTGTAATTTTGATTTTCAATTTCATTTTGCATTAGGTATAATTTGTACTGACAATAAGGCTGGTAGCTCTGTAGCCAGCTGCTGGCCCTCTGGAATAAAAGAAATAGTGACCTTCTCATGTAAGAGGCTAAAAGATCTCCACTTGACCAGTAGGACAAATTAGCATGGCGTATAAGAAACTGTGGTTACAAGAAAGTATCAAGTTCCTACTGGGTCCATCTTAGTGGGCGTTTAAAAGAATCATCTTAGTTTTGAAATAACAAGCCTCCTGTTTTATATAGAAACAGAAAGAATATAAAAGCGTCTACCAAATTGTGTTCAGTGGGATGCAAGTAGAAGTTTTTCAAAGAGCTTGGTATTCTGAAATCTACCTTGATATGATGTCCCCATATTAGAAGTTTAGGCTTTTAGGTCAGAGTGAAACCTGCTCATCTTGGCTGGATTCTCTATTAATTAATCTTGATAGAACAGACATGTTATTTTTGCATTTGTTTCATTCAGAGGTGTGGAGTCAACATCTCCATTGGTTTGAGAGAGCCCTCAACTTAGGATGAGGTGTGCATTCATCATTTATTCACCCAAAACAAAGACTTAATCTGATTATTCGATGTCATTACCAAATTAAAATGTTAATATTGGTAACAACACTCCAAATTTCAACCTAATCTTGAAAAGCAAGCCTTTAAAATACTTTCATAATTATAAATAGTACCCATTAGCTAGGATATGACAACACTGACATTCATTTGGTAGCTACCCAGACTATCTTTCACCCTTTGCCTATAAGTTGATAAACATTGGTACAGGTACACTTGCTGGAGGATAACATATTTGGTATTACATAAATCCTGAAACTTAACAGGTACTCCGCAACTACATGCAAATTATTATCTACAGAGATTAAGAAGACCACACATCCTTTGCTACTCTTCCCATGAGAGGTGGAGTCTATGTCCTTTCCTCTTGACTCCAGGTAGGGTTTGTGACTACTTCACTAATAATATAACATACAATAGTGAAGCTGTGCTAGTTGTACTGGGCCCAGGCTTTAAGTGACTGGAAGCTTCTATTGCCTCTCTTTTGTAGCCCTGAACCACTGTGCATAAGGTCTGTTTACCCTGGGAGAAGCTCCAGCCACATGAAGAAGCCTGAAGGATGAAAGGCCAAGTGCAAGGAGAGAGAAGCCAAGGAGCACCATGAAGCCACACATGTGAGTGAGTGAAGAAGCCATCTTGAAATACATCCTCCAGCCCCAATCACCCCAGCTGACACCACATGAATCTGAGATGAACCATCTATTCCAGCCCTTTTGGAATTCCTGATCCATAAGATCATGAGCAAAATGTTGACTGTTTTTTTTTTTTTTTAAGATTTTTAAAATTTATTTGACAGAGAGAGATAGTGAGAGCAGGAACACAAACAGGGGGAGTGGGAGAGGGAGAAGCAGGCCTCCCGCTGAGCAGGGAGCCCGATGTGGGGCTCGATCCCAGGACCCTGGGACCGTGACCTGAGCCGAAGGCTGATGCTCAACAACTGAGCCACCCAGGCGCCCAAATGTTGACTGTTTTAAGCCACTCAATTTTAGGATAGTTGGTTGAGGAGCATTAAATAAGCAAAACAACATCAACCTTCAACTGGTTACCTTGGCCTTCAAGTTCCTATGTATTTTTATGTTGTATCCATCATACAGAAATGTGAAATTCAACTTCTCTTTAATTTTCATAAAAAGGTCCATTCACATCAAGCATTCATGAGTTCAGTAGATCCTGAAGAAAGTTTTCTCTTCTTGTTCTTTCCTCCTTCCTTCTCTCTCTCCCCACCTCCTTCTGTCTTTCTCTCTCTTCCCCCTTCCTCCTCCTTTCTTCTGTCTCTCTCTCTCTCCCCCCCTCTCTTTTTCTTTCTGAAAAAAAAGTGATGGGGTTACATCATTTCAAATCAAATGCCAGCCTCACCATCCTCAAAATGCCTCTTGATTCCTTCCACGAATGGGACATTTCACTGACCCTTAACCTCATAAGTTTCAGCCTCTCTTCATTTTTCAGGCTACTCTCCAATGTATTCTTCCCTTTTACCTTTTCTCCCTTCTCCCTCCATTTCAAATCTAAAATAACAAAATTCTCTCCTTTACTCACAAAGAATGTCTTCCACACCCTCTGGTTGCTGGAGGCAGTCAAAATCTATTCCCTCATATCTTTACTACCTCCAAGAGGGCTTGTCAAGGATTTTCCCATAAAATGCTGGTAACCTATAGTTAGATAATATTTCACCCATGTTGTTATATATCAGAAATTCTCATACACACCTTAAGTCATTCATTAGCTCAGTGGTTCTCAAACTTTAGCATGCATCAGAACACAGATGGCTGAGCCCTGCCTCCAGAGTTCCCTGGGTCAGCAGGTCTGGAATGGGGCCGGAGTATTTGTATTTCTAACAAGTTCCCAGGTGATGTTGATGCTGCTGGTCTGGGAACCACACCTTGAGAACCACTGGTCTAAGTCTCACCCATGGATTCCAGGTTAAAAATGACTAGATTGGAGTGGACGTTACTGGTTGGACATTGGAGTGAGTAGAGAGGAAACAGAGAAAGTTTGTCTGGATCTTCTCCCAAATCCCAGTGTGATTTGAATAGTTTCTTTATTTGAAATGTTTCCTTAGCTTTATTTTACTAATTACACTTCCTATAACTAGATTTCTTTTCATTTCTTAATTATGTTGAAAATGGAAATACAAAATAAATGAAATTAGTTTCATTTTGGCTTATGAAAGCAATTTGTTCAAGATCCTGTTTAAAATCATGTCATAACATAAGTCAATTCTATGACATTTCTGAGCACAGAAATCAGAATTCATCCCCTGAATTGCCACTGGCTTATAGTATGACCTCATTCTCTCCTTATTCAAAGGGGTCAGTAGTAGTACTTGATTTTGTTTATGTGAATTAATTGATTTATGGATTATTTACAGCAATTATTTTTTAAAATTTTATTTATTTATTTATTTGAGAGAGAGAGAGCACTAGAGAGTTAGAACAAGAAGGAGTGGGGGGCAGAGGGAGAGGGAGAAGCAGGCTCCCTGCTCAGCAGGGAGCCCGATGCGGGACTCCATCCCAGGACCCGGGATCATGACCTGAGCCGAAGACAGATGCTTACCGACTGAGCCACCCAAGCGCCCTACAGCAATTCTTAAGGCAAGGCATTTCCTTTCATTTAGTGAAGTTTTGTTTTCTTAATTTGTCACTACCGTACCGTAACAGTGGGAAGCAGTATAGCTTGGCAGGTGAGCATAGGGGGCTTTGGAGTCGGACTGCCCGAGCTCATAATCCTGGCTCCACAAGCCCTGTAACTTTAGCCTAATGGCTTACCCTATCTGAGGCTCAGTTTCCTCATCAGTAAAAAGGGAGAGATATCTGCATTTTTCATTCACATTTCACAGGCCAGAACAAGTCCCATGGTTCCATTTAACTTCAAGGCAGTGCAAAAGGGTAACCCTACCATAAGCTCAAAAGAGGCAGGATCAGACATATTTAGTCATGAGCTCTAGTGAGTATCACAATAGATTAGGCAATCAAATAGCAAGTTGTGTTAGATTGTGTTTGAAATTGGAGCAGATGAGTCCAATGTACGAATTCTAGTATATGAATTTCATGGTGTTTATTCAACTTTCACTTATTTCCTGATTCTCTTCTGAGTTTCAAAGAGTTGTGTTTGGTAGGCAGGACCTCCAAATAAGTGGGATTACAGTATATGCTTATTAAATATTCTTTATATATAGCATATATAGTACATGTAGTATATGCTCATTAAATATTGTTGATTTGACTAAACATACTCTGATACCTATAGAAGAAAGTTATTTATAAGTGAAGGATTATGATGGTTTTTTTTTTTCTGTTACATAACTTTCTGAATTGCTTAGTTACTAATGTCAATCATTTCAATGTCCTTAGGGTGAAAGAAACACCCTATTTCTTTTGAAAAAGTTGTATGTGGTAATAATTCTTCCAAGTTATAAAAGTTTTTAGTAGTCTCTCACTAAAGATCTCAGCTATTAACACTTAAATGAAAAAGGCTACTTTTGGATTAATTCTTAGTGTGATTCAGTATAATCCTATATATACACATAATGGACTATAATTTATAACTGCTTCAAAATAAGTGTTCCTTTCTCACAATTGCATTATTCCCCACATTTTGTTTTAATGTGAGGCTGCTTTTCTTAACCATGTAGGTTATTATATGTATTAATGTTTCACAAATGCCTTTCTAATGAACTCCTTGCTTGTTTTTCTTGTTTGTTAATTCGAACAGAGGAGAATGTAACATTTTTCTGGACTAACTGAGTAACTTGGATTGGTTATTACTGTGTCTAAAACAACTATAGGGGCACCTGGGTGGCTCAGTCATTAAACATCTACCTTTGGCTCAGGTCATGATCCCGGGGTCCTGGGATCGAGCCCCACATTGGGCTCCTTGCTCAGTGGGAGCCTGCTTCTCCCTCTACCACTCCGCCTGCTTGTGTTCCCTCTCTCACTGTCTCTCTCTCTGTCAAAAAATAAATAAAAAATCTTTAAAAATAAAAAAATTAAAAAAATAAAACAACTATAATATGTGCCAATGGCTTTTCAAATCTACAATTTACCTATCTGGAACTATTAGTAGTCTGATTTCACTTAATGGCGTATTTCTAAGCTGCCCATTATTGAGTATTTATATATATTTATTTTCTATATCTCTTCCCTCATGGGTTTTGCATAATCAGCAAGGCTACTGTGGTTGCGGATTTGGGAGAAAGATATATTGTTTATTTGCAGTGGCTATGCAGGAACCATGGAGAACTTTATGTTTGATGCAGCATGGTTTTGCTGGGAGCTCCCTCTGGAGTGAAAGGAGTAAGGAGGGACCAGACCTACTTTGAGCCACTGTCAACCTGAGTAGGGCCACAGGGGTGACTGGTTGCCATGGAGGGAAGGGAAGTCCAAAAGTAAGACTAAAAAGGGCAATTTTTAATCTGTCTGAACTAAAGTTGGTGGCCATAGAGATCAGATGAGATCTGAAGGAGTAAGTCAGGGAACAGCATTAACACAGTTGGGTATCTAGATCATGAGCCATTCATTCAACCAAGAAATATCTATTAAGGACTTAATTTGTGCCAAGCACTGTGCACATGGTCCCTGTCTTAATGGAACTTCTGTTTCAGCAGTAGAGAGTGTACTAACCAGCAAACATATGCACTGAAATAATTGTTACAGAGTCAATTAGCAAAATGCTGAACGAGAATGGGGGTGGGCCGAGTGTGAGAGGTGGCATGAAAGTTGGTTAGAGACAGCCTTGCTGAGATAATATTTAAGGTGAGACCTGGAAAATAAAAAGGAACTAGCCAGGCCAAGGGGTGGAGGGCAGATATTTTGGGCAGAAGGAGAAGTTGCTTCTAAGGATAATGTGAGTGAGGCAGGGGTGACCTGAGATGAGGTAGGAGTGCTGGGCTGAGGCCAGGCCATCCAGGGCCTTATGGGCTAATAAAGGATTTTATTACAGTCAGTGGGAATACACTGAGGTTTTTAAGCAAGAGACTGACATGACCTGGTTAGCTTTCCCAACACTGTGATCTTGGAAGCCCTTTCTCAATTATACCACCACTCCAACTTTTGAGGCATGCATTCCCTTGTTATACGATGTAGTTTTGCCTGTTCTTGAACTTACATAAAGGGATCCCCATTACATGTAGAACATGACCCTGGCTGCTGTGTAGGGGATGGATTGGAGGGGGGGCAAGAGTGGATATACAAGAGAGAATGGTGGCTGGGCTAGGACAGTGGAACTGGAGACTGAGATCTGTGGAGACAACGCATAGGGATCTAGAAAGAAGAGCCAAACAGTGGTTATCTCTAGAGGTGGTGGTGGGTGTCTCTGGGAAGAGGCATGGGAACACTTTCTGTACTTGTGACATATTAAGATATGATTCTTACTGAGAAATAACAAAATTGCTGTTTTAAAACTAGTAAGTTTTGAGGTGGTTTGATAGACACTATGGTACCAAAACAAAACCTATGTCTAAATAAGTATTATAAATATAGTTATATTAGTACTGAAAATATGAGTAGTACTTTTGAAAAAATAACTGCAGTATGTAAATGTAACAATCTGCTCATGATCATGTAATTAAAATCCTATAATACATAAACAAAACCAGACAACTGCAGGTAAATAAATGCGCCAGAATTCATTTTCCTACATAGTGAGAAGTAAAAAGATACTGGTTCATTTTTGTCTTTATTAATTAGAGAAATATTGATTAAAGAATGCTTTTGTAAAAGACACATAATAAAAAAATTCCACTTCACTGGAGTAAAAAATCAAGCAAAATATAATCCACATAGTAAAACACAGAAAAAGCAAACCATAAGACAGTAAAAACTCGGGAAGAATAAGATAACTTATGTAAAACCAAATCTTTCATCAAAAACAAAGGTTCTCAAATTGAATTTAAAAGTAGAAAAATCCTGAATTCACCAGCTAACTTTACACCTTAAAGAACTAGAGAAAAAGTAACAAACGATGCCTATGCCATGCATGAGAAGAGAAATAATTAAGATTAGAGCAGAGATCAATGACGTAGAAACCAGAAACACAGTAAGTAGATCAGATCAATGAAACTAGAAGCTGGTTCTTTGAAAGAATTAATAAGATCGATAAACCACTGGCCAGACTTATCCAAAAGAAAAGAGAAAGGACCCAAATTAATAAAATTATGAATAAAAGGGGAGAGATCACAACTAACACCAAGGAAATAGAAACGATTATTAGAAATTATTATCAACAACTATATGCCAATAAATTGAGCAATCTGGATGAAATGGATGTCTTCCTGGAAACCTATAAACTACCAAGACTGAAACAGGAAGAAACTGACAACCTGAATAGGCCAATAACCAGTAACGAGATTGAAGCAGTGATCAAAAACCTCCCCAAAAACAAGAGTCCAGGGCCTGATGGATTCCCTGGGGAATTCTATCAAACATTCAAAGAGGAAATAATACCCATTCTCCTGAAGCTGTTTCAAAAGTAGAAACAGAAGGAAAGCTTCCAGACTCATTCTACGAGGCCAACATTACCTTAATCCCCAAAACCAGGCAAAGACCCCATCAAAAAGGAGGATTTCAAACCGATATCCCTAATGAATATGGATTCCAAAATCCTCAACAAAATCCTAGCTATTAGGATCCAACAATACATTAAAAGGATCATCCACCACGACCAAGTGGGATTTATCCCTGGGATGCAAGGGTGGTTCAACATTCGCAAATCAATCAATGTGATAGAACACATTAATAAGAGGAGGGAGAAGAACCATATGGTCCTCTCAATTGATGCAGAAAAAGCATTTGACAAAATATAGCATCCTTTCCTGATTAAAACTCTTCAGAGTATAGGGATAGAGGGAACATTCCTCAAGTTCATAAAATCCATCTATGAAAAACCCACAGCGAATATCATCCTCAATTGGGAAAAGCTGAGAGCCTTTCCCTTAAGATCAGGAACACAACAAGGATGCCCACTCTCGCCACTATAGTTCAACATAGTACTAGAAGTCCTAGCCACAGCAATCAGACAACAAAAAGAAATAAAACGTATTCAAATTGGCAAAGAAGAAGTCAAACTCTCTTCGCAGATGACATCATAATTTATGTGGAAAATCCAAAAGACTCCACTCCCAAATTACTAGAACTCATACAGCAATTCAGTAATGTGGCAGGATACAAAATCAATGCACAGAAATCAGTTGCTTTCTTATACACAAACAATGCAACTGTAGAAAGAGAAATTAGAGAAACAATTCCATTTATAATAACACCAAAAACCATAAGATACCTCAGAATAAACCTAACCAAAGAGGTAAAGGATCTATACTCTAGGAACTACAGAACACTCATGAAAGAAATTGAAGAAGACACAAAAAGATGGAAAAATATTCCATGCTCATGGATCGGAAGGATAAACATTGTTAAAATGTCTGTGCTACCCAGAGCAATCTATACCTTCAACGCCATCCCAATCAAAATTCCAATGACTTTTTTC
This sequence comes from Mirounga leonina, assembly GCF_011800145.1. NCBI lineage: Eukaryota > Metazoa > Chordata > Mammalia > Carnivora > Phocidae > Mirounga > Mirounga leonina. The sequence continues at coordinate 53,924,939 of NW_023270377.1, read as the reverse complement.
AAAGTGCTGGAGCAAACAATCCTAAAACTTGTATGGAATCAGATGTGTGTAGTTTGTAAGAAATATGCCTAAAACAAAATAACCCAGAAGTAATAAAATGTTATAATCAGTAAGAAATAAAGATACATTCCATTAAGGGAACAACATGAATGATGGCAGATTTTTCATTAGTAACAGTGAAAACCAGAAGATGGTGATATGTTAAAAGGTTTGAAAGAAAAAAAAACTGTCAACCCAAATGATAAGGTGGTTAGTTCCAAGCACTGGTTACCACTGATTTTGATTTCTTCTCATAAAAGTACTCTACATGTTCTACCGCTCTAATTTGCAGGTGATGGGGAGCCACTGATGGTTTTAGAGACAGATATGATCAGTAATTGCACTTTAGGAAAATAAATCTGTATGTTGAGTGTACTATGGGTGAGGAGAGAAGATACTAGAGCCAGGATTATTAGCTTGAATAAGTAGAATTAATACAGGAAGAGGAAATAAAGACCTGAACCATGAAAATGGAGATACCGCAGTGTCTGCAGGTTACTGCAGAATTGACTGGGACTGGCAGGGGTCTGGATGTGAAAAGCCAGGGAGAGAAGTTAAAGATAAACCACTGTAAATGAAAACATCATATCAGTATTCTGTTAATAACATATATTTGTTTTTTAATGGAGATTATAATTGCTAGATATGCTAAGTCTGAACTTTTGGAGGTACATACAAGAATCAAGAGTTAGCTGGGGAAAAAAAAAAGCCTCATAGAGAGAGAGAGTGTGAAGTAGGTGTTGGTTGTGATCTCTCCTCTGTCATTTGGGATTTTATCTATTTGGGTCCTTTCTCTTTTCTTTTTGATAAGTCTGGCTAAGGGTTTATCAATTTTATTAATTCTTTTGAAGAACCAGCTCTTAGTTTTGTTAATATATTATACTGGTTTCTTTTTGGTTTCTACTATCAATTATTTCCTTTCTGCTGGCTTTATGCTTTATTTGCTGTTCCTTTAGGTGTAAGGTTAGGTTGTATATTTGAGACATTTCTTGCTTCTTGAGGTAGGCCTATAGTGCAATATACTTCCCTCTTAGGACCACTTTTGCTTCATCTCAAAGGTTTTGGGCTGTCTTGCTTTCATTTTCATTTGCTTCCATGTATTTTTTAAATTCTTTAATTTCCTAGTTAACCGATTCATTCTTTAGTAGGATATTCTTTAACCTCCATGTATTTGAGGTCTTTCCAAATTTTTTCTTGTGGTTGAGTTCAAGTTTCAAAGTGTTGTGGTCTGAAAATATGCATGGTATGATCTTGATCTTTCTGTACGTGTTGAGGGCTGATTTATGACTCGTATGTGATTTATTCTGGAAATGTTCCATGTACACTTGAGAAGAATGTGTATTCTTCTGCTTTAGGATGAAATGTTCTGAATATATGTTAAATCCATCTGGTCCAGTGTGTTATTCAAAGCCATTGTTTCCTTATTTTCCTGCTTAGATGATCTGTTCATTGCTGTAAGTGGGGTGTTAAAGTCCTTTACTATTATTTATTATCATCAATGAGTTTCTTTATGTTTGCTATTAATTGAGTTATATATTTGGGTGCTCCCAAGTTGGGGGCATAAATATTTATAATTGTTAGATCTTCTCGATGGGTAGACCCCTTACTTATGATATAATGCCCTTCTTCATCTCTTGTTACAGTCTTTATTTTAAAATCTAGTTTGCTTGATGTAAGTATGGCTACTCTGGCTTTCTTTTGACATCCATTAGCATGATAGATGGTTCTCCATCCCCTCACTTTCAATCTGGAGGTGTCTTTAGGGCTAAAATGAGTCTCTTGTAGGCAGCATACAGTTGGATCTTGTTTTTTATCCATTCTGGTATCCTATGTCTTTTGATTGGTGCATGTAGTCCATTTACATTCAGAGTGATTATTGAGACATATGAATTTAGTGCCATTGTGTTACCTGTAGAGTTGGTTGTTCTGGTGATGTTCTCTGGTCCTTTGTTCCTTTTGGTCTTTTTTTCTCCACTCAGAGTCCCCCTTAAAATTTCTTGCAGGGCTGGTTTAGTGGTCATGAACTCCTTTAGTTTTTGTTTGTCTGGGAAACTCTTTATCTCTCCTATTTTGAATGACAGCCTTGCTGGATAAAGAATTCTTAGCTGCATATTTTTTCCCACTCAGCAGTTGAATATTTTCTGTCACTTTCTTCTGGCCTGTCAGGTCTCTGTGGACAGATCTGTTGTAAACCTGAGCTGTCTTCTCTTGTAGGTTAAGGACCTTTTTCCCCCTTGCTGCTTTCAAGATTCTTTCCTTGTCTGTGTATTTTGTGAATTTGACTATGATATGCCTTGACGATGGCCAGCTTTTGTTGAATTTAATGGGAGTTCTCTGTGCTTCTTGGATTTTGATGTCTGTGTCCTTCCCCAGATTAGGGAAGTTTTCAGCTATAATTTGTTCAAATAAACCTTCTGCTCCTTTATCTCTTCCTTTATCCTCTGGGACTCCTATGATCTGAATGTTATTACATTTTACTGAGTCGCTGAGTACTCTAAGTCTACCTTCATGGTCCATTACCTTTCTTTCCCTCTTCTTTTTGGCTTCATTATTTTATCTTCTATATCATTGATTCGCTCCTCTGCTTTGTCCATCCTCATTTTTATGGCCTCCATTTGTGTTTGCATCTCAGTTATAGCATTTTCAATTTTGGCCTGACTAGATTTTAGTTCTTTTATCTCTGTAGTAAGGGATTCTCTAGTGTCTTCTACGCTTTTTTCAAGCCCAGCTAGTATCCTTATAATTGTTGTTTTAAATTCTAGTTCTGATGTCTTACTTATGCTTGTGTCGATTAAATCCCTGGCCATGAGTTCTACCTCGTGTTCTTTCCTTTGGGGTGAATTCCTTTGTCTTGTCATTTTGTTCAGAAAAGAAAAGAATAGAAAAAAGAAAAGCAAAACAAGCAAACAAACAAAAACAAAGCAAAAAAAAAAAAAAAAAAGAAAAGAAAAAGGGGGAAAAAACCCAAAAAACCCCAAGAAAAACAGAAACGCAAAACAAGAAAACCAAACCAAACCAAACCAAACACAAAAACTAGGTCCTGGGTGGGTTTTGGTCTGCTTGTTAAAAGAATCTAGATCCCAAAATAGAAAATAAAATAAAATAAAAGTAGGCCAAAAAATTCAAAAATGTGAAAAAAAATATATATAAATATAAAAAATAATTTAAAAAATTTAAGGGGAATTGGAAAATTTAAGAAAATAAATGAAAAAATAAAAATAAAAGAAATAAAGAAAAAAGTAAAAAAGAAGCTCAATCCTATTTCCCCTAGAGCTGAAGCTTTGCAGCACTCTATGATCAATAAACTTGGAGTGAGCTAGCTGTTTGTGCTGGTCTTCTGGGGGAGAGGCCTGCTGCGCTGATTCTCAGGCTGACTTGGCTCAATGGAAAGGAGTCTCCAGGGCGTAGGGAGGCAGGGCTTGGTGTACAAGGCTCCAGCCTCCACTAGGTGGTGCTGTTTTGCTCCCTGAAGACTTTCAGCACTGATGGGCAGGATGCAATGGCTGCGCCCTGCTCTCTAGCATTGGACCTGAAAGTTCAAGCCCCCTACTCTTCAGTGAGCCCTCACAGAAAAGCAATCAATCACCCTATTTGTTTCCCTGGTTTCCGTATGAACCCTGTGTTCAAAGTGGCAAGTGAAAAGTGGAAGCCCACACTATTTGTTTAATTGGTTTTCCTGTACCTTATATCCAAAGAAGAAGTTCAAGAAAGTTGGCATGATTATTTTCTTAGAGCCTTTTAGAAAGCCACAGTTATTTGATCATAATTTATAAACTAGCTCAGTTAAGAGCCAGGAATTTTCACAAAGAACTGCTTCCAAAGTGTTGTTTGCTTTATTTATTTATTTTTAAAGATTTTGTTTATTTGACAGAGAGAGACACAGCGAGAGAGGGAACACAAGCAGGGAGAGTGGGAGGGAGAGAAGCAGGCTTCCTGCGGACCAGGGAGCCCGATGTGGGGCTCGATCCCAGGACCCTGGGATCATGACCTGAGCTGAAGGCAGACGCTTAATGACTGAGCCACCCAAGCGCCCCATGTTGTTTGCTTTAAAAGTAACTTAAGAAGTAGTAGTAGCTACAATGGGGAACTAATGACCATATAACCACTTCAGGGAAGTAGTTCATTTGGGTTTCCTTTTTATCCTTTCTTCAAGAGAAGTGTTTACACAATGCAACATGTTTTCAGTAAAGAAGATTTTACAAATGGGAACAATTCCACTTCTGTTGAATGTTGCATATGCCCTTGTAATTGATAGACTGTAGCCAATGAACCTGCAAATAAACAAGGATCTTCCAAGGGTAGATATTTATCATTCAGACAATCACTGGATCATGGTTGGACAGTAACCTGGTCTGGAAAGTCATTTTGGTCAACAACAGCATGTTTAAACGGGACTCTTTCTGTCTAACTTTATAGTTGAGAACAACAGATACTACATTCTAAAAGGAGGTGCTCGGACATGTAGGCTACCAATACAGGACTTGGAAAGATGTCCCAAACTACTTCTGCTACCTTCAAGCTAAGGTGCTCATTCCCCATCTCTGCACTGTATGAGACAAGGGAAACAATTCATGAGAGGACCCAATATTGAAAATCTTTTAGTTAGGGTTTTTTGAGGGTTCCTTCCAGAAAAACACATGTAGAACCTAATATGTATACCCCCAGAGTGTGGTGTGGAAACAGACTAGTCACTGATTCATGCCTAAAAATTCTAAAGGTTAATGGGCAGGAAGAGAGGCCTACTTTGTGTAATCTATTGGTCCAAGACATGTGACTTCAATGGGCCAAATGGACCAATGAAAGATAACCAGGTTTAAAAGGACTCTGACCATTGAAGCAATGAATGGATGAACAAAATATGGTATATACTTACAGTGGAATTTTGTTCAGCCTTAAAAAATAAGGAAATTCTGACTCAAGCTACAACATGAATGAACCTCGAAAACATTATGCTAAGTGAAATAAGTCAGTCACAAAAGGACAAATACTGTATGATTTTGCTTACACGAGGTATCTAGAGGAGTCAAGTTCATAGACATAAAGTGGAAGAGTGGCTGCCAAGGGCTGGAGAGGGGAATGAGGAGTTAGTGTTACATGGGCACAGAGTTTTAGTTTGGGAAGAGCCAACAGTTCTGGAGATGGATGATGGTGATGATTGCACAACATTGCTAATGCACTAAATGCCGGTGAACTGTACAATTAAAAAGGGTAAACTTCATGTTGTGTTTATTTGACTACAATAAATAAAAGAGAAAAACAAAAATAGATCCTAAGAAAGAGGACTTCCTGAAGGAGATGATCCCCACAGAAAGAGGGTCTGCAGGGGCCACTGGAAACCAGGGCCTGAGAGAAGATTAAAACCTGTCAGTCAGGAGAGGTAAACCCACACCAGGGACTGTCACCAAGAGATTCCTACCCCCCAGAATTCTCTGAAGAATTCATGAAAGCAGCTCACAATAAAAAGAGAATGTTGCTGCTTGACACAAGAGCACCTTGAAACCAGGTTAGGACAGCACCAGTCATGTAAGAGTTTGCTCTTTATCCTACTTCCATCTTTCTCCCTGCACCTGTCTTGGGAAGGAGGTGAAGTGAAGAAGAGTAAAGAAGCCCAGTGTGATCCTCTCCTGACTGTAGGCTTCTAATCCCAGGGAAGGGGAGGAGCTTGGAGGCTATTTAACATCTGAGCGTGTCAGAAGAGCCATGGAGGAGAGCCACAGAGTTCATCCAGGAGTAGGGAAGATTGGTTCAAGAGGATAGGTCTGAAGGAAGAGGGATGAAAAGGAATGGAGTGGCATTCTGTTGGCGTCCTATGAGTCTAGTTGTGTCCATCACCCAGTCAGAGAAAATTTTCTCCTTGGAGCTTAGGAGATTCCGCATGGCAGAATTATCTTCAGGAAGCCAGGTTGGCCCCTTAATCATCATCTCTGGAAATAGCCCAGGGGAGATGGTATCTGGGAGGAGATCTCCCCCAAAATAAATACATAGAAACAAAAGGAGAAAGGGAATACAGAGGCATGCTGTGCGGGTCTGTGGCCAGCAAGGCTGCACTGGTGACTGGAAATTAGGGATATGTCCCAGCACAGCCCAAGCTTTTCCCCTTTGGAATGCTAACATGGCTGACCAGAATAATTAGCTGTGGTTGCATGCATTCATTTATTCAATATACTTTTGTTGAGGACCACTATCTGTAAAGCACAGAAAGGAATAAAGAATACATAGGACATAATCACGTACTTCGATGTACACACGTTCTAAAGGAAATCATACAAACTCCCAATTAACTATAATCTAGGACAAAGAGAGGAACAAGTAAGCATGGGATTCGAAGACTTATAGGAAAGATTACATTTAAATTGAGCTTTGAACAACAGAACAACTTTGAGGGGAGACGGCGTAATTGGACAGAGAACAACTGAAGTGGAGAGGGTGTTAAAGGGCACACGGCAGAGAAGCAGGTGACTGATTTGGAGACTACGAGGTAGCTGAGTTTTTTGTAAGTAGCATTGAATACTCTGAAAAGAGAAATGAGAGCCAGGGGTAGGAAGATAGTTTGGTATGAGCTTTCAAAGGGTCCAGAAGGCCAGGAAGTTTGTACTCTGATAGGTAATGCGGGAGTAATTTAGCATCTCTGAGTGAGTGAGTGATGCAATCTGAAATATGGTTTAGGAAGAACAGATAGATGGCTATTACAATTGCTCAGTCAAAGGGTAATGAAGCCCGTAAGTGGGATGGTTGCTATGGCAGTTGGAAAGGAGGAAATGGATGGGAGAGACTTTGGGGAGGTAGGATAAATGGGGCTTGGCTCCTGATTACACTTGCCCTTTCCACACCCTCTGTCTGACCCTCATCCCTTCCCTCCTCTGATCATAGAAGGGTAGAAGGTGTCCCTTAATACACTGACTTATATTTTCTGGAAAATTTCTCATCAGTATCAGGCGAGGCTTCATTTGCATTTTCAATGAAAGACACCCCAAAGGACAATTCTTGGTGTTCAAAATGAAGAAGTGATATTCTGATTTACATTTGTACTGTATTTTCTGTCTTCTGGACTTTCAGGTGAAGTTACCCATTTTACCATAGGATTGTTACACTCAGAATATGTGAACATACATTAGTACACTTCCTGTGAAGCTCTTGGCACTCCGGTAGAGTGGAAATCAGGATAATAAAATTAGAGTTATTAAAAATGATAGTAAATTCCTCTCTTTGTTCCATTATTCAGCTTTAAGAGCATTTCTGCTCTCCAAGAGTCTTAGATTATTAGCTTTATATATTTAGGAAAAAGAACTTTAACAATAGAATTACATAACTAAATTATGAGAAATTAAGAAAAGCAGTCATCAAAATAATGGTGTTTTTTTTTTTTTTAAAGATTTTATTTATTTGACAGAGAGATAGTGAGAGAGGGAACACAAGCAGGGGGAGTGGGAGAGGGAGAAGTAGGCTTCTCGCCAAGCAGGGAGCCTGATGTGGGACTCGATCCCAGGACCCTGGGATCATGACCTGAGCCGAAGGCAGACGCTTAACGACTGAGCCACCCAGGCACCCCAAAAATAATAGTGTTTTATAATTCAATTAATTGTTAAACAAAATCCAGACAATGTATTAGCCACTTCATTTTTTAAAGGCCAGAAAAGAAGAAAGTATATCGTATGTTCATATTGCTATTTTTTTGCCTTTTGTGGATTAGATTAAAATGAGCTGAAGTTGCCAGTAGGTGGCAACAGGGAAGGGACCCCTCGCCTGGCAGATCTTTTGGGGAGGCTTTGCCCTTGGTGATGTATAGCTTTTGAAGACCTCCACAGCTATTTTTGACATGGGAAAATTTGTATTTACACCCCCCAGACTTTTCTGTAGAAATCTAAAGGGCGATGGGAGCCACAGAAAATGGGCCTGCATTAAGTGAGCCATGGGGAGCAGGGGTGATGCTCTGGGATGCTCAGTGGTGGAACATGGGCGTGCTGAGTATCTAGAAAATTAGGGATATGTTTTCAGCTCAAACATCAAGCAGGAAATGACCTTCCTCATTAAAAGGAGCAAAAAATTATACCTCTTCCCCAGCCCCCCTCAATCAGCGCAGTCTTATAGTAACTCTTGGGCTGAGCATGCAGAACTCAGTGCAGATTAAGGGGCAGCCTGTGCTCTGGTTAATAGACCAGGGAGCTTCTTTTCAGTGCTTACTGTAACTAAACACTCCCTAAGCACTTTCCCTGCATTGTTTCATTTAGCTGTTAAAACACCTCTTTTATCATACCCATTTAACATATGAAAAAACCGAGACTGAGAAGTTCAGTTGTCCAAGATCCAGAGCAACTGAACTGGGACGCAGTCCTAACTAGACTGATCAGACCAATGGCGAAGACAAGGCTCTAAATCTGCCCACATTGCCTCTCGCTTAGATAAAGCCAGCAGCCTCCTTCTGCAGGGGATGTTGATACAGAGCAAGGTGTGCCTAATAGTGTACTTCTAGTGAGCTCTGAACCTTTTGGCAAGCATTCGTTAAGTAGCCTTCTGGGAGGGGGGAAAGATGTCAGAGGAGTAGGGGACCCTATTTCATCTGGTCCCCGGAATTGAGCTGGATATCTACCAGACCACTCTGAGCACCCACGAAACCAGCCTGAGATGTAAGAAGATCTGGATCTCTACAAACAGAATATCGCAGGCAGTTGATTTTGAGGTGGGAAGCGGGGAACTGTGATTCAGTGGGCAGATATCGGAGGATAAATGGCAGCGGGAGGGTGCTTGGCCGTGGGGATCCTACACTGCCAGTGAGCGACAGCCTTGGGCACTGGGGACGGACACAGACTCGCAGACTGGTAGCAGCGGGGGAAGGACTTTAGGGCAGCCCCCAGGGCGGAAAACCAAAGCGGTGGGGTCGCGCACACAAACTGGGAGCGGCTGGCGGTTTTAGAAGCACAAAGGGCAGAGACATGCTCCGATCTGGAGGCAGGACTGGGGGTGCTGCAGAGGGACGCACAACCCAGGACGCTGCAGTTTATAGCAGCACGGAGAGAAATGGAGACGGTGTGGCCTGGAGAGCTCACTGAAGAATAGACTGCGGTCTCTCTGCTCTGAGGCAGAGGGTTGGAAACGGTCTCTTCTGCTCTGACTCGCGGAAGAGACGCAGAAAGCCGCTAGGGAAAGCAGCCAGAGAACAAAAGCCCCCAAAACTGATTCCCACTGAGCCCATCCCCCACCACAAGGGGGCAGGGCAACTCCGCCCAAACAGGGTTGCCTGAGTAACAGCACAGCAGGCCCCTCCCCCAGAAGACAGGCTGGGAAAACAAGAGGCCAGCAACCCTAAGGTCCCAAGAAAACAGGTGCATCTTGCTTGGGTTCAGGTCAATAATTTGGACTCTATACATTCCCTCAAACACTCATCTACAGAATGACTAAAAGGAGGAGCCCCCAAAATAGAAAAGACTCAGAGATTCTGACTTATGCTACAGATTTACAAATGAATGCAGATATAACCAAGATGTCGGAGATGGAATTCAGGCTAGCAATTGTGAAGACAATGGCTAGAATGGAGAAATCAATTAATGACAACATAGAGTCTCTAAGGGCAGAAATGAAAGGTGAATTGACAGAACTTAAAAATGCTATCAATGAGATCCAATCCAATCTAGATAATCTAACAGCTAGGGTAAGTGAGGCAGAAGAACGAATAAGCGACCTGGAAGACAATAGAATAGATAAAAAGGGAAAAGAGGAAGCCAGGGAAAAACAACTCAGAATCCATGAAAATAGAATCACAGAAATAAGTGACACCATGAAGCGTTCCAATGTCAGAATAATTGGAATCCCGGAGGGAGTGGAGAGAGAGAGAGGACTAGAAGATGTATTTGAGCAAATCATAGCTGAGAACTTCCCTAATCTGGGGAATGGAACAAACATTCGCGTTCTAGAGGCAGAGAGGACCTCTCCCAATATCAAGGAAAACAGGCCAACACCCCAGCATGTCATAGTAAAACATGCAAATCTTAGAACCAAGGAAACCATCTTAAGGGCAGTTAGGGGGAAGAGATTCCTTACGTACAGAGGGAGGAACATCGGAATAACATCAGACCTATCCACAGAGACCTGGCAAGCCAGAAAGGCCTGGCAAGACATATTCAGGGTACTAAATGAGAAGAACGTGCAGCCAAGAATACTTTATCTGGCAAGGCTTTCATTTAGAATGGATGGAGAGATGCAGAGCTTCCATGACCGGCAGAAACTGAAAAAATATGTGACCACTAAGCCGGCCCTGCAAGAAATACTAAGGGGGGTTCTATAAAAGGAGAAAGACCCCAAGAGTGATATACAACAGAAATTTACAGGGACAATCTATAAAACCAACATCTTCACAGGCAACATGATGACAATTAATGCATATCTTTCAATAATCACTCTCAACATGAATGGCCTAAACGTTCCCATAAAACGGCACAGGGTTGCAGATTGGATAAAAAGACAGGACCCATCCATATGCTGTCTACAAGAGACTCACTTTGAACCTAAAGATACATCCAGACTGAAAGTGAAGGGATGGAGATCCATCTTCCATGCCAGCGGACCTCGAAAGAAAGCTGGGGTAGCAATTCTTATATCAGACAAATTAGATTTTAAACTAAAGTCTGTAATTAGAGACACAGAAGGACACTATATCATTCTTAAAGGGTCTATCCAACAAGAAGATCTAACAACTGTAAATATCTATGCCCCCAACATGGGAGCAGCCATCTACATAAGCCAACTGTTAACCAAAATAAAGAGTCATATTGATAACAATACATTAATTGTAGGAGACCTCAATACTCCACTCTCAGCAATGGACAGATCATCTGAGCAGAAAATCAACAAGGAAACAAGAGCTTTGAATGATACATTGGACCAGATGGACCTCATAGATATTTACAGAACATTCCACCCTAAAATAACAGAATACTCATTCTTCTCAAGCACACATGGAACTTTCTCCAGAATAGACCACATACTGGGTCACAAATCAGGTCTCAACCAATACCAAAAGATTGAGATTATTCCCTGCATATTCTCAGACCACAATGCTTTAAAACTGGAACTCAATCATAAGAAAAAATTTGGCAGAAATTCAAACACTTGGAAGCTAAAGACCACTCTGCTCAAGAATGTTTGGGTCAACCAGGAAATCAAAGAAAAACTTAAACAATTCGTGGAAATCAATGAGAATGAAAACACATCGGTCCAAAACCTATAGGATACTGCAAAGGCGGTCCTAAGGTCCTACATAGCCATCCAAGCCTCACTCAAAAAAATAGAAAAATCCTGAATTCACCAACTAACTCTATACCTTAAAGAACTAGAGAAAAAGCAACAAACGATGCCTATGCCACGCATTAGAAGAGAAATAATTAAAATTAGAGCAGAAATCAATGAATTAGAAACCAGAAACACAGTAGATCAGATCAACGAAACTAGAAGTTGGTTCTTTGAAAGAATTAGTAAGATCGATAAACCACTGGCCAGACTTATCCAAAAGAAAAGGGAAAGGACCCAAATTAATAAAATTATGAATGAAAGAGGAGAGATCACAACTAACACCAAGGAAATAGAAACAATTATTAGAAATTATTATCAACAACTATATGCCAATAAACTGAGCAATCTGGATGAAATGGAGGCCTTCCTGGAAATCTATAAGCTGCCAAGACTGAAACAGGAAGAAATTGACAACCTGAATAGGCTAATAACCAGTAACAAGATTGAAGCAGTGATCAAAAACCTCCCAAAAAACAAGAGTCCAGGACCCGATGGATTCCCTGGGGAGTTCTACCAAACATTCAAAGAAGAAATAATACCCATTCTCCTGAAGCTGTTTCAAAAAATAGAAACAGAAGGAAAACTTCCAAACTCATTCTATGAGGCCAGCATTACCTTAATCCCCAAACCAGGAAAAGACCCCATCAAAAAGGAGAATTTCAGACCAATATCCCTGATGAATATGGATTCCAAAATCCTCAACAAAATCCTAGCTAATAGCATCCAACAATACATTAAAAGGATCATCCACCACGACCAAGTGCGATTTCTCCCCGGGACACAAGGGTGGTTCAACATTTGCAAATCAATCAATGTGATAGAACACATTAATAAGAGGAGGGAGAAGAACCATATGGTCCTCTCAATTGATGCAGAAAAAGCATTTGACAAAATACAACATCCTTTCCTGATTAAAACTCTTCAGAGTATAGGGATAGAGGGAACATTCCTCAAGTTCATAAAATCCATCTATGAAAAACCCACAGCGAATATCATCCTCAATTGGGAAAAGCTGAGAGCCTTTCCCTTAAGATCAGGAACAAGTCAAGGATGCCCACTCTCGCCACTATAGTCAACATAGTACTAGAAGTCCTAGCCACAGCAATCAGACAACAAAAAGAAATAAAACGTATTCAAATTGGCAAAGAAGAAGTCAAACTCTCTCTTTTCGCAGACGACATGATACTTTATGTGGAAAACCCAAAAGACTCCATCCCCAAATTACTAGAACTCATCCAGCAATTCGGTAATGTGGCAGGATACAAAATCAATGCACAGAAATCAGTTGCTTTCTTATACACTAACAACGCAACTGTAGAAAGAGAAATTAGAGAAACGATTCCATTTACAATAGCACCGAAAACCATAAGATACCTCGGAATAAACCTAACCAAAGAGGTAAAGGATCTATACTGTAGGAACTACAGAACACTCATGAAAGAAATTGAAGAAGACACAAAAAGATGGAAAAATATTCCATGCTCATGGATCGGAAGGATAAACATTGTTAAAATGTGTATGCTACCCAGAGCAATCTATACCTTCAATGCTATCCCGATCAAAATTCCAATGACATTTTTCAAAGTGCTGGAACAAACAATCCTAAAATTTGTATGGAATCAGAAAAGACCCCGATTTGCCAAGGAAATGTTGAAAAAGAAAAACAAAGCTGGGGGCATCACACTGCCCGATTTCAAGCTATATTACAAAGCAGTGATCACCAAGACAGCATGGTACTGGCACAAAAACAGACATATAGACCAATGGAACAGAATGGAGAACCCAGATATGGACCCTCCACTCTGTGGTCAAATAATCTTTGACAAAGCAGGAAAGAACATGCAATGGAAAAAAGATAGTCTCTTCAATAAATGGAAAATTGGACAGCCACATGCAGAAGAATGAAACTCGACCATTCTCTAACACCATTCACAAAGATAAACGCAAAGTGGATGAAAGACCTCAATGTGAGACAGGAATCCATCCAAATCCTAGAGGAGAACATAGGCAGTAACCTCTTTGACATCGCCCACAGCAACTTCTTTCAAGATACATCTCCAAAAGCTAGTGAAACAAAAGCAAAAATGACTTTTTGGGACTTCATCAAGATAAAAAGCTTCTGCACAGCAAAGGAAACAGTCAACAAAATAAAGAGGCAACCCACAAAATGGGAGAAGATATTTGCAAATGACACTACAGATAAAGGGCTGGTATCCACGATCTATAAAGAACTTCTGAAACTCAACACCCAAAAAACAAATAATCAAGTCAAAAAGTGGGCAGAAGATATGAAAAGACACTTCTCTGAAGAAGACAAACAAACGGCTAACAGACACATGAAAAAATGTTCATCATCATTAGCCATCAGGGAAATCCAAAACAAAACCACATTGAGATACCACCTTACAGCAGTTAGAATGGCAAAAATGGACAGGGAAAGAAACAACAGATGTTGGAGAGGTTGTGGAGAAAGGAGAACCCTCTTACACTGTTGGTGGGAATGCAAGTTGGTACAGCCACTTTGGAAAATAGTGTGGAGGTTCCTCAGCAATTTAAAAATAGAGCTACTCTATGACCCAGTAATTGCATTCCTGGGTATTTACCCCAAAGACACAGATGTAGTGAAAAGAAGGGCCATATGCACCCCAATGTTCATAGCAGCAATGTCCGCAATAGCCAAACTGTGGAAAGAGCCGAGATGCCCTTCAACAGATGAATGGATAAAGACGATGTGGTCCATATATACAATGGAATATTATTCAGCCATCAGAAAGTATGAATACCCAACTTTTACATCAACATGGATGAGACTGGAGGAGATTATGCTAAATGAAATAAGTCAAGCAGAGAAAGTCAATTATCATATGGTTTCACTTATTTGTGGAACAAGGAATAGCATGGAGGACATTAGAAGAAAGAAGGGAAAAATGGGGGGGGGAATTGGAGGGAGAGATGAACCATGAGAGACTATGGACTCTGAGAAACAAACAGGGTTTTAGAGGGGAGGGGCGAGGGGGGATTGGTTAGCCCATTGATGGGTATTAAGGAGGGCACGTACTGCATGGAGCACTGGGTGTTATACGAAAACAATGGATCGTGGATCACCACATCAAAAACCAATGATGTATTGTATGGTGACTAACGTAACATAATAAAATTAAAAAAAAAAAAAAAAGAAGAAGTAGCCTTCCCAGAGAATAGGGAAAATATTTACTTTCAGAGAATGCACCAAGGTGGTATTTTTATTAAAAATGCCTGGGGTGCTGTGGAGGGGATGCTTGGGTGGCTCAGTCAGTTAAGTGTCTCCCTTCGGCTCAGGTCATGATCTCAGGGTCTTGGAATTGAGCCCCGCATTTGGGCTCCCACTCAGTGGGGAGTCTACCTCTTCCTCTCCCTTTGCCCCTTCCCCTGCTCGTGTGCTCTCTCTCTCTCAAATAAATAAAATCTTAAAAAAATAAAAATGTCTGGGAGAAAGGATTCTTAAAAGACAAGAGAATGTTGTGTTGTCTCTCAAGAGTCTCCTGAACATGCCGGAAGAAATGTATTCACATTACCTCTCCAGGCCATGAAATATGCGTGCTCGCTTTCTGGGGAGGGAAAGGCTTCTAGGGTTGTTATTGTCACTGGGGGCTGTGGGATGGATTACTTTCCTTCATTCTTGTTGCCAGCTGAAAAAACACACTGCAAAAAGATTACATATATATAATATACATTTAGTATATATTATATATATAATTCCTATATATATATGAATATGAACATATATATACATATATATGAATGGGAAGGCTACATTTAGACAAAGATCTTCTTGTGCAAGATCAAGCAGAAAAAACTGAAGAGAATAAGTAAAAAATGAAACACAAGCAGAAGAAGAACCTGACCAGATCCAAGTAGGGAATCTTTCCTTAGCCACACCAAAAAAAGAGGAGAGGGTCATCCCAGGTCCTTGGGGATGAAGGACGGAGATGATAGAAGGATAGCAATGCATGTGGTTCTGTCCCCTCTGGCTTGTGTGTCCTCTCTCTCCTCTGTTATGTTACTGCTGTTATTATTATTAGTCATCATTATTATTTTACCTTAAAACATTTGCTGGATTATTTACATTCCTATAAAGTAGCTTAAATCCTTTACTGGAATAGGCTGGTTATAAATACAGACTTTTAATAGAAATATTCACATAAAATTATATTATTCATACCCATCTATAGTATTTATAAATACATAAATTTAAAAAATATATATATATTCATTCAAAAGTTAATGCATACATGTAGATTTCATTCCAGAGTTTGGGTTTAGTAGCTCTCAACAAATCATCTTTTGTCTTCATAAAGCCCTGAGATAAGAAATCCTTCCAGATATTCTTGCATATGGATTCCTGGGTGAGGAATGGATTCCCCCCCCACCCCCCCATCATTAGAGATCGGAGTTTGGTATCTAGTGAGGTAGGAGTTGAGCAGAGCGGGGAGGGATGAACCAAGATGGCAACACCAGAGTTGTGACAGGGGAGGCACACAGAACATACAACCACACATACAAGCAACTTCTGAAAGGGTGAGACTGCCATGAGGCCCAGACTTGGACTGGAAATTTGGGAGTGTCAGTAATAATTTTTGTGTGTAAGGATGGAAGGTATCTGAGTTACACAAACAAGAGGGTGTTCACTATGAACCCAAATGAGCACTTCACAGCTGAGGAGACTGTGGCTGTGGTAGTACTTTCTAGGTAATGGGAACTGTGGCTCCTTGGGGTCCGGTGGCGACTAGGTCATGGTGCCAGTGAGAGTGCTGCCTCTCATTGGTGAATGGCAGCTCGAGTTTCAACCCACGGATTCTACTCCCTTCTCAAGGGGATGAAGATCCACCAGGGGGCGGTGAGGAGCTCGAATGTGGGTGTATAGGAGCTGTTCTGTGCGAGAAGTATAAGATGACAGGATGAAATAGAGTTTGTGGGACTAGTGTATAGTGTGTCCTTTTCACAGTTGCAGAAACTAAAGTTTTTAAAGAAACTAAAGCTGGCTGAGGCAACTCTGTGGAGGTCGAAATTTGAAGATGGTGAAAGAGTCATGACATTTGCTGTTCAAAATTCCTGTCCTCTTTTCTTTCTTACAATCTATGGTGATTTCTCGGGAATAAACATATTACTGCAAGTAATAATGTGGCGATTATTGGTATTACTATAATTTTATTGATGGAGTTTTAAAATCTCATGTATCATCTCATTTAATTCTCACAACTGAGGTAGGTGACAGAGCTAGGATGTTCATGGTTCAATTAAGGGTAGAAAAGTTTTTGGTAAAGAAGTAATTTTATGTCTTTAAACCTTAAATCAAAGTGCTGCCGGTACGACTGTGTTACCTACTTATCCTCTCCCTTAGTTTTATCTTTCTACCAATATCTTGCTTGGTACACAGAATATTTTGAAGATTGCACATCTATTATATTATGCTGTTCTAGATGATGTCAGACATTATGTGATATTTTTTCTGCCCTATTTAATAAGTATTTCACAGATATAAAAAGAATCTTTGATAATAGTTACAGAAGTTGGGGAAAACAATAGGTCTTAGGTCAAAACAAGCTGGGATTCTGCAAATCAATCAATATGATACAATACATTAATAAAAGAAAGGACAAGAACCATATGATCCTCTCAATAGATGCAGAAAAAGCATTTGACAAAGTACAGCATCCTTTCTTGATTAAAACTCTTCACAGTGTAGGAATACAGGGAATATGTCAGTATCATAAAAGCCATATACAAAAAGCCCACAGTGAATACCATTTCAATGGGGAAAAACTGAGAGCTCTTCCCCAAGGTCAGGAACATGGCATGGATGTTCAGCCTCACCACTGCTGTTCAACATAGTACTAGAAGTCTTAGCCTCAGCAATCAGACAACAAAAAGAAATAAAGGCATCTGAATTGACAAAGAAGAAGTCAACCTCTCACTCTTTGCAGATGACATGATACTCTATGTGGAAAACCCAAAAGATTCCTCCCCAAAATTTCTAGAACTCTTACAGGAATTCAGCAAAGTGACAGGATATAAAATCTGCACAGAAATCAGTTGCATTTCTATACACTAACAATGAGACAGAAGAAAGAGAAATTAAGGAATTGATCCCATTTATAATTTACCAAAAACCATAAGATGCCTAGGAATAAACCTAACCAAAGAGACAAAGGATCTGTACTCAGAAAACTAGAGAACACTCCTAAAAGAAATTGAGGAAGACACAAAGAAATGGAAAAACATTCCATGCTCCTGGATTGGAAGAATAAATATTTTTAAAATGTCAATGCTACCTAGAGCAATCTATACATTCAATGCAATCCCTATCAAAATACCATCAACCTTTTTCACAGAGCTGGAACAAATAATCCTAAAATTTGTATGGAACCAAAAAAACCCCGAATAGCCAAAGGAATGTTGAAAAAGAACACCAAACCTGGTGGCATCACAATGCCAGACTTCAAGCTCTATTACAAAGCTGTCATCATCAAGACAGTATGGTACTGGCACAAAAACAGACACATAGATCAATGGAACAGAATAGAGAACCCAGAAATGGACCCTCAACTCTATGGTCAACTAATCTTTGACAAAGCAGGAAAGAATGTCCAATGGAAAAAAGAGTCTCTTTAACAAATGGTGTTGGGAAAACTGGACAGCCACATGCAGAAGAATGAAACTGGACCATTTCTTTACACTGTACACAAAAATAGACTCAAAATGGCTGAAAGACCTAAATGTGAGACAGGAATCCATCAAAATCCTAGAGGAGAACACAGACAGCAACCTCTGTGACCTCAGCTGCAGCAACTTCTTGCTAGACATGTCTCCAAAGACAAGGGACGCAAGGGCAAAAATGAACTATTGGGACTTCATCAAGATAAAAAGCTTTTTGCACAGCAAAGCAAACAGTTGACAAAACCAAAAGACAACTGACAGAATGGGAGAAGATATTTGCAAATGTCTTATCAGATAAAGGGCTAGTATCCAAAATCTATAAAGAACTTATCAAACTCAACACCCAAAGAACAAATAATCCAATCAAGAAATGGGCAGAAGACATGAACAGACCTTTCTCCAAAGAAAACATATGGATGGCCAACAGACACACGAAAAAATGTTCGACATCCCTCGGCATCAGGGAAATCCAATCAAAACCACAATGAGATACCACCTCACACCAGTCAGAATGACTAAAATTAACAAGTCAGGAAATGACAGATGTTGGCAAGGATGCGGAGAAAAGGGACCCCTCCTACACTGTTGGTGGGAATGCAAGCTGGAGCAGCCATTCTGGAAAACAGTGTGGAGATTCCTCAAAAAGTTGAAAAGAGAGCTACCGTACGACCCAGCAATTGCACTACTGGGTATTTACCCCAAAGATACAAATGTAGTGATCCGAAGGGGCACGTGCATCCCAATGTTTATGGCAGCAATGTCCACAATAGCCCAACTGTGGAAAGAACCGAGATGTCCATTGACAGATGAGTGGATAAAGAAGATGTGATATATATATCACATACACACACACACACACACACACACAGGAATACTACTCAGCCATCAACAAAAATAAAATCTTGCCATTTGCAACAACGCGGTTGGAACCAGAGGGTATTATGCTAAGAGAAATAAGTCAATGACAGAGAAAGACAAGTATCATATGATCTCACCCATATGTGGAATTTAAGAAACAAAACAGAGGATCATAGGGAAGAGAGGAAAAAATAAAACAAGATGAAATCAGAGAGGGAGACAAACCATAAGAGTCTTAATCATAGGAAACAAACTGAGGGTTGCTGGAGGGAAGAGAGGTGGGGGTATGGGGTAACTGGGGGATGGACATTAAGGAGGGCATGCGATGTAATGAGCAGTGGGCATTATATAAGACTGATGAGTCACTGACCTCTACCTCTGAAAGTATTAATATGTTATTTGTTAATTAATTGAACTTAAATAATAAAAAATGCTATAGCTACTTGCGGCTAAAAAAAAATGATGGGTTTGAAGCAGAATACTTTTAAATCTTTAAGTTTCTGTTCTAATGTTGTAAGTAGAGTTTACTGTCTTAGTACTTTAAAAGAGCATTATACCATTTGAGACAAGAAACAAGCTGGGATCCAGGGAGAACTATTTTGGGACTTAGTCTGAGGTGAGATGCAGTTTAGGTCTGGGGAATAGGTCGGAGTTCTCGGTGGGAGGTGTACGTGTTTGTGGCGGGGGAGTTGGAGAATGACAGGAGCAGCTTCCCCCACCTGGGTCACATATCTTCACAGTGAAGGGTTCTTCTATGGTAAGAAAAGTTGTGAATTTCCAGACTACCTATACGTATTCAAAATAAGTTCAAAATGCATTTAATTTTAAATAAATCCTAACAAATTGTTTTTGCATCATCACTTTTAATAAACCTAACACATAAAATCTATATCTAACTGTGCAACATATGGATGGTCTTCAAGGAATCTGTGAACTCCCCAAAATTGTATGCAAAATTGTGTGCATAGGTGCATTGTTCTAGAGAGGGTCTGTGGCTTTCATCAAATTCAAACACATGACTCTAAAATAATTAAAGCCCAATGAATAGGTAATTAAAAATTGAGAAATTAGTCCCATAACAAGGACCTTTTTTCTCTCATAAAATTAGGGCTTTTAAGCATATGATTTGGACATAAATACTGACTTACATCAAGAGCCACGGACTGCTTGGCCCAAGACTTCTTCACTTGATCATACATAATTGTGTTGTTGATGCCCAGGCCACAGAAGATGACAAAAGCCTAGGAAAGAGAAAGCCCACTAATTAAAAATTGCAATAACTCATTGGTATAATCTAATATGAAAGCAAGCAGTCATCAGAAATGGGTCTGAAAATATAATTTTATTGTACACAGAGGTAGGCCTTGGGGAAATATGCACATTAAAATTCTTAATTACTGTTGTCATGTAACAACTTTATAGCTCCTATTGCACATGAGAAAAAATTATTAACATAATGTCATGGTGAAGAAATGACTATAAATTTAAAAACATACTTACAGTCTTACCAAATGTATTCTTAATTTATTTAGGTCACGGACTGGTTTTACTACTTCCATTCCATTAAACTAAAGCACCCTCTTTTAGTGGCTAGGCTATAAAATATTTTGGTGAGGAAACCAAGTGAGCGTACCCATGAGGTAAATGTTATTAAGAGGAAGAAAGATCTAGAACCAGTTAGTAAAGAAGCTGTGAGGTATTCTCTCCTAGAGAAAAAATAATCATGGGGTTTTCATGTTGGCTACTTTGTTGGTGCAAAGTTTACAAGGATGCCTGTTCAAGGCCAACCCTTCCAGCTAGAGGACAGACTGGAATAAAGGGAAGCTTGAAAACACAAGAAAGGAGATGGCCTTGCTGCAGAGCTGGCTGGCGGTCTTGTGACTTAGACATACTCTTGACAGATTTTGGCAAGCTGCAACCAGGAGACTATTGGTGACTCAGCCCTAGCCTTTGGTTCACAAATTTATTTTCTTACCTCAAAAAGTCGTTGATCTGCATCATCAAAAGCTTTCCCGTCAAGTCTATTTAACACTTGAGCCACTCCTGTGGGAAGAGTTTGGTTGACGTGGTCATTTTTAGCACTGGCCATTGTATTACTATAATATAATAAAGCCCAGCTGACTCAATGACTCCCTTAGGTAACTTCAGACACTCAGTTTAATCCCTGGTCTTCCCACTGCCTGCTGTCGCCATGGGACAGATCTGAGGTACAGCGATACAGTCTATCTTCGAGGCTGTGATATCCAAACCGGGTCACAGTGAAGCCTGGAGTTCTAATGGGCATCAGTCTGATGCCTTGAAAATGGTTTTCAAGATGACTGTGCACAGTGACTCGGATATATCTGACAAATATACACACTCATATACACATATATGCAATTAGATATACCACTGAGTATTAATAACTGTGTGTATATACATATGTGTGTCTACATATATTTATGTAATTTTTTATGTTTTCAATTCCGTGGAACACAGTGCTTGAGCGAGGCGGGATGACATTGTGATTAAGAACATGGGCTCTGGTGTCACACTGTCTCAGGTCACATTTCAACGCCACCATCAGCTGTTACCTTGAACAAGTTACCTAACTTTTTTAGCACTGAAAATCCTCATCTGTAAAATGGGGATTAAAATGTTCACTGTCTCAGAGGGTTATGAAGATGAAATGAGACATTGTTTGAATGTTTTAAAGCATATTGCTCCGGGGCACCTGGGTGGCTCAGTCGGTTGGGCAGCTGCCTTCGGCTCAGGTCATGATCCCAGAGTCCTGGGATCGAGTCCCACATTGGGCTCCTTGCTCCGCAGGGAGCCTGCTTCTCCCTCTGCCTGCCTCTCCCCCTGCTTGTGCTCTCTCCCTCTCTCTTTCTCTCTCTCTGTCAAAAAAATAAATAAAATCTTAAAAAAAAAAAAAAAAAAGCATATTGCTCCACATGGAGTGAACATTCAAGAAATGTGGGGGATTGTGGCGCAGTCAACCTTCAAAGCAAAGTTAGATCTGCTGCCCTCTACCGATGGGGTACACACACTTCTAACAAACTTAATTCCTATGTACTTCCTCTTTCCAAAGTTCATTTCCAGCATTGTACCAGATGTTTTGGGGCAAGACTCTCAAAACATACAACTCTAACCAGAAAAACTGAACAATCTTGAAAAACATTCTCCTGTGTCCCCATTTGGTACAAACAAAAAATAGCCATAATTCTAAAGCATATCTGTGTTTTTTAAAACACCTACATTCCCACTAGGGAAGTAAGTCATCATATGCTAGAAGACACATATAATGACGTATATAATGAAACACAAATCTTTAGCGTGTAATAGGCAAACTGCAGTCTTAATCTGGAAAGAATAACAGATGTTTACTGTTACGAATGAAAGCTAGGACCGTATTTGAGATTGCCATTGGACATCAACAGATAGCACAGAAACAGTGTTTCTTATGCACTTTCTCTTATCTCTAAACTTAAATATACTTAAAACTATACATGATGCAATTCAACACTTTGTACTAGGGGCTCGAATCCCCAACTCTTAGAACATTCTTTATGTTCATTAATGTACCAATATTTTTCTGCAAATTAAGCGAACTGATGAAAAAAATTCTGTTACAGTTCAAGTCTTGACAATATTTACAGTATACTAAATCCTCTGATAAGTAGCAGTGTCCTACAGTTTAACAGACAATGTTGGAGGGAAGCAAAGAAAGGCAAATGCACTAGTTACCTTGTGTCTCTTGGAAAAAAACCCATGTTTTAATTATGTTTCAATAATTTTAATGCCTCCACTCTTTATGACTTCTCTACTTTACCCACTGACTTCTTTCTTGGGCTTGATACTTTCCTGACAGAGGTTCTGAGGGGAGGGAAAGGAGCAAAGGAGGGAGAAAAAACTTGGAAGCTGCTTTGGCCCACAGTTCTGTTATTCTGGGTCAAGTATAACCTATTTCAGAATCATCCAGACAGAAAGATACATGCTCTGTATATGTCTAATAATGCATGTTCTTTTTCCTTTGCATGTACTCCCTGTGTAAAAGCATAGATGGAAAATACAGATGTAGTGGGAAAATCTGTATAGGAGTAGGAGGCCTGACTTGTAATCCTGCTACTAACATTCTGTGACTTTATTCTGGTCTTTGTGTGATTCCGCCATCCCACCTCAATTTCCCCAAGGTAAGATAGGAGAGCTGTATTAGTTGATTTCTGAGATCCCCTCCAACTTCAGAATTATTGGTCTTTGGTTAAAAGAATAAATCTTTGTTCGTTGTTCAGGTTAATGTCAATTCATTAGGAGTCTGCACTTACGAAATTACATGAAAGAATGAAACATAGGTCGATGAGTCCTGGACATAAAGAGGGGAGCAGGTATCACTTCTTGGCCTTTTTGCTAAGATCAAGTGTAAAAAAGATATGGTGTATTTTAAAGTAAATTTGTCTTTCTTTATACAAGAAGGTTGCACTGGGGCACCTGGGTGGCACAGTCGGTTAAGCATCCAACTCTTGGTTTCGACTCAGGTCGTGATCTCAGGGCCATGAGACTGAGCCTTGCATCGGCTCCACGCTCAGCATGGAGTCTGTGTAAGTTTCTCTCTCCCTCTGCCCCTCACCCGCCCCCCCAAATGAAAAAAAAATGAAAAAAGAAAAAGAACTTTAAACTATTTAGGTAATACCTTACCAATTATTTGGTGGTTGCTATTCCAAATAGGGACGCAGAGAACAGATCTTATATGAAACCCTGATATCTGGTCAGCCTAGGATATGAGAAAGTAATTAATTAAAATTAAACATTATTTACCCATTTCTGACTTACAGCTTACCACTCTTCATAACAGACATTTAAAAATAGCTTTTAAAAAGAAACATTATAATCTCTTTTTAAATGCAGACACTCACCTGCCTCTTTTAATTTAAAGCATCACAATAGATATCCTAAGGAGATCAAGCCCCAACCACATATGAATCAACCAAAAGACCCCCACACCAATGCTACCTCCCCCAATCCCTGTAGCCACGGAGAGCTGGATGTAAAACTCTTGATCATGATCATACCACCAGACAAAAATTCTAGCAACAGTTTCTGTTCTGAATATTTAAAATATTTTAATTAAACTAGTGGTCAATATTTCTCTTTGTTTGGGCACATCTGTTAGTAAAAATGTTTTGAGATTATAATGCTGCCATATGCATGTATACTTTTAATACTCTTTCTATATATATATATATATATACACACATATATATATATTTATACATATATATATATTTTTTAATTTTATTATGTTATGTTAGCCACCATACAATACATTATTAGTTTTTGATGTGGTGATCCACGATCCATTGCTTTCCTATAACACCCAGTGCTCCATGCAGTACGTGCCCTCCTTCATACCCATCACGGGGCTAACCAATCTCCCCTCCCCCCTCCCCTCTAAAACCCTGTTGTTTCTCAGGTCCATAGTCTCTCATGGTTCATCTCTCCCTCAGATTTCCTCCCCCTTCATTTTTCCCTTCCTTCTCCTAATGTCCTCCATGCTATTCCTTATGTTCCACAAATAAGTGAAACCATATGATAATTGACTTTCTCTGCTTGACTTATTTCACTTAGCATAATCTCTTCCAGTCCCATCCATGTTGATGTAAAAGTTGGGTATTCATCCTTTCTGATGGCTGAGTAATATTCCATTGTATATATGGACCACATCTTTTTCCATTCATCTGTTGAAGGGCATCTCGGCTCTTTCCACAGTTTGGCTATTGCAGACATTGCTGCTATGAACATTGGGGTGCATATGGCCCTTCTTTTCACTACATCTGTGTCTTTGGGGTAAATACCCAGTAGTGCAATTGCTGGGTCATAGGGTAGCTCTATTTTTAAATTTTTGAGGAACCTCCACACTGTTTTCCAAAGTGGCTGTACCAACTTGCATTCCCACCAACAAATGTTGGAGAGGTTGTGGAGAAAGGGGAACCCTCTTACATATATTTTTTTTTAAGAGAGGGAGATTGAGCACACCTGAGTGGGGGTAGGAGGGTGGGGAGAGAGAGAGAGAATCTTAAGCAGGCTCCATGCCCAGTGGGCTCGATCTCACGACCCTGAGATCATGACCTGAGCCAAAATCAAGAGTCAGACGCTTAACCGACTGAGCCACCTAGGTGCCCCAATACTCTATATTTTTAACATCACTAATTTACTATATATATTATAAAATCATATACAAAAAATTGAAGTTGCAAAAATATATGATAAATGTAGAGGTTCAGAGATCTTTCTATACTCTAGCAGACTGTCAGATGATATATTTAAAATAGGAAGATATAATTACTAGGATCAAAAACCATCATTCAGTAATAAGCTCCACTTAATATTAAAACCAATGGTCCATATCTAACTGTTAGGTAAGAGCTACTAAAGACTGATAGGGTGTTGGTGAATTCATATGACCTTAATATCTCATGAGAAAGGTTAACCTGTCATCCCAATACTATAGGGAAAAAAAAAAAGACATCAAGGTTTTAGATCATGGTTATTGGGGAAATAAAGGCACTCTTTTTCTACAATATTCATTGTAGAAATTAAGTGCTACATATTTTAAACATTTGAAATTGGAAGTTCATTTACACACCTAAATTTTATGTTTAGATTGTTTTGGTTTTTCTCTGAGAAATTAATTTTCCAGATATCTTCTATTCTTGATACCAGCATGTTCATTTCTTTTTTTAAAGTATTTGTTTGGTTTTGCTCAAGAAATCTTTCCCTACTCCTAGCTCATGAAGATATTCTCCAATTCTTTTCCTAGAATCTTTGTTGTTTTAGCTTTCACGTTTAGATTTGCAATCAAACTGAAAGTGATTTTCGAGAATAGTGTGAGCTAAGAGTCAAGACTCTTCTAACATATATTTATTTACCACCTCCTATGCACCAGACACATGGCTGGGTTTGGAGGATATAAAAATGAATTTAAACAGTTGTGTGAGGAGCTCACAGTGTAGTAAAAATAGAAATAGTTAAGATAAAATAAGTGTCCAAGTAAAGCAATTTCAAAATACTATAGAAAAGCCAGCAACCCTTTTTAGAGAAATTAAGAGTAGCTTTAGATCCTTATAAGTGGGTCTTCAAGGACAGTGATGGCGCTGATGATGCTGAGCTAATGTTTCCTGGATGTTCAGTTCCTGTCAGGCACTGGGTTCAGCACCTTCACATGCATTATCTCATATACTTATTAAAACAACCCTACAGGTAGGTCCTGTTCACTTCCTCCCTCTCAGATAAGACTCAGAGAGATTAACTGCCTTGAAAGTGGAGAGACTGGTTCAAAGGAAGTCAGGCAATAACAAACACATCCATCAAAGTTATCTTCCGAAAGAAACAAAGTGGTTTTCTTTCTTTCCCTCCAGCTGAAGTCTGACTCAACAGCAATGCTAGTGAGCAGGAAGAGGAGGAGGTGGATTGGACAGTGGTCTGGGAGGCATCAGCTACAGACTGGGGCTAGCCGCAGCAGCGCTAGAATGTCTGGGTCTGTTTTGTTCTGCTGAGGGTCATACCCAGTGGTCGGTAGTCCCAAGCCAGCACGGAGCAGGAGGTACGGTTGCCTCTGCCAACTCGGGGACAGCCATAGCCCCACGCTAACCTCTCCTAGGAGATCTGCAGCAGCTGAGGCACGAGGTCGCAGTGCAAGAAAACAAGGACATGCAGTGAGTGAAAGAAACAAGGAGAGACAGCTTGAGAGGCTGGTGGTGAGGAAAAACAAACCTTAAGCTGTTTATCAGTGAAATAAGAGAGAATTTTGTTTACCAAAAATTATTATAATTCCCCCAAAGAATTTTCTATTCTGGGGAGGTTCTCCCATCCCTGCCAAGGATAACACGGAAATTTCTGGGTTGAGGAAGAGTGGCTGGAGTTCCCTGATGTGGGGAACGCAGGAAGTCTGAGCAAAATGAGTTCAAGTTCCAGTTGGGAAGGTGGTGGAGAGAAGAAGGAGCTGAGGCACTCACCTCGGAGTCATCAGCCTCTGGTTTGGACTAAGTGAGTAAAATCATCAAGGAAGAACTTGTGCAAGGAAAAGACGAAAAGGATGAAAACTGAACCTGAGGGGACATGGTATTTTGGGCAGAATGAAGAAGGTGGGGTCAGCGCCGGGGAAGAAAAAGAACTCCAAAGCTCATAACCTCAAGGCTTTGTAGCATTTCTATTGTGTGAATACACTGCCACAACCTTTCCAGAAACAGATTTATTGATGTGTATCCAGAGTCTAAAAAGTATAAATACCCTTTGACCCATCAATTCCTGTGTCTAGAAATTTATTCTATGGTAGTTATTATAGCTTTACACAAAAGTTTACATATAAAGGTGTAAACCATAGGATTACTAATGATAATGCTATTTTAGAAATAACCTGAATACTCAACTGGAGGGATTTGGTTAAGTAAAGCATAGCACATCTATACAATGGAATATTATCCATCTAATTTAAATCATGCTATAGAAGAATATTTGTTAAACGTGGAAAATTTTAATATATTAAGTGATAACTGTGGGCGTCTGTAGGTATAAAAACACTTATCATATACATTGGAAAATCCTGGAAATATAACCACAATAGTCCCCTCTGAATTGTTTGCCTATGGGAGTTTCTGTTTCTTTACTTTTTAAATAGACTTTACTTTTTTAGAACAGTTTCAAGTTCACAGCAAAATGAGGGCAAGTACAGAGAGTTCCCATCCCTTGCCCCACAGATGCACCTCAGCCTCCCCCACTATCAACATCACTCACCATCGTGGTACATTTGTTACAACTGATGAACCCACACTGATACATCATTATCATCCAAAGTTCCCAGTTTACATTAGGGTTCGCTCTTGATGCTGTACATTTCACAGGTTTTGATAACTGCATAATGACCTTTATCCACCATTATGGTATCATACAGAATAGTTTCACTGACCCTCAAATCCTCTCTGTTCCACCTGTTCATTCCTCCATCCCTGCTCAGCTCTGGCCACCACTTTTGTCCCCACCACCACCCCCTGCTTGACTGAGGTGGAACTGACAAAATTATAACATGGTTAATGTGTACATCATGATGATTTGATACATGTATACACTGTGAAAGAATTCTGCCTATGGGAGTTTTTAAATTACTGTTTCTGCTTTCTAAATTTTGGATAATGAATTACTTGTAGACATGGGGTAAAGTTATTTTCTAAATAGAACTAAAGTGGAACAATAGTGTCAAATTTTGCAGAATAGTGAAATAAGATAAGCACCAAAAATGGGTTATTGAATTTAGCAGCACAGAAGGATAACTGAAGACAAAGGCAAGGCAAGAAGGGATGGGATGAGAAACAGAAGTCAAGTGGTTAGTTCTGGAGGAGAGGAAGACCACACTGAGAGAGCGGAGCTGCATTGATCCAATGCTGGAGGCTTGCGTGGGCTGAGCACAAGAGGAGAGGAGGGGCAAAAGAGAATGCTGAGAATGTCTTTTTATCATTCCCACTGCAGATGAGGGAAGGAAGTGAAAGTGGCACTAACTGGCGATGAGAATAGGGAAGAGAGAGTGGTAGTGATCAGCATGCTTGATGAGCCCAGCACGATGGGACATGGGGAGTAAGAGGGACAGCAGAGTATGATGAGAGTGAATTTTTTGATTTTAAGATCATTAAGGCAATCCCCTACCCCCCCCACACCCTGCCCCATGACTTGTCTATCTGTGACAATGCTGTTGTTTCTGGAAAGTTAAACAAATCCAAGTTAGTTAATATGACCGTATGAAACATCAAGGGCTGGGAGCATATATCAGGGGTGAAGGAGAAGAGATGAAGCCCATCAGTGGAAGCACAAGACACCTGAAGAATGAGTCCCAAACAGGGATGAACAGGAATAACAAAGTAGGAAGGAAAGAATCATCTCTGTTCATCACATAACCCCAAGTCTTCAGATCATGTCAGTCAATGGAGCTCAAAACTATCTCCGGTCTCTTGACCCCGACCAAGTCACCAAAACTCTCTCTGTCTCAATTTTGTTATTGACATTTGTCTCATGTGCACCAGAATGTTAACACTGGCTGTCTTCAGATTTCAGCATTATAGCCAAGTCTCATCTTTTTCCCTTTGTGTTTTTTCTTATTTTCCAAGTTGTTTTGTAAGAATATGTGTGAAAGGGTTTCAAAATTTGTAAGGTGTTTTGCAAATGTAAATAGTGCTAATATTGAGAAGAATACCTGCCCCCAAATATCTGCCCTGCTGTTCCACAGGGTTCCTGCTCGATCATTCTCAGTTTAAAACTCACATGGTTAGAGTCCCAAATGTTAGACCACGTGAGACCAAGCAGCCTTTCTAGAAGGCTACAGTTAAACATATTATCGGGGAGTGCCTACTTCTTTCTAATTCAAGACGTGTATACCTAAAAATGTTGTCTAGTGTCTGTCCTCATTGGGCCTTCCCGGTAAACGGATCTACTTGGAGCCATTAAAATACACTTGTCATATTTTCCAGCCTCTCAAAGATGGTCAGTGGAAATGTTAAGTGAATTGGTGGTACTATAACACTATTCTTTATATTCAAGGTGTTTCCTTTCCCTACAAAGATACGTACAATTTTAGTAATTATTTATTTATATATTTATATATTTATTTATTTTAAAAATATTTTATTTATTTATTTTAGAGAGAGAGAGCGAATGAGAGAAAGAGAGAGAGTGCATGAGCAGGGGGACGGGTAGGGGCAAAGGGAGAGGGAGAAGCAGAGTATGAGCGTGGAGCCTGACAAGGGGTTCCATCCCAGGACCCAGGGTCATGACTCGAGCCAAAGGCAGATGCTTAACCGACTGAGCCACCCAGGCACCCCAGCAATAATTTAAAACAATACTTTATCTCCCAAATGTCAATCCACCAGAGAGAAATTCTGGTACTAGGACAAGCTGAGGGTAGAGATGTTCTGAGTAGCTTTTAGAGGGCTCACAATAGCCTGGCAAAATATAATTTCACATAAAATATAAAGGGTTATATAAGATACTCGCAGAGCCAGAACTAAATTTCTGAGCTTTAAATTCTGCAACCTTATGAAGATCGCTCTATGTTTATTCTGTTACAAGGCTCTATTACATCCCCCATGAAAAGGATGGAAGACAGAAAAGATATACCTGTATAATTTTGCCTGATTATGAAAATAATACAAATACTTGTGAAATTTTTAAGTAAAAATAAAATCAAAATCTCTGATCTTTCCATCTCTAGACATGGCAACTATTAACAACTTAGTGTAAGTTCTTCCTATCTTTTCCTACAAATATATAATATGCTCATGCATCAATTTATGATATATTCAATAATATATACGTTCATAAATAACACAGATAAAATATCCAACAATGTTGAACAATAATGACTATTAAGTACTAAACATTGTTCCAGTTGGGGAGAATCATGAGCAAAACAGACAAAATCCTCACCTTCGTTGAGCTTACATTCTAGTGAGAGAAGACAGATGGCAAAAAATTTTTAAAAAATACAGAAATAGATTACATGTTAGAAGGTCTTAGGAATTACAGAGAAAAAATAAAGCAAGATGAAGGGGATTATTATCAAGGTTGTCAGGCCTTATTATCAGGTAACATTTGAAAGATGACTTTAAAGAAGTAAGGATTTGAACCACACAGATACAGGGGGAAAAGTATTTTAGCTGAGGGAATAGCCAGTGGAAAGGCCCTGAGGTAGGTGTGTGAGCAGTATATTCTAGGAATAACAGAAAGTCCAGTGTGGCTGGAAATGTAGGAGTCAGGACTGGGGCCAGATGATGAGGTGCCAGATTGTGTAGGATATTGGAAACCTCTGAAAGAATTGTGAGTTTGGCTTTTACTCTAGTGATGACATAAGGAGACTTTGAAGAGTTTGTGAGCAGAGTTGTGATATGATATGATTAAAATTCAAAAGCATCTGGCTATAGACCATAGAGGGGGAGAGATAAAGAGGCTATGGCCATGAAACAGTCCAGAGATGAGGGTGACTTAGACCTGGGTAGTAGCAGTTGAGTGGTGAAAAGTGATCAGGTTCTGGATAAATTTTGCAGGTAGAGCCAACTAGACTTCCTGATGAGTTAGATGTGTAACATGAGAGCATGATGCCTATAAAATTTTTGTCATAAGCATCAGGAAGGATTGAGTTGCCTTAATAGAGAGAGGGAAACAGATAGAGAGAGGAGTAGGCTTGGGAGAAAAAGGATTGTCAGCTCTGTTTTGGACATGTTAGGTTTGAGGGGTCTATTAGAAAAATATGTGTATATATATACATTTATCATTCTATACATACTTATATACTTTATTCTATACATACTTCTTTGTGGCTTTTTTTCTTATAGACATTTTTCCATAGCAGGACATATGGAAGGGATATTTTTTGTGGTCATTTTTATAGTGTGGTAGGCAGAATTCTAAAGATGGCCTCTAAGATTCCCACCTGCTACCCTCTACTTTGTACAAGTCTGGTAGAATCCTCTCCCCTTGGGTGTGGGCAGGACTTGTAAATATGACAGGATCATCACTTCCTTGATTAGGTTATGTTATGTGGCAGAGGTGATGGGATAGCCACTCTTGTGATTATGTAAGTCACTCCTGACATCATGTAAGCCTCTGTCACAGCCAACTGGGTGAGATTCTCCTGTTGGCTTTGAGCAAGTGAGCTGCCATGTTGTGAGAGGACCATATGGCTAGTACCTAAGGGCAATCTCTAAAAGCTGAGCGAGACCTTTTAGTAGCAGCCATTAAGAAAAGGGGAAGCTCGGTCTACAACTGCAAGGAACTCAATACTGCCATCACCTGAATAAGCTTTGAAAAGTGCCAAAATCCACATGAGAATGCCACCTGGCCAACACCTTGATTTTAGCCTGTGTGACACTGGAGTGGAGAACCCAGCTATGCCATGCCCAGATTTCTGACCTACAGAAACTGTGAGATAAGAAATGAGTGTTTGTCTTAAGCTGCTGAATTTGTGGTGTCTTGTTAGGCAGCGATAGAAAATTAATACATATGGTGTTCTGTCAGTGTCTTCAGGAGCCGAGGATGGGCATCCTCTTCCCAAGGAGCAAATGGTGGGTAAAACTACAAAACCTACCACCTACATGATAACCTGTGAACACGAGCATTTCTTGAGCCACTATAAATAAATATAATCAGGTATATCTTTTCTGTCTTCCATCCTTTTCATGGGGGATGTAATAGAGCCTTGTAACAGAATAAACATAGAGCGATCTTCATAAGGTTGCAGAATTTAAAGCTCAGAAATTTAGTTCTGGCTCTGCGAGTATCTTATATAACCATTCTGTCATAATTTTCCACCCATAAACCAAGGAGTTTTGGCCTTAAAACCATGCAGGCGATCAAGCCCAGCAGGTGCCACTCCTCTGAGTCAACTCAAACAGGCAGACAGAAGGCAAGTAATCACAGTAGCTGCCCTCTAAGTTGCTCTGCTCCCCACAAGGAGAGACCTCCATTAAATATTTAATACAATCACAAAGAGAATACACAGCAGGTAGACAACTATGATTATCTGCCCCATAGCCTTCACAGCAAGCTCTTGGCAGCACCTGGGATGGGCTTCATATCACATGAAACACATCCCTTTGTAGTTTCTATTAAAAGGAAGACCAACGGTTTCAAAACTGAGGTTTCAAAATAAGGATCATTCTCTTGCTGCATATCTTTGGGCAGAGTTTGTGAAGACTTCCCAGAAGTTATAAGTTAGAAAAGACACTGCAATTGGAAATCTAGTTTCCACTTAAGCTGTACAGTTAAGGCAAAGCTTGGCAGAGTAAATTCTCTCTTATTAACAGAAAATAGCCATTGGCATCATGAATCCCCAAATTGACAAACTTCCCGTGTTAGTCTAAACTGGAGAAGAAACTACCAAATGCACATGAGAAGACGTATTGGGGTTGGCACCCAGTTAGCGATCTGAAGACTCCACAAGATGGTTCACTGGGAAAGTCATTCATCGGTGGCTGCTGGATAATTTCATTCATGGAAGAGGGAACATCTCTCTGTGCAGTGCCCATGATCAGGGGCATCCACTTAGGCTCAACAGGAGCAAAAACTAAACTCCTATTGTGTTAAGCCATGGAGATTTTGGAGTTTATCTATTGCCTTAACTGATACTGTGGTTTGAATGTAGGCAACGGGGCTGTGTTTGAAATATACCAGAGTAATTGGTTTTTCAGCTATATGTTTTAAAGACTGGTGGATTGTTTGGGTCTGGACAGTGTGGTTGGCTCCTGAAATTTGATCATCCTTAATGTGCCTTGGTAATCTGGCCCCTGGATGTCTGGCCATTCTTGTTAAAAGCCAAGTCTGCATATTGCTGGCTCCTTGAGGAGAGGATATGGTGACCATCTCTATGGTAGCCGAAGGCCACAGGACATGCATCCAGCCTTCACCACCTCTGTAACTAACATATCTAAGAAGACAAAGAGAGACCTGGCTGACTTGAAGACCTACAGGTTATCAGATTAGTGTCACCATCTCCTCTTTACTGTCAAAAAACAATCACCCTTAACTCCCTTCTTTGGCTAGAGACTTTCCTCTTCCTTCCCCACTGTGTCTGAGGATGAAGAGACTTGAAGTTGGCTTGTCTATAACCAAGGTCTGCTGGTCTGCAGCTCTGTGTAATGGCCCCTCATTTTAGAGAAAAGGACCTGCTTCTGCCAACTTGCCCCTACCCCAAAAGAAGAAACTTAATCCTTAATCAGATAAATATCTTCACTGACATTTATATAGAACTGCATCATTTACAAAATATTTATATAGCATTTTACATGTTACAATATATATGCAAGTAGTATGACCAAGATGACTCAGCAGGTGAGTGGAGCAGACTGGACAAAGAGGTAGGTCTACTGGCCAACATTCATGTGCCTTTGTGGATAGAGGAAAGATGGAGTGGTGATTCCATTGCCCAGGCAGCCCCTTAGCAGCTGGTCCCTATAGGAGACCAGTCAGAGAATTGAATTAGGAATCAGAAAGTCCAGTCTGTTCTGTGTCCTATCTCAAGGAAGCTGTGTGGCCTTAGGCAAGTCACTTCAGCTCTCTGAGTCTGAGTGTTTTATCCCAGGACACTACATTGTCTGATGAATTGGGGTCCTTCTTCATGTTCAGTAAAGAGAATTCAAGTTGTCAGAATTAGCCATTGAACCATTGAGAAATTTAGGATAGATACCAGCGTTCCGGAAAATATATTTTTGGCAGATTTAAGTTCATTATATAGACTTAGGTTGAGAAAATCTGTAAGAAAAATAGGAAATGCTTTGAAAGGGATTACCCATGCTACCACTCTGCAAATTATCATTCTTATTAACCAGCTTCAAACTATTCAGGGAAGTCAATGAGTGTCATGAACCAAAAAGCAAGCACCTTTTCCAGGGGAGAAAACTCTGGGAGCTACTCCATTAATCCTGGATTAAAAAATTATTTCCTTATTTTCTATCAGTAATAAATAACTACTCAATTATAATTACCGATAAAAATTATGGATCCATAGCAGACCAAGAGGAGAGGACTCAAACCTTTGCAGGAAGACAACACAGTTATAAAAGTTACCCTCTACCTCCAGGATGATTCCAGAATTACTTTTGGTGCAAGAACGAAGCAATTTCATTTTGTCATGACATTTTGTTTATATTGAGGAAAACTTTTAAACCACTAATAAAAAATATTATCTGAAATGGTTGTCTTTATCTTATGATCTACACCAGCTTACATCAGGCTTCACGGGGAGAAGGTTGGAGCCTTTTAGACTCTTGGCATTGTGGCTTAGTCTGGAGTTTCATTCATTATTAACATAAACAGTTGACAAAATGCCCTGAGGCAAAATATACTTGAAAAGGGAGGAAGCCTAAGCAGATAAATAATTTTGCTTTTCCTAGCAATACACACACATTCATAGAACATATCTACTAAATGCCTACATTTAGGAAAAATTCTCTCACTCACCTCCATCTACATTGCTTAATTCCTTACCAGTTTTTTCCCTTAGCATGAGAAGGGAAACATAAAATAACTTTAAATTCCATTACCATGCAAGGACACCCATGTAAACATCATATATAATGCATCTTCAGATTTGCATTTGAAATCTAGTATTAGGTATGTGACAGATTGAAAGCATTTTAGGTGGAAGACCAAGAAATAATGTTGGTCTAAGTACATGCTTTATTTTATCAGAGGGAAGAAAGTGATTTCAGGAAATAGTCACTGCTTAACCTACCACAGTTTATTGTCTTCAGGCATCGCTGCTTCTAACTACTGGATAAAAGCATGAAATTTTTATGACCAATCCCACAGAAGTAACTGCTGCATTTTTGCTCAGGAGTCCACACTGTTCTTTATATAGATCAGTGGAGCAGCCTGCTTTATTGGAATGGACTATAAGCACAGAGAACAATGTAAAATGGCTGTATCATTAATCAGGAAGAGATGTGGTAAGAGTCTGCAGACATAAGGATATGGTATATCCAAAATCACTAAATTGTATGAGCAGAAGTATTCTTGAGATATTAATTGTGCTTGCTACATGTGTTGTTTCCCATAAGAAAAAAAAAAGACCAATGACTGGACAAGAATTTTTCCTTCCCTGATGAAGGCAATGTACAGACCCCAGAAAAACTCTTGCACGTGTACACTTAGAGACATGTTCAAGAGTGTCCTTAGCAGCTATGTACGTAATAACCAAACATGGAACCCAAATGTCCATCAACACCATAGTGGGTAAATAAAGCAAGGCTTATTCATATAGTGGAATACTTGGCAGCAGTGAAAATAAATGAATGAACTGCAAACTCACATGACTCAGGAACATATGTTGAATGAAAAAGCAAGCCACAGAAGAATACATACAGTATAATATAATGTATATAAATTTCAGAGACATGTAGGATATAATGATATATTTGGCATGGATTCAGACATATGCAATGAAACTATACAGAAAGGCAAAAGAATGTTAAGGTCATATTAGGATAGGGTTACCTCTGCAGGGAAAGCAAAGGGGGAAAGGATTAGGGAAGATCTGTACAAGGATTCACAAGTAATAATCATGTTCTTTTCTTAAACTGGGTAGTGGGTGTTCACTGCCTCATGTTTCGTTATACCTTTACATATGGCTAATTAACCAACTTTTTAAAATGGTGTAATTTGTTGATTCTTTCCTTTCGCCAGAATTTGACTTCATGATCCAAAGCTAAGAGCAGAATAACAGTAATCCATACCAAACATAGCGCTAAAATTTGGGATAGGAATCAACCATGACCCCTTGACATCTGATCTAACATGATGACCTGGTAACAAGGAATTGGCAACAAATGATTTTTCTGCATAGCAAGGCGTTCAGTTTGTTCAGCTATTACTGATGTCAGTAATAGGATACTGAAAGCATTCCTTCATAAAACGGTGTTTAGATATCTGTTCTTCAGTATTCTCTCTCTAAAAGCAAGGAAGAAAGAAACAAGGCAAAACACAAAACTTTGTCAAATCAGTCCTAACCCAATCATAATGCTAAAGTATACAAATATTGACCTCTATAAATAATTTCTTCTCTGCCAATCACAGAACCAAGGTGGTGGTATTTTCCTGCAAAGGAGGACAACTAAAGAAGCTTTAGACTGTGTACTTTCCCAAGAAAGGGAAGTCAAAACTCAGAAATAATGCATCAGAACTGAAGAGAGCTAGAGGGTGGTCAGGGTTGGGACAGCCAAAGGAGAACGCTGCAGAGACACCCAACCCAGACTGGGAGTTCGTGAAAGCCTTTGCAAGGTAGCAGAAGCTAAGCTCCATGCTCAAGAATTAATAGAAACCACTAGAGGACATGGCCTGGGGGAAGAAAGCTCCAGGCAGCTACAGAGAGGTGGAATGAAGGGGGGGAAATTGGAGGGGTAGACGAACCATGAGAGACGATGGACTCTGAAAAACAAACTGAGGGTTCTGGAGGGGAGGGGGGTGGGAGGATGGGTTAGCCTGGTGATGGGTATTGAGGAGGGCACGTTCTGCATGGAGCACTGGGTGTTATGCACAAACAATGAATCATGGAACACTACATCTAAAACTAATGATGGAATGTATGGGGATTAACATAACAATAAAAAATTAAAAAAAAATTTCCCTGCAGAGATCTGCAAAGATGACATGACTGAAGTTCGAAGTTAAGTCTAGATTGCAGCCTCCTGTCACATCATGCCGCACCCCAGACGTGGGACAGCATAGAGCACACCTGAGGAGGAGGGCTGTGGAGTCTGGAGACTGGGACTGAATCCCTATCTGTCTCCAGAGTTGTCATTTCAGCTTAAATGTTCAGTTATTACTGCTAATCTATCCTCTGTGCTGTAGCCACAGAGGTGGTGTGATCTTTCTAAAATACAAGTCCTGTGTCTCCCTGATTTAAAACTCAACAACTGGCTCCCCATTGTCTAGGACAAATACTCAAACTTCTTAACGTAACTTTCAAAGTCTTGGAGCAATCTGACCTCTGCTTCCTCCTCCAGCCTCATCTACCTGGTGCTTTCTGCAGCATTAACTCATCTCAGCTCTCCAGCCCCTCAGCCCCCACGCTCTCTCAGCTTTGCTTGGAACACATCTCCTCACCTTCCTCGCCAAAAAACACCTGCTACTCTTTAGATCTTAGC
The DNA here is from genome assembly GCF_011800145.1 of Mirounga leonina. Lineage (NCBI taxonomy): Eukaryota > Metazoa > Chordata > Mammalia > Carnivora > Phocidae > Mirounga > Mirounga leonina. The sequence continues at coordinate 53,887,407 of NW_023270377.1, read as the reverse complement.
TTGGCAATGTAGAATAGGAAATGTGTAATTTATTGAATACACACACACACAGATATTTTATAAATTCATGTAAATTTATCTGTATGATACTGTAGATACTTAGAATTTAAACATTTGCAAGTCAGAATCTATATTGCTTTAATATATTCTGCATAGAGCACAATGTGCCTACAAAATTAACATTAAATAATAACACAAACCAATTTACCATTTCTTGGGAGCAATTTTAAAAGACATGGTAGTTGTTCTAGCATCTATTGGGAAATAACTATGTTATATACACATTTTTATCAATAACTATTTCATAGTTTAATATAAACTATGTTTAATATAAAATGTCCATGAGTTAAGGCATGGGTACTTGTATATGGGTACATTTAATATAAAATGTACCCAATTGTAAAAGAGCATCAAACTAATACATAACAGATACCCATTTTGCCACAAATCAGAGTAGAGAGGAGGTTTTTCTGTTACTCAACAGTAGGCAATGCTAAAAATCTGATCACGGGGGAAGATGCAAAAAAAAAAAAAAAAATTTGCCTATGAACTCAGGGGTTGCTATCGATCTATATGATGGTCCCTCTTTTGCTTCAACCAGCAAACCATCACCAGTGTGACAAGTGAACCTTAAGACTGGAACGAGAAAATTCCTCTTACCTCGGCATCAAAGCGAGGATCCTGGTAGGCATCGCTGATGTTCACCGGAAGACCTGTGGAAGCCACGAGCTCAGCAACACTGTTATTTATGAGCCAGTCGGAATGTGATGATTTCTCCATGCTTTCTTTGAAACTATCAAAACCAAAACAGGCAGTAAGAAAATAGAGAAACATAAATTTGCTTGAAAGCAAATCTCATAAAATTATACTCATAGTAGGATTATCTATCCCCCTTAAGAAGGGATAAGTGACTTGAGTCAGAGAATAGCGAGGTAATTATCAGTAGCTACTTCAAAAAAACTTACCTGATGTAATGTAAAATAATCAAATCCATGGGAAGAAATAATGGATTGCCTATGATCCAGAGAACCACTTGAGGTTGTATTTAGGCCAAAGCAGACAGACATAAAGTAAGCAATCAAGTAATGACTGAAATTGACAATGCTAACACCATAGCATGATAAATTCCAATGACCTCCCAAAACCCACACTCCTTAACTGAGCAGACTGGATGTTTGACATAGGGAAAAATTAAGCCCCAGAATGGGGAAAAATCAGGAAATAAATTAGGAATTTACAAAATTTTAAAGGCAGCAAAAGAGCAGATCTAGACCATGCGTAATCCTAGTAATTATGTAACTACTTCTGCGTATGTCTCAGTTTCTTAACAAAAACACATGTCCTACTTACAAAATCTTACCGGAAAACCCCTTTTAGTGCTACTGACCTCTAACATTAATCATTTAAATTACATCCATATTTGATTTGAACAGGTATTTTATGCAAAATGCTTTTGTGAACTTTCCCTTGTATCACATTCACTACAATCATCACATTTATAGAAAGGGCGTAAGAATTAGTAAGATTCCCTACTCCCCTCCTTCCCTTCCACCACTTCTTCCCCAAGTGCAAACTGAGCACTGCCAGGAGCTATGGAAATGCAAAACTGAGTACTGTTCAAAATCACAACGTCAAGGAACATTTTCATGGAGGATGTGAGGTTTGTGGCGTGGCAGGTGATAACTGAAATTACATAAATGAATGCAAGTCTACAGGGGCGACGTTTTCCAACCACACTCTGTGGAACCCTAGGTTCCAGGACACGTGAGTGAGGGCACCACAGCAAGAAGAGTAAGAACTCTATTGACTTTTTAATCTAAACTGCCCTATATGTAAGGAAGACACCAACAACTGTCACAAGCCGTTGTTACTATGCAACGATGTGCCGCAGTGTGGAATTTGTGCCATCCCAAGGATGTGGGGCATGGAGAGGCCCCTGAATACATGAGGAATTGGGAAGCAGAGGCATTCTTTAGCACCATCCGTAGACATCATCTGTAATGGCTGCTGGTCTGTGTCTGGTGAATGTAACATTTACTGGTGATGTTATTCATCCCTGTAGCCTCTCAGGAGAGCAATCAATGAGTAGGAGTAGAGCAAGAATAGTAGGTTCTCACCTACAGAAAAGAAGGGAGTGGCAGTCCACATACAGAGAGTTTCAGGGAAACACTGCTAATCATAAACACTGCAGTCTGAGACTGTATGCAGTCAGAAGAAGAGGGAGGAGAAGACATTGGACTTGATCGTCCAGGGCCATAGGTCCCTACTTACAAAATTCCCAAGGAAGATGATGATGGGAACACTTACTGAGCAGGGGCTCCTGGGAGATTCATTCTAAATCTAAACATGCTTAGAACTGGGTTTAATTCAGGCTATGTGTATATTGCAATCACTCTAAAATTGTAGAACAACATAAGACAGTCAACTCCATGCAAGGCACTGCGCGTAAGCACAGTTGAGGTGGTTTCTAGGGAGTATAAACTATGGTCTCTCCCCTCATGGAGGTCTCCACCTACATGGGGAGATGACACTTATACAATGACCACTTTAAGCGCTCCATTCAAATTTCAAATGAGAAATGCGTCACATGGCGGTGTTGACTAGTTGCCAAGTCAACGGTACCGATCAGGAATGCAAAAGAAGTGCAGGGAGGAAGCAGCCACCGAGACTGTCATCATGGGGTAAGGCTACAAGGGGAGGGGAGATTTTAGTGAACCTATAGCTGCAACAGTGCAAGCAGATGTTCTGAAAACCACCTCTCCATTTCTTCAGTTTAATGGTGCATGGGTACATAAACTAAGGCCCAGAGTGACAGAATGCTCAGAGAGACGGTCAGGAAGGATGATTGTCACTCTTGAGTATTTATATCACATTCTGGCTTTTGCACCAATTCAACCTTCCAAATCTTAAAATTTTACTGTAATGCAAAATTATGATGTTGAGTTAGAGCTTTCAAACCCTTGCTTTTTTTTTTTTTAAAGATTTTATTTATTTATTTGACAGAGAGAGAGCACGAGCTGGAGGAGTGGGAGAGGGAGAAGCAGACTCCCTGCTGAGCAGGGAGCCTGATGTTTGACTCGATCCCAGGACCCTGGGATCATGACCTGAGCTGAAGGCAGATGCTTAACCAACTAAGCCACCCAGGCGCCCCCAAAACCTTGCTTTTTTTCAAAAGGATAAAATTGTTTTATGAGAAAGACCATGAATTTTAGAGTCAAATATACCTGATTCAAATACCTATTTTGCCTCTTCCTAGCAAAGTGATCTCAGACAAGTTGGGTTACACTTCATCTGTAAAATGGGTATACTACTACTACTTATTGTGCAGATTAAAGTAATAATTTATAAAAGTGCTTAACATATTTTCTAGCCCACAGTAAATATTTTTAAAAAGTATCTACATTTTAATAGCTTCTAAAGTAAATTCCTCATGTGACAGTAGCCTTTGTACATTTCAGCAATGAAGTATTATGAATTTAACCACAAAGGAAATGGCCCAAATTATTTCTGTTTCTTGAGGGACACACCTGGCTTAAAGGATCAGTTCTTTCATTAAGGTCCTATAGGTCAACTCTTTCCGGTTGATGAGAGCTCTTTTATTCTGTGTGGCCTCCTCTCTTTTGACTGATTGCTGTTGGAGCAGAACATGTTAAGATCATGGACACAGCCATGTGTGGTTATGCAGGTTCTGCCCTGCATAGGGGTGCCCCGTAAAAGGAACAAATGGGGGCTGAAATCTAGCCTAGTCGTGCATGTTGACTTAGAGCTGCATCCATCTAGAGGGAGTACTTTTTCTATTCTCACAGAGACACTGTATAGGCTGACAATGGCCCTGTTTCAATCTCTCTGACAAATGGACATCTAATATCAAATTGAATGTCTTTAGTAACAGAACCCATTACCTACCAAAATATTCCATTCCATTTTGTGGCTGCTCAGCTTACTTCCTAATAATCATCCTTTGCTCCCAGTCCCATGGGATCTCATTAGCTGACAGCCCTTGAAATATTTGGCAATAATTAACATGTTCCCCATAGTCTTCCATCTAAGATCATTCTTTTCTAATCAGCTCTAATTTCTTCAGCGACTTCTCCTCTGGCATGCCTTCCTTATTCTCATCATCCTTGTCCTACATGTACCCCTGCTGATTGATAGCCCTCTTGATTATGAAAGCCAGTCCAGAATAGTCTTCTCCATGAGGTCTGAGCAGGATGGAGGTAGGATGAACATCACCTTTGTTCTAGATCTTGTTCTTACCAGAAGAGTCAGGGTTGAAAGTTTCTAGCCAGTCTTATTTTTTTGTTAATAGGTCATTGGAAGCTTAAATTAATATCCAAAATTGAACTGGCCAACTTTCTAGAGCCCCCCTAAATCTGACCAGAGATATCAAATCCAGCGCTAAGATTTTCAGTTTGGGCCAGAACCAAGATAAGGAGAGTTACCGCAGTTTGGAAACACATCGATATTGATTACTCTGTAGTTTGTGGGTGCAAGTGAGATCATGTCAGTTCAGTGGATCTTAGTTGCCATGTGCATAACTGCAAGACCACAGACACCTCTAAGTCCTCTCCCCACCCCTAGTCTCTAGGGAGATTTATTCTTTCACTCAAGGCCCCTTGTCAAAGCCTTGGAAGTCACTTGAGGGAGACCAGACACTTAAGGGTGTTTAAGTTTCATGGGGTAAAGGAAGAATCCTCTCCCCTACACTCTGCCCCTAGGGCAGAGTATTTTAGCCCCTAGGTCCCAAGGCCATATTGTTTATGTCTACACTGCCACAAGTTTCCTCATTAAATAGCCCCTTTGGCTTCCCCCATACCCTTCTCTGTTATACACAGGGAATAGGGATGGGCTGACCCTTCTTTCAGCAAAAAGGAAAAGACACTTACAGATCATCTCATGCAAGTGGATGTCCGGTATGAGTGTTTCTGGGTTTGTGTATATTTCGCCAAGACATTTACTGTATACCAGTGCACCATAGAGAGGGGAAAAATGGCTTAAAATTCTATACAACATTCATTTGTTGTTGAAAAATCAGAAGTTTTGAGAAACCATTAAAATACTTCCAAAGTTTGTATGTTTTAATATCTGTCTATGTTTAATAGCTTCTCATGTTCAAATCATAAAACTATTTTGACCTTTAAGGTGGGGATGTTAAAATAGATTCTGGCTTAAAGAAAAAAAAAAAAACAGCAGACCAAAAAATCCTTGAAATAAGTCTGAGAAAAGGAAAATAAATACAGTTGTCACTTAACTTTAGTGATTCTTCCTTGAAAAGTAAAAATTAACCACTTAGCTTATTTTAACTCTAAAAAGAAGACCTTCCTAAGATCAAGACTGTTTAAAATAACATGAAAATTGTAAAGAAATCTTTTACACAATTGTATTTTACTAGAACCAGGTACATAGGAAGATGCAGGTTTAAAAAGTGAGTTTCCCTCAAAGGGCTGCAGTTTAGAATCTTCTTTCTCAGTGGTATCTTGCTTCCAAATATGAGACTCACACTGACTTCAAAGAGAGCTTCATGAGCTCCAATATATTGACAGTGGAAGGATAAAAGAGAATTGCCCTATTACAGACAACACATAATTCCTGAAATGTGACTGCCCCTGAAGTGAGGGCCAGTGAGGTAAGATATAAACCTGAGGACAACAGGTTGCAGAGTAGTGGAGGAAAGAAATCAATACAAGTAAAACAAAACAAGACAAAATAAAACACCCCTGGACAAGCAACTTCACCATCTTCAATTGTCTGAAAAACCTATCTTAGCTAAAGATTCAAACAGAGAAAACTATATGAAAATACACTTAAGACTTTTTTAAGGATTAATTCTCAAAATGAGTCTCTAAATTAGAAGACAAAATATCTGAATAAAATAATGTTAATCATTATTCTGTGTCTGCATTGACATTTTTGTTCTCAAACCTAGAGTTTAGTCTTCACGAGAGACTCCCAAGACTTTGCTATTTCAAGAATGACCATGTGTTGGTCATTCAAGAATGACCATGCTCCCTACTAAGTGCTGGACAGTCATGGGGCTAATCTTGCATAAACACACGAATAAAGGTCTTTTCCTTGTTGCTTAAATAAATTGGCAGTGGGAACCCATCTGTGTATGGATGGTCAGCTAGCTCAGCCCTGCCCCTACCTTTACAGAAAGAGGTATAGGAAGAAGCTAAAGGAACCACACCTTTGGGGAGCTCACAAACAATGACAACAGTTTGTGATAAATGCTTTAATGGAAAAATGTACAAGACATTATGGGAACAGAGCAAAGAAGGGTCAGCTTTGTTTGGGTTGGGAATGGTATTTGGAAAATTACTTCCCAAAAGGAAGTCGGTCTAAGCTGGTCTTTGTAGAAGTAAAAGTTCATAAAAACAATCCAGACAAAACCACAGCATGAGTAAAGCTTTAGAAGTGTGAGGTTTTCGGTATTGATATGATAAATATTAGAACTAAAACTTAAGATACATGGTGGAAGTGATCAAGAAGGCTACAGTGGAAGAGGCCAACCAATATACTGTGTGGTCCCATGGACTTACTTTGTATCCACAACCGAATATATACTGACGATCTCCACATCTCACCAGCAGCCCATTGAGTCCTGACTTCCCTATATATATATCCAAGCACTTTCTGGACATTTCTTCCTCATCATTTCCAGTCACCTCAGATTTAACATTTTCAGGGCTACATTAATATATTCTCCTTGATGTGCTATAACAATCATAACTAAAAATATATCTTTAGGTTAGGAGCAGAAGTGTCAACATAGGCACATCTATTTTCTCACTGTCAAGGAGGGTTTGTCAATTGCCTTCTGCTAGCTTGAGTATTATCCAGTGGGGGCAGGATTCAGAAAGGCAAAGAAGCAAGACAATAACTCCAAGAACTCTTTTGGACAGATATTTTTTTTTTCCGTTTTGCAAACAAAAACTGTTTTTTGATCTATAGGTTGTGCCTAATACTATTTACCATTTTGTTTCATTGATTAGAGGTCGTTCTGAGCTTTGGTTCACAGAGAGAAATTCTATTCCTTACTTTTTCTTGTCAGGTAAACCTATTAATCCCTGGGTCCTTCCTGAAGCCTCGAGCTCTGCAATATTATTTGAAGTTGTCTTTCAATTAGGAGATTAAGGAACTAAGTCATTACCAGTGGGACTCAAAGCTAGCACCCCAGCAGGAGAGTCTTAAACATCCAGAACTGGGACATGAATAATCTCCTACTGGCTTCGGTATATCTTTGAAGGTTACCAAACAAATCTTTTAGTCATAAAAAGTAATGGGAGAGAGTGTAATTAGCAAGCAGAGCTAGCCTGTCAATTGTCACAGGGTGGTAGGTGAGGAAGATGCTCTAAGTTGCAGAAGTTCCAAAACCTTATCATGACCTGTTAATGGACTTACCTTTAAGGTCTTGCCTGAGGACACTTCATCACACTCTTATTTCTCCTGTTTTAAGCATCCTTTGTTACTAGAAATTAAGACATGGCGACCAAAGAACACATTTTCCGTCCTTCATTTCCTCAAGTTGTACAATTAGAATGATGAGATTTATCACCTGCAGGAGTTGGTGTCACTTTGGGGAAGAGTCTTGTGACTCTCGGATGGGTGTCAGATGGCATCACTGTGAGTGGTTGATGTCTACAATTTAGCATCATATAGTGACAACTGCTTGGTTTCACAGCCAAGCAAATCTGGAATGGTTTTTCATATCTTGGTCCAACATTTCCTAGTTGTGAGACTACAAATAAAATTTTAATAAGTCTTAGTTTCCATAATGGAAAATAGGGGAAATAAAATAACCTTGATGAATGTATGGCACATAAAAAGCTCTCAATAAATATCAATTCCTTATATCACAAAGATTTTTCTTTTTTAAAAAAAACTAAGGTGAGACATGCTCTGTTTAACTGCTTCTTTCCTGAGGCAGGAGAGATGTTAACTGTTTTTGACTGTGGCATCATTGTCATATTTGGAGACGTGCTGAAGAGAAAATGTGCTAGCTGGCAAAATTGTTGATAATAGAGCACACAGTTAAAATTCCTATCCTGCTAGATGTTTCAAGTAGCCCCACCATATCTCTCTTTGGGGGTGCTGTGGCCAACTGCATGCATCTTCTTCCATTTTTGAGGACATACCTTCCCGACATGTCCCAGACATATGTCTACACAGCAAGAAAGGAGAAGTGGACTCAAAGTGTTAAAATATTAACTCAAGCATGTTAAATAAGACCTACAAAACTAAGAGTCAAATATAAAAACCAATCATGAAAGCTTTCAAGTTGCCATAATTCTGTTTACTGCATAGCATCAATCTAAGAGACAGTTGGCCTCCATAGGCTACTTTATTATGTTTGATCTCAGTACTTATTTATGTGCCTTGCTGTCCATAGAACATTTTTATAGCTTTCTTCTCCTCTGTGACAGTTTTTCTAGAGTGACAAGCCCATTGGTCCAAAATAAAAAAGGGTAATGAGAGGGGTTGTCTTTCATTTGAGTCTTCATGTTCAAAGGCAGGAAAAAGAAAAGATAGAAATTACTATGTTTAAGAGATAAAGGTTACATACTTGAAAAATATGTGTTCTTGACTTTAAGATTTTGGAAGACATATGACTGCATTTTAAAATGTTTCCTCTCTTTCACTGATGTTTAATTCTTATAATTAGCATCATGCAAATGGTACATGGACACATACACCACTATGTCAGGGAGGATATTTATAAAATAGGATTATTTGGGGGGAAAACATGTAAGCCCAGAAGTATCAAAGTGACACAGCTCCTTGGGAGGTATGCATAGGTCAGATATAAAATGTTTCAGTGGAAACACTCCAATCTCATAACACTCTGTGTATTTTTAGGGAAAGGAATGAGAAATATATACTTGACTCTGCAACAATAGAGCTTCCTGGTAAAGAACAAGCCTTTACACCAAGAGGGAGCCTCAGAGTTCAGTCTCTGGTACCAGTCTTGTCTTCTGCTGAGCTAACTCAGATCTGCTGAACCACCTCTTTGCTAAACAATGGAAAGGGGATAAAAATGAGACTCCTGGGCCATCTGCATCTCTCTTCTTCAATTAGCAACATTAAATATTGGCATTATGAGGTTCAGCAGCCCCTGAATTTGCTAGACAGTAGTCAAGAAGGATGTCCTAAAGTTCTTGTTTTAAAGGAAGTGACATAGCAACACAAATCTTGCTTCTGTTTCAAGATGACTGGGAGTGGTGGTGACAGTGCTGTTTTAATTTTCAACATTTTATTTTATTTATTTTTAAAGATTTTATTTATTTATTTGACAGAGAGAGAGACAGTGAGAGCAGGAACACAAGCAGGGGGAATGGGAGAGGGAGAAGCAGGCTCCCCGCCAAGCAGGGAGCCTGATGTGGGGCTCAATCCCAGGACTCTGGGACCATGACCTGAGCTGAAGGCAGACGCATAACGACTGAGCCACCCAGGCGCCCCTTAATTTTTAATATTTTGAAGGTTTTCTTCATGTTCTTGAAATCAGAATAGGTATCATCTTTTTATTCATACAAAACACCCATCACAGGCTTCCTAGCACATGCTTTATAGCACAGAAGAAAGGAGATCCATGAAGAAAAAAAGTAGGAAAAAAGAATATATTCATCACATACTGTGGAAATGTTTTGTCTTATACCAGTGTGTGAGTTTGTCTACCATTTCCTATCACTCTAGGTAATAGAGATTAAAAAGAAGGTAAAAAGAAGAGGATGGTCTTCCAAATTGGCAGAATAAGGGCCATTGAAAATTTGTTCCTCCATAAAAGTAGTAAGAACACTAGCAAAAATTTCAAAATCAACTTTTTGAGAACTCTGAAAATTAAGGAAAGGCTTGCAAAAATCTGAGGAGTGTTTATTCAAGACTAACAGCTGAATTTCTGTAAGGACAGCAAGTTTTTTTGGAGGGGGCATTTTCATGGACTTTATTCCCGCCTCCCTCTCCCCAACTCTAGGGTAGCTAGAAGACCAAGAGCTACATAATCATGGTAGCTGTGAAAACCAGCAGCCTAGCAGCCACTGGCAGAGGGACAACAGATTTGGAGTGCCTTAAAAGTCCAATCCCCAGAGCGCTGTCATTATTTGACCTGTTTGGCAGCTCCATTAGAAACTTCCACTCACAGAGCTTGTCTTTATTCGACCTGACTTGGGGCTTGCTCAATGAGAACACCCTTCACCTCAGGGCATTTGGGGGGAAAAACCAGCAGCAATTATTTAACACTGCAACTGCTGTAGGCAGGGATAACAGTTGTAACTAACAGGAAGTGGACTTGAAAACTTGAAAGAAGCAGCATGGAAAGGAGATATTCCTAGGGGGTTTTGAAAAGCTCTGACATATTCCTGGAAATCTAGAAGGGCACACTCACTTGCAGAGTTGTGTGTATGCCCAGCAAAGACCCAAGAAGGCCCTAAGTCCTTACCTCTGGCTGACCTTGAAGCTCTGTGTAAGCAGAAAGTGAAAGCTACGTAAACTTCCCCTCAGAGAACTGAAGGTATCACCCACATGCATACAGATCCCCTCAGTGAGGATGGAAGATTTACTGGCTCAAGGCTTTTAAGGAAAGCTGTGTCCAGTCATTCACTGATAAGAAGCTAACGAAGCAGAGAATTCAGTTGCTACACATAGCAAAGAGTTCAGGAAAGTCACTGAACTACAAACAGTAGCAGCAACAATAACAGCAACAAATAGAAGCAACAACAAACCCTAGATGAGGTGAGTGGGAAGTGAATCTGATCTCCAGAGTTTTCACACTATATTACTTAAAATATTTGGTTTTCAACCAAAAAATAAGTCAGACATACAAAGAAATGGGAAAGTACACAGGAAAAAACGCAGTCAACAGAAACCATCCCTGAGTAAGTCCAGATGTTGGACTTACTAGAAAGACTTTAATTGAGCTATTATAAATATATTCAAAATACCAAAGGGAACCAAATCTAAAGAACTAAAGGAAAATAAGGGAACAATGTCTCAACAAATACAGAATATTAACAAAGAGTTGGAAATTATGAAAAAGAATAAAAAGAAGTTCTAGAATTGAAAAATGCAATAACTGAAATGAAAAATTCACTAAGAGGGTTCAACGGAAGGATTGAGAAGCCAGAAGAAAGAATCACCAACACCCTCAAGCATATGAACATTACAGGAGACTTCGAAAAACAGGAGAGAGGAAAAGGGGCAGAAAGAATATTTGAAAAATAATGGTTAAAAACTTCCCATGTTTGGTTAAAGAAATATTAATCTATACATTCAAAAAGTTCAACAAATTCCAAGTAGGATAAACTCAAAAGGACCAACACCTACACACATCCTGACTAAACTGTTGAAAACCAGTGACAAAGAAAGAATCTTTTAAAAGTAACAAAAGAAATGTGATTCATCACATACAAGTGATTCTCAGTAAGATTAAGAGCTCCATGATCAGAAACCATGGAGTCCAGAAGGCCATTGAATGACATATTCAAAGTGCTCAAAGACTGTCAACCTTATCAACAGATTATGTAACACATTTCATTCACTTGTACTAAATAGTGGTATACAAAACTTACGTAAGCAAAACACTCTCCAAGGTGCCAAATTTGAAGCGCAACATATTTTTGAGTGAAAAAATTTTTGAAGGTTTGGGTTGTATGTTTCGTATGACCACCATATTTAAAAATAACGAATATAGGCATTGATTGAGGCCACACATACTACATGTATGAATCAAACAAGGCTTATGAGTCTAAAGCTGTGTTTTTCAAACTGTGGGTCACAGCAAATTAGTGAATCATGAAATCAACTTTATGAGTTAGGATAGCAGGTTGGTTGTTTGTTTTTAAAGAACAGAATACATCAGAATACACAGCAAATACATAGCGAAGGTAAGCATAGTTTCATAAAACTTGCTTTTGATAAGTATATGTACCTTTTTGTGTGTGTTTATATGCATTAACTAGATTTGGATATGAAATATATCTTTTGTTCTACATTGTAATTAAAAAGGTTGAAAGTCACCATCTAAAGGATACCCAAAGAAATTGGCACAGTCAGGACTCACAGTGAAGACATTTAACAACTTTCTTCAAGGTAGAAGCAGAATTTCTGATTCCTAAAATCCTCATCAGGGTTAAATAGCAATGTCCAAGTGAAGGTGGGTTACATCACACTTTCTGGAAACACAAGCCCAGTCCTATTCGTAATGTGGATAGGTGCTAGAGATCATCTCACCTGGGCCAGGTACATCTCAGGGTTGTAAAATGTACAATATGATTGCAGGGTACAATCACAATAAAGTGAATAAACAAAATCCTCTGTCATCATACTTAGTCTTTTTAGGCTAAGATGGTCTATTCCAAGTTTATTCCCGAATATATCATTGCTGCTGGACAAGAACAAAGAACATCTCTGGGAGTCTTATTTACAGACTCATGAACCAATCTTAGAGCTCATCCTGTACTTTTGTCTCATTATAGTCACATCTTATGGAAGTCAGTTCCCTTTTAAAAACCGGCCAGATTTGGGCCATGGGGGCTGGAAGCCTAAAGGAAAGAGTTATAGAGAAGTAAGGAATGGTTGCAAACCACTGCTGGGATGAATAATTTGTTTGCAAAACTAGATCTACACAGAACTCTAAGGAAAGGAAAAAAATCAATAAGGCATTGAAACATAAGTTTCGATATTCTGACCTAAAAAATGTAATGCAGAAAACTAATATTGAGAAGAATCACAGGGCTGTCCAGTCTAAAAACTGAAAGAAACCCTAAAGGTCCCCTAAGGTGCTTCTCAAAGTTGAGATATATATACCCTCAGGGGTAGGTGTAAATGAGCTGAGGGGTAGAAAAGTCACAGGAAAAACAATGTGTGTAAGGGTCATATTATTTGATGGAATCTACAATACCATCGATTGTAAGATGCATTGTTATTTTTGAATCAGTAAAAAAAGACAAAAAATGCTATGAGGCAATTTGTTCTTATCACTTACACTATTTTAATTTTATTTTAAATCTTTTTTTTTATTTATTCATTTGAGACACAGAGATACAGAGAGAGAGAAAGCATGAGCAGGGAGAGAGGCAGAGGGAGAGGAAGAAGCAGGCTCCTCGCTGAGCCAGGAGCCCGATGTGGGGCTCGATCCCAGGACCCTGGGATCATGACCTGAGCTGAAGGCAGATGCTTAACCATCTGAGCCACCCAGGCGCCCCTTTAATTTCATTTTAAAAGATCTTTTAGATTAGACATAAATGTTATGATATGCTATTTTGAAGGAAAATTTAAACTATACAAGTTAATTATATATAAAAGGAAAAATTATAAGTACAATAAATTGACTAAGACATTTCTAAAATTTCCTCAAATTCAGTGTTGCTCTTCTGAATCACTTTTCAATATGGAGTCATCGATGTTTGCAGATAACATCCTCTGAGCTATCAGGATGTAGAGGATGCAGCATTTCTTACAAGAGGGCTCTAGTACCATCTCGGGGACTCTCTTCCAAATCACCAGCACCCTCCAGCAAGTTTTGATGCTGGCGTTCTGTTGAACTTAGTAGGAAGTGTCACTGGAAAGTTTTTAGACAAAACCAGACTCATACTCTTCCCTCAAGGGATCTTCAGCTGGTTTGTTGCCAGAAATTTTAAGGGGTTGCTATTGGCCAGTCATGCCGTGATTCTTTAACTGTGCAGCCACATGTCTAAAACTGCATCAAGACCTAACATAATTTGAAGGTTATGGAGGGCTCCTGGTCAACTGTTCTACATGGCTGGCTATGCATCACTCATTCACCAGCTCAGCTGCCATTTATTTATCTGTGTCTGTGTTCACATCACGGAATTCAATTTCATTCTCAGATGAGATTGGGTTCAAACTCATGCACTAATAGTGCCTTAGTTTCCTATTTCTGCACAACTAACTACTACAAAATTAGCAGCTTGGAACAATACCCTTTTATTATCTCACAATTCTGGAGTCAGAAGTTTGTCATGGCATAGCTGGATTTGCTGCTCAGGATCTCACAAGAGCAACACCAAAGTGTTGACAGAACTGCATTCTCCTCTGGGGCTTCTGGGAAAGAATCAAGCCTGTTGTTGTTGGAAGAATTCAACTCCTTGTAATTGTAGCACTGAGGTCTTGGTTTCCTTGACATGTGGCCCCCTCTATATTTAAGCCAGCAATATGTGTGGAATCCTGCTTGTGCTTTAAATCTCTGACTTCCCTTATCGACTACATCTCTCTGGCTTCCTTTTCTGTCCTCAACTAGAAGAAAGTTCTTAAGTTTTTAAGGGCTTGTGATTAGATTGGGGCACCTAGATAATCTGGAATGATTTCCCTATTTTAACATCAATTGATTAATTACATGTGCAAGTTTCTTTGGCCATGAAATGTAACACATTCATGGATATGACAACTGAAGGTGAGGGCCCCGGGGGCTGCAATTCTGTTTCCCACATTTAGTTTGATTTTGTTGTTTAAAATTAAATATGGAGGCAAGTTTTAACCATTTGACATTAGACATGGCATTATGTTGAAATGCTACATTTTGTAATCTATGTACTTGATAGTGATCATTTTAGTACCCTTGGCACTGACAGGCATGTCAAAGGACACTGGGATTTTCTCAGCATTTCCTATTTGACTAAGTTCATGGTTTCCTTTTTTCTTTAATTGAATCACTTGTCTCTAGAAATTTAACAGCTTCCAACACATTGGAAGTTTTTGACAAATTGGTAATCCACACTTTAATAGCAGCCTTGATCATGCCTGAAGTTGGTTACACCAGCCTCTTACTGTTTTGAAATTTCTTTCATTTATTGTGAGTGCTTTGGCAATTTCTCTTGTCTTCAGTTGCATGACTTGGCATTGGTAAGTGATCTTTTAGTATGTATTTCAGGAACAAAACATAGTCTAGCTTTATCTCCTTGTGAGTTTCTTCCTCGGTTGTTGCTTTGCAAGAACATCTAGATCATGGTCAGTTTCCCAACAATACACATTTTCATCACTAATATCAAATTTATACTCCATTTCTTGTTTCCATGTTTTTCTGTGAAACAATAACTGTTCATTTCAATGCCAGATCGTAGTATAATCTTGTTAGAGACATATTAAACAGCATCTAAACCCAATTAAGGCCTCAGTCTTAATAGAATAAAGCATTAGATGGCCAAGAGAATTTCTTCCAGGCAGAAGCCTGCAGGAAAGCAGAGAGTACTGCCCATAGCACTGCTCTTGGACTTAAAAATTCAACACTTAGTAACCTGCAAATGTATGCAAATGATTTAACCTCTCTGAGCCTTAGGTTCCTCATTTGTAAAATGAGGACAATAAAGTCTAATGCATTGGGCATTCGTGAAATTAACTTAAACAACATAAGTGTGACATATGAATCTTTCAATGACAGTTAATTCTCTTTCCCTAATTAGATAAAAAAAAATCACTACAATGCACAATAGTTGATTCATAGACTCAATGCTTCCTGGAACTTTGTTGCCAGAAGAGAAATTTAGTAGACATTATCTATTTCATCTTCCTCATTTAATGAGTATATTAGTCTCCTCGGGCTGCTATAACAGATTTCTACGAACTTGGTGGTTTCCAACAGAAATTTATTTTCTCACAATTCTGGAAGCCAGAAGACCCAAATCAAGGTATTGGCAGGGCTATCCTCCCTCTAAAGGCTGTAGGAGAGATTCTTTCCTTGCCATTTCCAGCTTCTGGTGGCTCCTACTATCCTGGACTTGTATATATCATTCCAGTCTCAGCTTCTGTCTTCACATGGTTTTCTCCCCTATGTCCCTATATGTCCTTACCAGTCATTGGATTTATGGCCCACCCTATATCCAGCATGATTCCACCACAAGATCCTTAATTAATTGCATCTGGAAAGACCCTCTTTCCAAATAAGGTCCCATTCTCTTTTTTTAAAAAGATTTTATTTGTTTGTTTATTTATTTATTTATTTATTTATGAGAGAGAGAGATATGAGTAGGGGGAGGAGTAAATGGGGAGGAAGAGGGAGGAGAAAGCATCTCAAGCAGGCTCTGCACTCAGCGGTGGGATCTCACAACTCTGAGATAATGACCTGAGCTGAAACCAAGAGTCGGACGCTCAACTGACTGAACCACCCAGGGTGCCCCCAAATAAGGCCCCATTCTAAGGTTCCAGATGGACACAAATTTTGAGGGGACACTACTCAACCTACTGCACTGAGGAAACAGGTCTTACTGAAATAACATTTAAAAGAGAACAAATTTCTAACCTTACATATATCTGAGTGTTTAAAGATCTCTTATTTTTTTTCTATCTTTATATCCTCAGAAGTGGCCTATAACAGTGTGACTTCTAGGTTTTGCAAGGTAAGAGTGACTGCTCAGAAAAGCCTTTGGATGAAACACCAGAGCTCCAGTAGCAACTGAAGACAGCAAGCAAAGGACAAAGTGGGTGCAATATTTTAACACTGAGCACAGCAGACGGTTCAGACAAATCCCTTACCTGTCCCATCCCTGGGAATTTCTCACTGGCCATGTTTTTCCTGCAAGTTTTAGCTTCTACCCACGTTTCTCAGCCCCCTTGATTCTTGAAGACTTGGTTTGCCTCTTCTTACTCCTTCATTTTTTTCCTGAATTCTCTTGTTGTTAGACTCCTTTTAAACTCATACCCCTGTATTAGTTTCCTACTGCTGTTATAACTCATTTCCACAAACTTAAGTGGCTTTAAATAGCACAAGATTATTATCTTACAATTCATACCATTCTCTAGGGGAGAATCCATTTCCTTGCCTTTTCTAACTATACAGCTTGCCCACATGCCTTGTCTCATGGCCCCATTCCCCTCTCTTTTTTTTTTTTTTTTTTTAAAGACCCATTCCCCTCTCTTCAAAGCCAGCAAGGGCAGGTCAAGTCTTTCTCAAACTGCATCACTCTGACCTCTGCTTCTGTTGTCACATCTCCATTTATAAGGACCCTTAGGATTACACTGAACCATTCAGATAATCCAGGATAATTCTCCCCATCTCAAGATTCTTATGCAGATCTGCAAAGTCCATTTTGCCATGTAACATTCACAGATTCCATGGATTAGGACCTGGATATCTTTGGGGAGCCCTTATTCTGCTACCATATGTCCTCATCTTTTCAAACAGAACATTTTAGCTCTCCACTCTCCAGGCTGACCTGCATGCCAAAAGGCTCCTTAAACCAAACATCTTTCCCTTTAGCTGCTCTGACATTTCTAGCTTTATTTTTCTCCTCTCTTTCCAGTCACAACAAATGAAAAATATAGCATAAATATTAAGTTTTTTTTTAAAAAAAGATCACTTCCCACTAAAATAAATTTTGCCCCCTCTACTCACTATTCTTAGAAGGCCATGGTTACAGAGCTCAGGTTTTAAATAATAATATTTCCACTATATTCCATTAAACTTGAAAAATTCCCCTTTAATCAGTGTTACCTTCCAGACATTATAGACATTTGGCTTTAAAAAAAAAATACCTTAAGTAGCACAGCTGAGAAAGTGCAACTTCTAAAGCAGCATCCAAACTTATACCTAGGAGACAGATCAATAGAATTTGGCCAAATGTGTTTCAAATGAAATAAAAATTTCTGTTTTGACGTCCACAAATGTTCTTTTCCCATTTCTAAGTTACACATGATCATTCAAACTACCTGTTCCCACTGAGGATAGAAAAGAGGTTTTTAAAGTTTGAATAAGAGATCCAAGAAAGTTTATTCAAGTTGATTCACTAAATATTCTTAAATTAAGCTTCATAGGAAAGGTTCTAACAGTGAGATCTGAGGAGATTGAGCATCAAATGAATCAGATAAAAGTCTTAATTTTTTTAAAAAGTCAGCATTGAGAACACAAGATGACTGTAAATAATCAATGCATTAACAGTACTGTGTTCTAAAAAAGTGAGGTACATATCTCTTTCTGATCTGTTCTGATTCTGGAAAAAATTGGAAAGTATATCCCATTCTGGGAAACACAACTTTAAGAAAGACTCTGACAAGCTAGAGCACATCCAGGGGAGAATGAAAGGAGTGGCAAAAAGTCTGGACCACGAAGTATAAAAATCATCTAAGAACAGCAGTTGCTGACCAGGAAAAGGTAAGCATCGCGGATCCAGGGCAGTCTTCCAGTACTGAACCATTGCCACTGGGGTGAGGCAGTAGATTTAATCCCTTGGTGGCTTTAGTTTGCCATTCCTCTAGCACATCTCCCATTCTACTGCCCAGATGAGTTTTCAAGACACAAATCTCAGTATGTCACTGTCTGTGGTTACTCCCCTATGAGTAAGCATGTAGCCAGTCTCTAGGCCAATTAAGAGGGTTTGAGCATTTCAGGACCTGATAAGACCCTTGCCCCAGTCAGCTGGCATTCTGGGCAGCTGGATGCCCTTACGGGGAGTTAAGGGTCACCACCATCAATTATAATGACCTTTGTGATAACAGCTCACAGCCCAAATTAAAGATCCTGAAACGTGCCTCGTTAGCTTTCTCACCTCTGTGCCTCCGTTTACAATGTTTCCTCTTCCTGGAAGGTAGTTGTGTCACTAACTTTCCATTATCCTAGAGGAAGTGAAGTTTCATCACATCCAAAAGCTTTCCCTGAACATCGTCTTCCATTTTTACCCAGATGAGTTGGGTGCCCCTCCTCTCTATTAAAATACCACCTGGCACAAACCTTTTGCACAAAGTATTGAATTGCTTTGCAGTCACTGACTTACTTGATAGCAGGACATATGAGCCTAAACTGAGATGCATCTGTACATGAAAAGGCATTTATTTGCACAAGGTAATGTGCACAGAGGGAAAGGGACTGTGAGGGGGAGGTTTTGAGCATCTAAGCCTGGTGGCCAACATGGAAGTAAGGTGGGGAAACCAAGAGAGCAACTTAATGGCTGGCCTTCAGTCTGGGTCCTGGTTCCTAAGCCTGGCCCCATGGACTAAATCCAAGTTATGGATAAAGAAGGGCAACAGACAAAAGCTTTGGGAACTGAAATATTTGGAAAAAACGGGGTACATGCAAAGCTATTTAGGGGCCAAACAACAAACTATAACACATGGTCGGGAAAGTGAGCCCTCTTCCCACTTACGCACTCATTACCCAGCCTTGCTCAGATTTGAAAAGGCCACCGGTATCTCTGAGACAATGCAGTGAATTCTGGAGTGGGCAAGAAGCCCATGCCCAGCAGATGCTGCTCGGTTATGTCTAGAGGGAAAGGATTTAGGAATGGACACTTGGGAAAATGATGAGTCAGTAATAAAATTATTTTGTTTCTGTCTGTTTAAATCTTAGGGACTCCCAGAACTAGTTTAAGAGTGGCTTTTGCAAGGGGCCGGAGGGTCTTATACTACACAAGGGAGAAATGACCAGCAGCTAAGTATAAATTACCACTGTTAAGGTGACTCTACTTATAGCCATGGTCTGGAGGCCTGGTGAAATCTAGTTATGGTTATATTATATTCTCAACCTACTCCGACCTCTCTTCACTGGCCTTGAGATCCTTGAAGGCAGAAACTGCTGGTTTTTAAAAAATCTCTGTAGCCCCATTACCTATCTATTTCCCAGCACGGAGTCGGTATTCAACATACAGCTATTGAATGAAGGAATAAAATTAATGAAAGAGCAACTATCTCGAATGGACAAATTCAGGAAAAATAGGTGGAAGTTATAGGAACGTAAAATGCTCTTCTAACAATTAGAAAACATTATCAGTAGAAAAATCCCATGGTGACACAGTGAGAATTTTTTTTTTTTTTTAGAATTTTAAGTTTTTGGAATTTTATTTTTTTTCTTTTTTAAAATTTTATTATGTTACATTAATCATCATACATCAGTTTTTGATGTAGTGTTCCATGATTCATTGTTTGCGAATAACACCCAGTGCTCCATTCAATACGTGCCCTCTTTAATACCCATCACCAGGCTAACCCATCCCCCCACCCCCCTCCCCTCCAGAACCCTCAGTTTGTTTCTCAGAGTCCATAGTCTCTCATGGTTCGTCTCCCTCTCCGATTTCCCCCCCTTCATTTTTCCCTTCCTACTATCTTCTTTTTTTTTAACATATAATGTATTATTTGTTTCAGAGGTACAGGTCTGTGATTCAACAGTCTTACACAGTTCACAGCGCTCAACATAGCACATACCCTCCCTCATGTCTATCACCCAGCCACCCCATCCCTCCCACGCCCCACCACTCCAGCAACACTCAGTTTGTTTCCTGAGATAAAGAATTCCTCATATCAGTGAGGTCATCTGATACATGTCTTTCTCTGATTGACTTATTTCGCTCAGTATAACACTCTCTAGTTCCACCCACATCGTTGAAAATGGCAAGATCTCATTCCTTTTGATGGCTGCATAATATTCCATTGTACATATATACCACATCTTTTTTATCCATTCATCTGTCAATGGACATCTTGGCTCTTTCCATAGTTTGGCTATTGTGGACATTGCTGCTATAAACATCGGGGTGCACGTACGCCTTCAGATCCCTACATTTGTATCTTTGGGGTAAATACCTAGTAGTGTATTTTATCACTGGAGGAGCTGTCAAGGATGCCCCAGAGGAGGTACATACCTCAGGGAGAGAAATCCATCAGATCATTTCTAACTCTCAAACTGCTTGGTATTAATTACACGAAGACCAAGAAGAGTGTGGCCATGACAAAGGAGTTAGCCCCACAGGGCAATATGCAAAAATGACGAGTCAGCAACAAAACCAGTTTTTTAAAAAAAATCTTCAAGGACTGTCTATAAAAATCAGCAAGCCTTAAGCCAGATTTCATCAGAATTAAAACCATACCCTGAAACATTATTGCATGAAGCCATAGACATTTTATCTTCAAAAGCTATCCTATTCTAACTTTGAACGATGTCCAGAGGACTAAGGTATCTAATGGACGTTATCTACAGTGAAGATGTTAAGTGAGGAAAGGTTAAAGGAAAGATTTACAACGTGTTGAGAGCAGGCTGTGATTTGCAGACTCATAGCCTGTTTCAATGACTCTTCCACAGCCTCTGGCGAAGTAAATGTTAGAGCCACAAGTCTTTATTCCTTTAACTTCCAATAAATGACCGAAGGATCCCCCTGCCTACAAGAGAGAAATTACTAGACAATGCAGGAAAGGTCTTCTGAGACAAATGAATATTCTACATTAATTTAAAGGCCACAAATAGAATGATGGAGAGTACTATTTCATAATGTCAAAGTTCAAAGGCACTTTTCAAATGTCTCTTTAAAGAAAATCTGACCTTTCTTTCTTTCCTTCTTTCTCTCTTTGTTATCAGAAAGTTTGCCAAGGACACTCTGGGCCTTGGGTCATTCTGTTTTGACATGGAAGTTCTTTCATCATTAAAAATAATTGAAAGACCAGAAATATTTAACTCTGCAGTGACCAAGAGGACACATTCAGTAGCATAAAAAAGAACAATATTGAAGCACTTGGATTTCAAAGGTTACGTTTTAATGACTCCATAAACCTTGCCCCCCTCATGTATGAGGGATAGCTTACATGAGGCCATGACTAACTCAAGGAGTAAGTATGAATACACATTTTTTTCTAATATATTTCATGTTATTTTACATGAAAACTTTATGAAAACTGCTCAGTACACCACTAGTAACTCTCTATGTCTAAATATCTTTTTTAGGTATAGATTGGCTGACATTAGATATAGATGTGGACAAAAATATATTTGCAGAAAAACAAAAACCTCTTATGAAAGGCCTCTTTTTCCCCATCTTAAGGTAAAATTTACAGACAGTAAAATTTAGCCTTTTTAGTGTACAGTTCTGCAAATTTTGATAAATGCAGTCATACAACCCCCACCACAGCAAGATACAGAAAAATTCCATCACATCCCCAAATTCCCTTGTGCCCCTTTGTAGTAAACCCCTCTCTCCATCTCCAGCTCCTGGAAACTACTGATCTGCTTTCTATTTCTATAAATTTGCCTTTTCAAATATGTCCTATAAATGGAATTATATGGTATGTAGCAAAGGCCTCTTTTAAATTTCATGCACTGGATAAAAATTAAAGTAACTAAATGAAGTGTCAATGTTAATGTACTGATTTCTATTTCCTGACCTTAAGGCAATGATGGATATATAAAATCAAATTACCCTTGAATATCACATCTTGAAGCAGGTAGTATACCCAGGGAGCCTTTTGAATATAGAGATCTTTAGGACTTCAATTTCGACATATTGAATCAAAATCTCTCAGTGAGCTTTCTGGGAATTGTTTTTATCAAGTTCTCCAAGCTTGACTCTGATTGATCAGCCAGATTTGGGAAACATTAACCCAACAGATATTCACTATATAGATTAACTACCAGGCTGTAAATCATGTGTGGGAATAGGATCAAAGTTCAGAGGCTGTTGGAGAGTTTCATTAGGTGACCTTGTCCTTGGATGTGGCTACCACTTACTGCCTACAGGAACTTTAGCTGAACCTTGGTTTTCTCCTCTGTCATGCTGGGGTAACGATGCTGACTTCATAGGATTAATTTGGGGATTAAAGGCCTATAAAGCCATTAGCTAGAATGTGGCACACTTGGCACTCAGTGATTGGAAGCTGCTTATCTTGCTGGCATTAGTATCAATATTAACATCATTATCATCATCACGGCGCCAGAAACACTTTACTTGGCTTTCTCCATATTTCTGCATTGTTGTCAGTTTCACTATTTCTTAGTCCTTCCTCTAGAAGGGACCAAAGTAAACAGAATCCACTTTTGTAGCCGCCCAACTGGTATTCAGGGCAGCGCAAAGCTAACAGAAATTCACTGATTGTCCCCAACCCTCACCTTTACCTCAAAGATGTCAATGGGAACAAAAAAACAAAAAAACAAAAAAAAAAAAGGGAATTACTGGAAACTCTCCCTCTTTCCCAAGGGTATATTATTGGCCAAATATAAGCAAACAAAAGGGAGGAAGAGAAGCAAAGCGACAGAATAAAGCAGAAAATTAGGTTGTCTGTGTAGCTAGGGAATATCTAAAAATTGACTTCATTCATTTGCAGTTTTATTCTGCAATGTAGACACATGTATTTTTAAGCTATAGTTTCTTGAAAATTTTTACTATTGAAGTACAGTTGACATAGAAAGGCAGCAGTTTTTATTTAAGCTGTGAAATACAGAAGAGTGATGGTATTTGGCTGCACTTGCTGATCTAAAGAAAGAACTCCTATCCTCAAAGAATTACACGATGCTGCCAACACCAAGGACTGAAGACAAGGAGCAAAAGACAAATCTGAAACTCACAAGCCCTACCTGTTCTCAGCATCGGCACTGCACTTTGGGGACATCAATTCAAAGGATTTGGTGAACTTCACCACCTGCCACACACAGAAAGACATAAATTCAAGTCAATTAAAGCTTTTTTGCAGTTTAAAATAATGCAATAAACATCTTTCATCTTTATAATGATAATTACAATAATTGGAGATTAAGAAGGAATTTTAAGTGGAGAAGTCTCAAGGGGCCGAAAAAGAAAATTCTATCCTACTTTTTGGATTTTACTTCTAACATGGCATACATTGCCAAAGTTTTGATACATTTTACTAAATATGCATATATTTTTTTCAAGTTTTTATTTAAATCCCAGTTAGTTAACATACAGGGTAGTATTAGTTTCAGGTATAGAATTTAGGGATTCAACACTTCCATACAACACCCGGTGCGCATCGTAACAAAGGTCCTCCTTCATCCCTATCACCCATTTAGCCCATCCCCCCCATCCACCTCCCCTCTGGTAACCCTCAGTTTGTTCTCTATAGCTGGGAGTCTGTTTCTTGGCTTTCCTCTCTTTTTTTCCCAGCTCATATAAGAAACAAAACAAATGAACACTGGCGGAAAATTAAGTGTGTTATATTTTTACAATGAGGTGTTTACTATCTGTGGTAGTTCTACCAAGGAACATCTCACTTGGAAACATTTTAAAATTTTTATTGCCCTTTTAACAATCTGATCAATATGCATGGAGAAGAAGGTAGAGACAAAAACCTAGAAAAGGATGTCCTCCTTCAACCCCAGGCTCCTGAAGTCACCTTCCTTGGTTTATCATTGTTCTCAGGTGAATATTTTTTGCCACCAACCCCAGCCTCCTGCTCCAAGGGTAAAGAAGAGAAAGCCATCTTCTTCAAGGATCATCCCTAGTGTAGACACTTCTTCTCTCACCTGTCTCATGAAACCAGCATATTTGGTGCAAGAACCTGATCAAGACTTATTACACTGAAAGAAAATTTTGGACACAGGAAATGTAAAGGTAGTTTTCCTTATTATTAGCAACTATTGAGTTCTTACTATAAACCAGGCTCTACATCAGAAGCTTCTTGGACTATTTAAGTTCCTTAGTACAACTCTATAAAGCAGGGATTTTTATCTTCAGTGTATAGATGAGGAAACTAACCCATAAATTTTAAGAAACTTGCTCAGTTTCACAGAACTAAATGGGGGCACCTGGGGTTAAAGCAAGCCTGCATGATTCTAGAGTGCCGGTTCTTTCAACAACACTAAAAATGTGGAGTGGGAAAAGTACCATTTCTCGTCCTCTTCTGACAAGCTATACCACATGATAGAAAAATGAGGCCCTTATATTGAAAGGAGTCATCTGAATGTCACTGGATGCTTCCAAGGTTGACATTTAGATTTGCCGTAGCTGGATGCAGTCATGCTTCAAAGGCCTTTTAAATTAACCCACTTATAAGGAATGGATGGGCACCTGAGAAAATGATTTGGAAATGGAATAGATTAAATATTAAAACAGCTTTATCAGTGAGGTAATGAACCCAAACTAAGAAAATGCAACATTAGGAAAAAGATAAAAGAAAAGAAAAGCTCATCACAAAGAAAATTGTGTGTGACTAGTTGACTGCAGGGCAGTGACACAGACCAACTGCAAGGAAATGCCCTTGACAACTAGAGCACACATTTTATTTCATATTCCAGTGTGAACTGAGCCTCTACAAAGTCCTTCATTGTGGCCAATTTTATGTTCTAAAGATGGTCACAACACTATCTCCTATCCTACACTCTTCACTACAATACGACCCTGCCACCCTCCTACCAATGATAGGGTCTATGTTCCCTCCCCTTGAATCTAAGTGGGCTACTGACCACTTTGACCAATAGAGTATATAGAACGGATATGATGTGCCTTCGGAGATCGTCATAAAAGGTGATGTTCCTTCTGTGTTGTCTGATGGAATACTTGTGCCTGGAGCCCTGAGATACCATGTAAGAGGTCCAGCTACCTTAAGGCCATTCTGCTGAAAGGGAGTCCAACCACATAGAGATGCCACATGTAGCTATTCTGGTCAGAAGCTCCAGGCTTTAAGTCCTTCCAGTCTAGGAGTCAGACATATGAGTGATGATCTTCAGATGATTCCAGTTCCCAACCCTTAAGTCACCTCTGGTTTCTATGTTTTTCCAACTGTATGTAGCCCCAGATATCCTGAGAAGAGGCAGACCATCCTTGTGGTACCCTCTCCAAATTCCCGATCCATAGGCTCTGTGAGCATAACATGATTGATTTAAGCCTCCAAGTCTGGGGGTTTATTTGTTACACAGCAAAACTAACCAGAACACTTGTCTTAATTGAGGACTTAAACAGAAATCAATCACTTAGAAATCTTTATCCACTTGCAGTATTCTTGGATCTCACAAGGCTAGCAAGCCACAGAGAAACTATTTGCTATCACCAAATAATAAATCTCTCAAACTATACTCCAAATAATTTTTAAAGTTAAAATAATAATAAGGTAAAAAGTAGTAGCATTTCATTTCTGTTTGCATAATAGAAAATTGTCACAGATTTTAAAAGAGGGAGTTAGTCCTCTATCTCTGCTTTGATCGTCCATGATTTGTGATTTCTTTCCATTATTTTGTTAGATGACAGAAAATTCTTTCCCTATTTTATCATGTTTATGCTGTTGCTATGGACTGTATATTTGTGTTCCCCAAAATTCATATACTGAAACCCTAATCTTCAACATGATGGTATATGGAGATGGGAGGTGATGAGGTCATGAGTGTGAAGCCTCATAATGGCTTAGTGCTTTTATAAGAAGAGGCAGAGAGAGCTTGCTTCCTCTCCTTTTCTCTGCTATGTGAGGATACAACGAGAAGATTGGCCATCTACAAACCAGGAAAAGTGCCCTCACCAGACACTGGCTCTGCTAGTGCCTTGATCTTGGACTTCCCAGTCTTTAGCACTGTGAGAAATAGCTTGTTTGTTCTGTAAGCCATCCATTCTATAATAATTTGTTATAGCAGCTTGAATTGACTGAGACAACTATATTCTCCCTTTTTGCTGCAAATGTGTATGAGGCATTTTACATACATTATGACCAATCCTTTATGTAGATATCAATGCTTACAACATTCTGGCAAGGTAGATAATATCATCCCCACTTTATTGAAAGGAAATTAAGGCACAGAGGGGTTAAGTGTTTCCTGGAAACCATACAACCTTCCTGGAAACCATACAACCAATACACTGCAGAATTGGGATTTGCACCATGTCAGTCTGATTCTACAGCCCCCAGCTACCCCACTACTCCTTGCTTTTGTAAACATGAGCAAAACTGTGACACCAAATTATTCGGACATGACTCCTTCAAAGTCAGAATAGTTAGATAAACTCTGCCTTTATTTATCAATTCTATAAATATTTTTCAAGAACCCATTAATGCCTGAATTTGAATAAACACAGACTAAAAGTAGCTTGAAGCAAAGTACTTGGCTTAATATAAAATTAATCAAATCACCAATACAGTATTAATTATTTCTGCATTTAGAAATAAAAAAGGAGATACTTTTTTTTTTTAAGGTTTTACTTATTTGAGAGAGAGAGAGAGAGAGAGATCATGAGCAGAGGGGAAGGGTAGAGGGAAAAACAGACTTCCCACTGAGCAGGGAGCCACATGCGGGGCTCGATCCCAGGATCCTGGGATCATGACCTGAGCCAAAGGCAGACGCTCAATGGACTGAGCAACCCAGGCACCCCACCTTCTTTTTTTTTTTTTTTTTTTTTTAAGAGCGAGAGGAAGAGTGCAAGTGGGGCAGGGCAGAGGGAGAGGGAGAGAGAGAATATTAAGCAGGGTATGCACCCAGCTCACAAAGCCCGATGTAGGGTTAGACCTCATGACCCTGAGATCACAACCTGAACCCAAATCAAGAGTCAGATGTTTAACCCACTGAGCCACCCAGGCACCCATCAAAAAGGAGATACCTTTAAATTCCCTGACTGGACAGATGAGATTAAACTCCTCAATATTACTAAGGAATACTTCATTTGGCTTCCTTTTTACTATTAATTAGAATACTTTACAACTCTAAAAGGATAGATAATAATTCCTGAAAAACTGATAGCAATACAAATTAGGGTTGTAAATGAGGGAGTAAGCCCCCTTGTGGGGTCATTAAGGATCACTCTGACAAAGTCCCAGAAATTATACTTGGAAAGGCATGTGAAATTAAAGAATTCATCACAAATCATAGAGAGGGGAGCATGGTATGCTCAGAGGATCATATAAAGTCACCCAAAGCCCAGAGTTTGGTCACTGCAGGCAGGGAAAGGGCAGAGCAAGGACCCATGGGTAAGTAAGTACCTTTATTGGGGTCAGGGGTAAGGTATCTTGTGGCACTTGGGAAACCTGCTCTTTGGGTAATTTGAATGTAACTGGGTCAACGTGGAGAGGAAGGAAGGGGCAAAGTGGGAATGTCATCCTGAGGCTTACTGCTTAAACACACACGTTGGGGATGGGTACCCAGAAATGGGCAATAACTAGGTAAAAGTTCAAAACAAGCAGGCTGAGTGCAGGCGCTCAGTGAGTCATTGAAGCCACAAAGAACAGCTTGACAATGCACAAATGAATTTTATCCAAGGAGAAATGCAAATGATTTCTGAGCAGTAGTAAAGGTAAGCCCATAGTGACAATTTTATTGTCCTGGATGATAGTAACCATTATAGAAATCTAACCTAGCAATCTTACCCTAGCATTCTTTCCGTAGTTTTTATTTATTATTTTATTTTATTTTATTTTATTTTATTTATTTTATTAAGATTTTATTTATTTATTTGACAGAGAGAGACTATGAGAGCACAAGCAGGGGGAGCTGCAGGCAGAGGGAGAGGGAGAAGCAGGCTTCCCACTGAGCAGGGAGCCCGATGCAGGGCTCGATCCCAGGACCCTGGGATCATGACCTGAGCCGAAGGCAGACGCCTAACGACTGAGCCACCCAGGCGCCCCTTAGTACCTATTTTAAAACTGATTTTACTACCTCACTTGGTTTATCTCTTTAATGAGTTCAATAAATCTTTGGTACATGCTTGCTTTAGATTTATGCAAGGGCTAGGTTTTAACGTTTTGAAAACTGTGCTTTGACACAACAGATATGTACTGAGTGTCTGTATGTGTCAAGGAGCATAGGGCACTGGGACTACACGTGGGAAAGTAAACGGAAAACAATCTCTGCATGCATGAAGTCTACTCCATCCTAGTGAGCTTAATTTGCCCTGGCTTCTCAAGACTAGTGCTTCCTGGAATAATAAGGAACTTCTGCTTTCCACATTTTAGGAAAACAAACCTAAGAATGTTCAGAAATTAAAAAGAGAATAAAGCATTTTTTTTAATGTTTAAAAAATTAAAAAAAAAAAAACCTGCTAAAGGATAATGCTGATAAGAAATGGAATAGAAAATCCTGGAATTTTAAAGCTATAAAACTTATAGATCTAGAATGAGAAAGAGAATGGATAAGATAAACAAGTAACCTCTTGATGAAATGTCAGTGTTTGAACTCCTGATATGTAAAACAGGACATTTTAAAACTACCAAAAGGAAAAAAAACACTTTAAAAAAAATGTTAGTACTTTTTATTTCAATATAAACCATATGCTATAAAGAAAAACAGGGTTGGGGTGCCTGGATGGCTCAGTTGGTTAAGCGACTGCCTTCGGCTCAGGTCATGATCCTGGAGTCCCTGGATGGAGTCCCACATCAGGCTCCCTGCTCAGCAGGGAGTCTGCTTCTCCCTCTGACCCTCCCCCCTCTCATGCTTTCTCTCTCTCATTCTCTCTCTCAAATAAATAAAAATCTTTAAAAAAAAAAAAAAGAAAAACAGGGTCAAATATTTTATTTTATTTTATTGGTTTTATTTTCTAAATTTATATTTAATGAGTAAAGGGAAAGTCAAGGATTATCCTTCAACTTTAGCACTCTATATCATGGAGAATACTAGTTGTGTCCCCCAATAAACCAGTCCACGGTGTCCCGGTCAAAGTCAGACACTGGATGAACCATAGTGTTGACCTTGTGTGTAATAAAGAATTAACTCTATGCAAAGAAAGGTCTGGACTTTGCCCTTGGCTCCTGGGAGGTAACCTCTAAGCCCCTGGACATATCCAGCCTTGAATAAAGTGCCTTGGGCCAGCCAGATAGAACAATGTAATTTGAGCCACACAACAATGTGGTTGGGCGGTGGGGGGTCGGGTTGGGTGCAGCTTTGGGTCATGTGGTATCACTTGACCTCTGGAAGGAATGGAGACTGAGGTCAGCTACTGTAGGTGGTCAACTAAGTTTTGGTGATTAAGCCTCAATAAAGACCTCTGGATGCCAAGTCTTGGGTGACCTTTCCTGGTTGGCC
This sequence comes from Mirounga leonina, assembly GCF_011800145.1. Taxonomy (NCBI): domain Eukaryota; kingdom Metazoa; phylum Chordata; class Mammalia; order Carnivora; family Phocidae; genus Mirounga; species Mirounga leonina. Next base: position 53,857,763 of record NW_023270377.1, on the reverse strand, counting down.
ATACTTCATCATGTACATTGTCACATATCATTGCTGGGAGAAGTGAATGCTATCCATGACTCCATGGAGAGAGGACAACTGGAAGCTCCACATTTGGACCCTCCTGGACTTTGCCCATGCATCTCTCCTTTGGCTGATTTTAATCTGTATCTTTCCTCATAATAAACCATAACCATGAGTATAACAGCTTTCAGTGAGTTCTGTGAGTCCTTCTAGCAAATTATTGAGACTGAGGGTGGTCTTGGGAACCCTTGAACTTATAATTGGTGTCAGAAGTGAAGGCAGTATTATAGATTATGTTCCCTTACTTTGTACCTTATGTGATAATTCATAGGTTCTCGTGTCTTTAGAAGAAAAATGAGAATAATGTTGACTGGTCTTTGGCTAATATTGATTATCTAAGGCAATATCAGTGTATACTGGGTAACAAAAAGAGATATCAAAACATAGTAAAGGGCGCCTGGGTGGCTCAGTCGGTTAAGCGGCTGCCTTCGGCTCAGGTCATGATCCCAGGGTCCTGGGATCGAGTCCCGCATCGGGCTCCCTGCTCAGTGGGGAGCCTGCTTCTCCCTCTCCCACTCTCCCTGCTTGTGTTCCCTCTCTCGCTGTGTCTCTCTCTGTCAAATAAATAAATAAAATCTTTAAAAAAAAAAACATAGTAAATAAGGTCTCTAACCTTTAAATAATATTTTAAAGGGGAAAAAACTTTAAACTTTAAGGGTCAGGAAGATTTTTCTTGATTAGCTGTTGTGATTCCTTTTACTTAACAAACAATTATAAAATGTATTAAATTTCTTCTCTTACCTTAGCTGTTAGGAAGCTCAGAGCAAAGCTTTAGTTTCAAAGTCTTATCTTTTTGCAGCATAATTTGGTTTTGAGATTGCTGATTTCATTTGGTTTTGCTTATATCATCTACTTTTTTTTCTCCCATTTTATTTGAAACTTTGCCTTTCATTTTGTTATGTGTCTGGCACCTAATAAGCACTCAGAAAATATTTGCTCACTATGAATTTTTCTATTTTTGCTGAAGGGTGCTTTAAGTGCTGTGGTAATTAATTGAGTTAAAGTATAAACCAAGAGGAGATAAAGTACTTATGTACTTGAAAAATGTATAAAGTGTATAAAAATGCTTTTACACATGAAGTAACATAAATTTGCTTATGTAAAAGTAATTACAGTTGAACATTAAGTTGTATAAAAGAGGATTTTTCAGAAGCATGGGAAGGGAATCTGGAACGGTGGGTAAGAGAAATACAACATTTAAGGGCCTCCAGCTGATAGCAAACAATGTAAGAATAAAAGAGAAGCAGGCTTGAGTCCCATTTAGAGAGTGGTCAAATATAAGCAGAGAACGGAAACTGTGAGGACAAACCCACTGATGACTGTAAGCCAGATAAGATCAAGAAAGTGATGAAAAGCCAGCCTTGGCTCCATAAGGTGTAGAAAGTTAGTCTGAGTCCAGACAATCTGACTATGAAGGGCTTCAAGTCCATTTTAGAATGGATTTATCACAGAAATCCTAGTCTAGACCAATCTATTCAGGAACCCAGGGCTGCTGGTGGAATCCTCTTACAGATTTTCTGAATGTAGGTCAATTTGAGATTAGACTCATGGCCAGTGAACCCTCCAAGTCATCAGAATATTGGGCCCTTAAGGCGACATACTCATGGGACTTGGTCCATGTTGAGGCCAGCAGGATGAACAGAAGAGAAGTAATATGTTTCTGGAGATGCAGACTGATCTGCTTGCCTCTCATTCTTCTAGATCAGGGACAGGCAAAAGAGTCTATGGGCCAAATCTTCCCCACCATCTGGTTTTATAAATAAAGTCGCATTTTAACAGGGCCCACTCATTAATTAAATATTACTGTGGCTGCTTTTTGCTCCAACAGTAGAGTTGAGTAGCTCCAACAGAGACCATATGGGCCACAAAGCCTAAAGTATTTACTAGCTAGCCCTTCATAGAAGAGTTTGTTGACTTATGATCTAGAGCCATCTCTAGTTATTTTTTGCTAAACTTCAATGACTGATGATATATTAATATATTCATATTCCTATGTAATTTATCTGTGATTCAGAAAGGGGATTCCTGGAGTCAGAATCTTCACATCTGATACAAGACTTTAATGATGGAAATTTTAGGCACCACAGTAAGTGGTGGGGGACATACTTGAGGATATGCGTATGTCAAAGTTGTCATGGACTGTCCCACTTTAATTAAGCCTGTTGTCCTGAAACAATTATTAAAAGTGCCACTTTTCACTCTCAAATGTATCTTTTTTTGAAAAGCAAAACTCTAGGCAGCCATGCCCCAAACAATTTATATATTTTAAAATATTTATTAAAAATATAGTGCATTCAAGTAGAAAATTATTTATAGTCAGACACCTGGGTTTAAAAATGAAACAGCAAAAACAGCTAAAATATTTCAGTGCAATTTAATGGGATATATAGTGTCACTGTGGAGATTATGACCAATAAAAAACAGACAAGAGCATAAAAGAAGAGAATAAAATTCATGCTTTATTCTTGACTTGGACCAATTGTATAGTTCTCAGTCTCATTAATTTTTTAAAATTTATTCTCTAAATCCAAGTCTGATTTTATAATAGATATACTACATGAGCCTAGATTAAATAAATAAATACCCACATTCACATACACTAAATAAAAAGAGAATCTTATAAGAGAAATATCAGAAGTGGTTTATAGGTCAATGAAACTGAACAAGTGGTTCCAAGCTCTCCTGGCTGTTGATCAGCCCTGATGATTGCACCCTGGGGAAGGCAGTACACAGTGAAGCAAACAAAATATCCCCGAGCACCTCTGCCTGTTCTTTGGAAAAGCTCCACGGACAGAAGACTTTTTGATTTGGATATTTATCAAGCACTAGTTGGTTTGGTTTCTCTCTGTTTTTTTAAGTTTAAAAATAACTTAAAAAACAAAAACTGTGCTCAAACAGATACTCCTGCCACCAAAAAGAAAATAGGAATGATCTAATAATCACCATTTTTCATTAGTCTTCTTAATCTATATTTTTCCATAAGAGAATGATTCTATAGGGCAAAAGAACTAAATGATCATCCATTGTCATCCTTCTTGATAAATTTCTCATTTATGATGATGAGTAATTTACTCTAATCATTTATTCATTCGATCAACATCTATCAAATACTTAGTGTACAGGCATCATTATGGCCTCTGGAAATACCAAAGGGGCATAAATCATGTCCTGTCTTTGAGGGACTCACAAAATAGTACAGGGGTGGGGGGAACAGTTCACAAAAGTATAATTTCACCACAATATATGTTCAAAATTCTACAAGCACACAGAAGAGGGTGTTGAAGAAGTCTTTGTGTGAACTGTGTCTTCAATGGTGGGCATGCTCTAGGCTGAGTAGTGGGGGAAGTTTTCTGGGTTGAGGGACCAAATAGGTCAGTTTTGGCCGAAAACAGAAAGAACACTGAAAAGGTTTTAACTGAACCTAATTCAATAAAGGGACTAGTTACAAAAGTGTGGGCAGGGTTAAAAGAAACCAATAAGAAATGGTGAGATACCCAGGAACTAGCAACTTTGGAAAGATTGCAGTCTAAAGGAGCATGTCTAAAGACCACAGAGAGCAAGGGAGAGAAGGAAGGATGTCAGGAAGGAGGGAATAATGCTTTTGGTGTCCTTGAGGCACTAGAACTATGGAAGGGGATCTTGGAAGAATCCAGCCACCTGTAACAACTGGCACAGAAAGAACAAGAGGAATAACTATCCCCAATTTCTCTCTCCTCCAGCCTTTAAACCTTTTGCTGGGGGCGCCTGGGTGGTGCAGTAGTTTAAGCATCCAACTCTTGGTTTCTATTCAGGTTGTGATCTTGGGGTCATGGTATCGAGTCCTGTGTCAGGCTCTGTGCTCAGCATGGAATCTGCTTGAGATTCTCTCTCCCTCTCCCTCTGCCCCTCCCGCTCATGCTCTCTCTCTCTAAAATAAATAAATCTAAAAACAAAAAACAAAAAAACCTTCTGCTGATCCCTCTTTTTTGTCAAACTCAACTGGAAGCCAGTGGGCAAGAAAGCCCAAGTACATTCAAGGGCACTGAGCTAAGGAGAGAAACATCAAGAATAGAAGGGGGGGGGGGCGGTGCAGAAAATAGTCAGTACAGAGTTGACAATGTTGAAATTTACTTGAGCCCTGCTCTCCCCAAAAAACAGTAATAATAAAGAAATCCCTCCTACCACTTTCTTCCAGAATTGACTAACCTCAAAGGACCACCCTGCCCTAGCATATTCTAAAATAAGACCTGTCTTCATCCTTCCTTCCTTCCTTTTTTTTTTTTTTTGAGATGTTCCTCAGAAATGAATGTTCTCCCTATAGCAATAGCCTGGATGAAATTATCTCCCTGAATGTCTGGTGCATTTTGTCGTCCACAAGAACAAGATGTACCAAGATACAGAGGCAAATGCATGCATAGGCTGACCTGGGGAGCGGGGATAGAGGAGGAAGAAAGGGAAAGGGTGAGGCTGAGGACCAGAAAGAACAGCCAAAAGTTAAATTGGGAGCAGAGGTGATGAACCTTGTATTTTGGGCAGTTTGAACTTTATGGTGTAGGCAACAGTTACCAAATATTCTGAACCATGGGAGAGGCAGATGCATGTTTTAGAAAGAGAACTAGAAGGAGTATTAAGAATTGATGGAAAGGAAGACTGCCCCATTTGCAAGTGAAGAAATGAGTTGAGGAAAATGTGGAGCTAAGAGATTAGTAAAGACAGTAGTAGAAGAGGTGAGAGGAAGGGAGTAGAAATGAGGTTTCAACATAAAAGCAACAGAACTGACAAATGATTGAACGTAAATGGTAAGAAACACTTAGAAGCTACTGTGTGGTTTTTTAGCTTGAGTTGCTTACTACATGATGATTCTATGAACTGAAATAGGAAATCTTAGAAGTGATAAAGATTTGGGGCAGGATGTGGTGGAGATGGAGTGGGAATTGAAGTTCAGAAGTTGGATATATATATATGCACACATATACATATAGTTAACACATATAAGTGATTAATGATGTGAGTTAATATATTGGTAGAAAATTACTAATAAAGTGACTTAATATAACAAATATATAATATAATATATTAATGATTAGTGATGTGAGTATATATAAAACAATGACTGGATAATCATCAGAGTTTTTCTGAGATAGTTGCCACTTTGCACTCTAGAAAAAGCAATTGGAACAAAAATCAAAAAGAATTTACATTGATTTCCTTATAGGGAGAAGACAAGCTAAAGAAAGGTAAGGAAATGGAAAGAAAGTGACCTGGAGTGATTTTTGCCATCCATTTAGGATGGAGGGGATTGAATTATAGGCTGTTCTGGAACAATCAGATAACAGTTACCTCCATCTCTTCCTTTCAAGTGTGGGATTCAGGAAGATCATCTAGTTCAATGGCTTAATTGCATGTATATTTACATAAGAACCAAGAAGTTAAGGAACATATTAAAAAGTAAGTGTAGGTCATACTTCCTGGTTTAGGAAGTGAGCTCCTGAAACTAGCTTCCTGGTTATAAGCTCGGTTATGAAGTCCTTGCTGGAGTTCTCCACGAGGCAGTCGCTGCCAGCCATCGGGATGATCCGTGAAAGGAGAACACGAGTAAACATTAGTCCTGAGAAAGTGCCTTAGGACTTTACCATGAAAATGTCCGCATTCTTGCTTTCCTTGACAAAGCACAGAAAGAAGTAGAGATAATAGTAAATACATAAACTAGAAAGAAGCTAACAGAAGGTATAGGAATTGCTTGGACAGGTTCATGGAATGTCATAATATTATATAGGGAATATTCAGTTCAAAGGACTAAATTTTCCTAATGTCATGGTAGCTAGCTAAGGAACAATCTTTCTACTTTTTCAGTCTAGTGGAAGATACCACTGAAAAAGTCACTTAAAATTGATTGACTGAAACACTTAAGGGAAGCAAAAGAGGGTAAAATATGAATTTTGGCAGGAGAGAGGCCGGAAAGGCATTCCTTATTTCTATTTTTGGCATCTACTGAGTGAACTGATCAGTTAACACCTGCTTGCTCAGGAAGGCAGTCTCTAAACACTGAGGAGCTTGATGAATCAAACCTTCGATAGCTAGATTTCAATTTCTTTTCTTCCTCTTTCCCTCAAATGAACAAAGGCCAGGAAATATCATACATCTGCAGTAACCAGCTTTTTAAATACTCAAATCACAAGGCAATAATCAGAAGTTTCTGTTTTCAGGAATGATTCTAATAAAATAGAGAAAAGCAAAAGTTATTTTTAGAGGAAGGAAACTTCCAGCAGATTTTTTTTTCCTGAAATGATGCCTGTCTCCCCCCGATTGTAAAAAGTAGCATATGGAACTCCAGTAGACATGATGCCGTAAGTTAATGCTTTGACATATCTGTTCTCTTCCAAAAACAGAGTACAGATTGATAAAAATACAGAAAGAGAAAACCAGAAAGACATCTAGAGGTTAAAAAGCAGAAAAAAGAGGAGGGCCGGATGGCAGAGAAGACCAAAAAGAAAAGGTCTCTAAAGGGCCAAGCCTGAAGACACAGGCCCACTGTGTTCCAGGTCCAGAAACAGGCAGGTGGCAATGACTGGAACTTCAGCTTCTATTGGGGTTTGGGGACTAAAAATGTTCTCTTGAAACAGGTGACCTAGCTTCACCCCCAGACACTGAACCATGCTGCTTCTGGCTTAGTGTAATCTTACCATGCAGCAGGAGACCCAACTTGTTCTTGACTAGGGGCCAAGGACTGCACAAACTATTAGACAGGGAGGGAGGAGTACAAGAAAGAACCAAAGAAAACAATGGCACCAACAAACGAACACCCTCCCATCAAAATGACCTCCAATCCCAAACTCAAAAATGCATGAACAAGTAATATTAATACAACTAAATCAACGACCTACAGAACTGGACAAGAAGATACTGATAAATCTCAGTTATGCGGAACATTTGAATACACCTGTATTAGAGACTGAGAAGTGAAGAATAGAAAAATATCAAGAATATGAATGATGTAAGCAATATCTCGGGTTTTTTTTGTTGTTTTTTTTTTGCAATATCTCATTCTTGACCAGTGAATCCTGCAGGAAAGTCAGCTGGGAAAAAACTCTTATGGAAAAGACTTTCTCCCCTGAGAAAAAGAGAGCTAGGTGAACAGAAGTTTTCCTTTCTTCCTCTCCTGGTACATGATGACACACTGCCTGGAGCTGTGTCAGCATCCTGGCCCATGAGGGTGAAACGCAGCTGAGCACTGAGACGTGGGCAGGAAAGTGGACAGTGCTGGGCTCTTGATTACATCATCGGGCTACTGACCTACCCCAGAACCCCTACCAGCAGACTTCGTCCCATGTAAGCTGAGGCCCCAACAGCTGCCTCTTCCCGCCCTTGCTTGGTGAGAGCCTACAGCTTGCCAGGACTATCATCGTACCACCAAGCACCCCCACTCCTCCCCATTCCTTTCTGGGGCTTTAGAGTCAGGCAGTGGGGGGAGACTCCAGCAAGTCACTCAACTCTCTGAGCCTCATTTCCTCCTCTATAAAGTGAGAATGATAATAATACCTACTTCATAAGGATGAGGGGCAATTAAATGAACTCAAGTACTTCACACAACATCCAGAGCATTCCATAAATGTGGGCTATTGTTGGGGGGGGTGTTCTCCCAGGGTTCCACAGAGTTTTACATAATCACAGGATAATGGCAAGGCTATTGTTTGTTTAAACCACACCTGCTGATGTAGAAGTAATGCCAAGCTCTGCTAAAATATGGGCAAACATGCCTCAACATTTTAAACATGTATAGATTTTTTAAAACTTCACATTGTGGGGCGCCTGGGTGGCTCAGTCGGTTAAACGTCTGCCTTCAGCTCAGGTCATGATCCCAGCGTCCTGGGATCGAGCCCCGCATTGGGCTCCTTGCTCAGCGGAGAGCCTGCTTCTCCCTCTCCCTCTGCCGGCCGCTCCCCCCTGCTTGTGCTCTCTCTCTCACTATCTCTCTCTGTGTGTCAAATAAATAAACAAAATCTTAAAAAAAAAACAACTTCATGTTGTAAATTTTTATATCTCCAAAATTTACCCTAAGGTTCTTATTCTTGGAGGAAAACAAACCTGAAGGCAAAGACAATAACCTTTTCTAAGCAAAGTACAGTAAAATATCATCCTCTGAAGTATTAAAACGGTACTTAAATAGCTAGACAATTCCTGGTCTTCGAAGACAGTTCATAGTAAAGATATTAAATTGCTGCTAAGGGTTTAGACATTTAACTTTCAAGAAGTTTGATGATGATCATTATTTTCAATACTGTTGCATATTTACCCAGCAGATTTCCCCCAAAGAGCTGAAGGGCTTAACAGAAACCTGAAAGCCAAGGTGCTGCAGGCCGGAGGCCTTGAACTAGCTCGATGCCTGCCGTTGGAGTAACAGGAACCCCAGCGGGGAAGAGGCAAGGAGCCGCCTCCACCTGGTGTGTGCTCTGTGCAAGCGTCCCCAGCTCCGAAGCAACAGGAAAAGAACTTGGAAACTACCCTTCAAACCTTTGCTGCAGAGCACAGCCCAGCTGAGGCCTGTCACCCCCCTCAGCTCAAGTACAGTCTGTCCGAGCCCCAGAAGCAAAGGGCACTGCTCCTCTAGCATTTGTTTGCTTCCTCCTCATAAGAGGGCTGGGGAGCACAGTCTGGACTGCAGTCCACACCCAGAGAGGCCAACGGCCTTCCTCATGCTGGGGGAATAGGATGGGAGCCCGGCACTGAGCTAACGTCTATTCAGCTGGGAGACATGGGGCAAACCAGCTAATCTGTAATCTGTAAATACTCAGGGCTGGGATTGATCTCCAAGGTCCCCATCAACGTAAGAGCCTATGTTTCTAAGGTGACAGCAAAACAAGACGGAAAATACATGTAAAAGAAATTTAAAAAAACTTTAATTTTATAAAAAGTGACCTCATGGTTAGAGAGTCATGAAGCGAGTGGTTCAAGCAAAGATTTCACAAGCTGAATTACAAATAAATGAAACTTCAGTCCATTAACACAGTCTTCAACACTGTGTGACAGATAAAAGATGACTTACTGGTGATTCAATGTCTTCTAGGAGTAAAACAGAACAGCGTTCACATTTCAACAGAGTTTGGGCCCGATGCATTATTTTCTTGACAATTTTCTCCAGATCAGTCTGTTCTTCAAAGAGGTCATTAACAACCTCTAGCAAAGCCTAGGAAAGATAAAATGGATGTATGTAGGTGGGTATAGGACTGAATAAAAAAAAATTTTTTTTCCTCTCAAAATTCCATTTGGTGTTTGCTGTAATAAAATATAAATATTTTTGTGTGGCTAATTTTTAAAGCATTGATCATTGTTTTGACATAGTCCATCATTTTGTTTTATAACACAGTTTTGAACTGAAAAATACAACTTGAGAATAGTGTCAATCCATATAATCCTATATGAATCCCACATACAGCTATAGGACTATCTCCCGAGGAGCTAATGGCTACACAATCCTGTTTAGTCCGCTATAGCTCTAGGCTTCCCTCCTCAGCCCCACTTCACAGGAGTTTTTCTGCAACATAACTAGGTATAAACCCAACATTTTATAAATTATGAATACCTGATTCTCTCCAAAGAACATTTATTTCAGAAAATTACAAAGCAGCTCTTCCTCACCCAGGAAGAAATAGGTTCATGGTCAGACTTGAGACTTATTTTCCCTAATACACATCTCTCACAGAACTCTGAAAGAATTATAGGGGTGAATGCTAATTAAGCTTCAGAGCCTTCAAAAAATATATAAAATCCCCATTAATTCCTCTACATAAGAAGTATTGCTTCATCTCACCTGTCCAGGAAAACACAGATACTAAAGTATATCTCAGGAAAGAAAATACCATTAAAATTTCTGTTAACAGAATGAAAAACACACAAATTAAAGAAAGAAAACCTTAGATGAATGACTTGAAAACTTGAAACTAACTTGAAAACCAACTTGAAAACCTGCATACTCACTTAAAAATCAAATGGTAATAACCTCTCATTTTATCCAGCTAAGTTAGCTTGCAATTTTTGCATTGAAATAATATTTATTTGGAATTTTTAATAACATGGCTCTTTCCAGAGATTTCAGAATAGTGGGCTATGTACAGGTAGTAGGTATTATGCTTCTACCAGAGAGCAATCAGAAAATTACACAGCCAGTGAATTGGCCAGAAGGTGCTTCGTTCAACAGAACTTAATAAGATGTACACTCTCAGGTCTGACCTCTCACAAAAGGATTTTGTGGGTTTTCAAATTCACCTCTATTCAGGTAGATGGTGTTGATGATCATCCCATTGATATGACCAATTTTCAACTTCAGTAATGAATTTGATTTGTCCTGAAACCATTGGAAACATGTGAAAATTTCTTCTCTGAGTCTATTCAGGTAGAAAAGCATTTGAATGAGTTAAGGGATCCATGAAATGAGTCTAGTTCACTGAGCATCTAAAAGAGGATCAAATATCCTTGGTGGCATTTTCTTTAAAGAGAACCTCTGAGTACGGCTAAGGGCCTGGGTGGCTCTATGATCCTGAAGAGGAGAAACACCAGGAGGTGAAAAAAGTTTTGAGTGTATCCTGACTGTTTGAAATTTGGGCAGCAAATTGCTGTAAGAAGTCAATGTGTAATAATTTCATATTTAAATATAACATTAAAAATGAGGCAATTGTCTGAATAATTACCAACACAATTCCCTGTTATTAAGGGGGAAAACATTATTCCTTAATCATCCAGACTATTTCTTCAGATGGATCATATTAACTGAACAATTATTTAACTTTTCAATTTGTTGTGACTGTGTGGATAGGGCCCCTGGGACCCATATACAAGAACATTTATCTCAGAGGAAAAACTAATTGTGCCTTGAGTCTTGCACTGACAAATCACATCATAGTAATTTTACTGTTTCTAATTAAAAATTGCTGCTTTACTAACAAGTGATAAAAGTTTCACAAATAATACAGACTAACTCCACAATGGGAGAAAAAGAGAAGAAAATCTTGGATGATGGGCAATTCAACAGACATTGGAGGCTCTTCACACAGCTGAACACTCCCTGTTTCTTGACTTCCCTTGTCTTGGTCCCCCTCCTTCGTCTAGTGCCTTCTTTTGCTCCTGAGCTCATCCTTGAACCTTTCCCTTTCTCTTATCTACAGATTCTCCTCCAGATTGACCCATTCGGTACCCTACTTTTAAGTATCATCTATATACTGATCGTTCTCCAATACAACGAGTCTCGAGTCCTGACATCTCACCAAAACTTTAGACTCCTTACCCAACTGTCTACTTGCCAGGTGTACAAGCCAAAAGTCATTGTCACTCATTTCCCACATCAATAAGCTTTGTATATGTCACCGCTAATTTGGGAGGGAATTTCTCACTTCTTGCTCCTCTAGTTCCAGTCACATTGTTTCTTTTTTTCCTAGCTCTATTGAGATATAATTGACATATAACTTTGTGTAAGTTTAAGGTGTAAAATATGATGATTTGATACATCACATGTTGTGAAATGATCACAAATGTGCTTTTGTATCAGATCCAAAAAATTGCTGGAGCCTTTCCCCTATGTTTTGTTCTAGAAGTTTTAGTTCCATGTCTTACATATATATCTTTAGTCCATTTCAAGTTAAGTTTTGTGAGTGGTGTAAGATAGGGGTCTGATATCAGTCTTTTTCATGTGAATATCCAGTTTTCCCAACATCATTTGTGAAAAAAACTATATTTTCCCCATTTAGTATTCTTGGCTCCCTTGTCAAATATATGTTGACTGTATATGCATGGGTTTATTTCTGGGCTCTCAATTCTATTCCATTGGTCTACGTGTCTGTGTTTAGTGCCAGTACCATACTGTTTTGATTATAAGAGCTTTGTATTATAGTTTGAAATCAGGAAGTGTGGTACCTCCAGCTTTGTCCTTCTTTTTAAGTACTGTTTTGGCTATTGGAGTTCTTCCTCTCTGCTCCTTAGATGCACAGACCAAGCTTTTGCCTGTTTAGTGCCTTTCAACTTGACATTTCCACTATCTGGAATGCTCTTCCCTGATCTTTGGGTAGTTTTGCTCCTTCATTTCATTCAGGTCTCAGTTCAAATAACATCTTATAAAGAACTTCTTGATCATGCTCTGAAATAAGCATCCTCTCAAACTAGCCTTCAGTGATCAATCTCTATCTCTTCATCTCATTTCATTTTTATAGCATTTATCACTACCTGATACTATATTATTTTTTATTGGTTTGCTTGACTATTACCTACTGTACCTATCTATACCTACCTGTATCTATTGTATTATGAGCCTAATATAATTTAATATCTATTTGATAGTTTAGCATTTTTTTTCAGTCTTCCTTCCTCCCTTTCTTCCTTTCTTCCTTTCTTCCTTCCTTCCTTCCTTCCTTCCTTCCTTCCTTCCTTCCTTCCTTCCTTC
>NW_023270377.1:53838364-53845284 GCF_011800145.1 Mirounga leonina | reverse complement strand
TTCCTTCCTTCCTTCCTTCCTTCCTTCCTTCCTTCCTTCCTTCCTTCTTTTTCTCTCTTTCTCTCTTTCCTATTTACCTGGATAGCTGGTGAAAGTCCCTCTTTGTATGTGTTTCTTTATAATCCTATAAAAGTGTTTGCATTATTGTCCAGTTCTCTTGTGGTGCTCTTCCAGAAAAGCTTTCAATTCAAAAGCAAAATCTATGAGGTGGGGTGAAATCATTTGTAACATATCTTGCTTCTTAAAGAAACTAAATTGTAAAAATATAGCTAAAGTGTGTTATTGTTTCAAAGTTACAAATAAGAGTATATCTACTACCTTACAGTACAGATGTGAAATTAATTTCATTTTTAAAAGAAGCTGGTACTATTTGCCCCAAACAACAGAGAATTTGTATACACTTCCATTTGCACTTACTGCCTCAAAGGTATCTTCAACCATAAACTTGAAGGATTAAACAAATAAAAAGGACTCCTGTACTATTCAAACATCATCTGCTGTTTTTAAAAGACATGATGACTCACAGACCCTTGAAAGTCAGAGAGCTTGGAGGGTTGTGAACAGCGTTTCTTTCTACTCACCCTGCTTCTTTCATATTCTTTCCTTGAGGCAGCAAAGAGCTGAGCATTAGATATGGCAATTCCACAAAATGGAAGATACATCTGCATAACCTGGGGGCAGAGAGAGTGTTAAGAACATTAAAACCTTACTGCACCAAATGCTATATTCCTTGCATTGGCCTGATTTTAATACTTTCTTTTCAACACAGAAATCGAGTATGGAATTAGTGATACGAGTATCTTAACTTTAGAAGGGATATTTTTCAGAGTTGACTCTAAGATGGTCTCAATCAAGCTTTAACTAGGGACAGTCACATCTATGAGCACATATAGTGAAGCAACAATGATGACTAATACAGGAACTGTACCTAAATCATCCGTGTATTCCTTCTTTGATCAGTGAAAAAGGAATAAATGAATCAACTCATATATCTAAAATGTAAGGCAAGTGTCCACATTCATATTTGGAGGGCGGCAGGCTCTGAGTCAATTTCCTTGTACATGTGTATCTTTACCAGGGTTCTCAGCTTGACCCTAGCACACTGCTAGCTACAAATTTCAGTATGCCTGGTAGATTGGCCCAGTAGGAACTTAGAGGCCACAGGGCCTAATAGCCTTGTGCAAAAGAGCTCAAATTGTGCCCACTGTTCTGTTGACATAACTGGATGTGAAGGCAAATGTGTGGGATGATCCTACAGAAGCCTGTTTGAGGAAAGGTTGGGGATCCTTTCAGAGAGCACACTTCTCCTATGGGAAGAAACAGCTCGGTGTGGTGGGCTCCATCCTAACAAAGACTTGCTCATCATTTCATCATCACTTATTATCAGTACTGCCTGACACTCTCACTCAAATTCATCTCTGGAATCTCTGATTCCAAAGAGAGAGAAAATGCCCCAAGTAAAAACCAAAGGAACGATTTCCCTAGACTCTTCGCAACATAGAATATTGTGACGAGCAAGATTGCTTTGGGATTTCTCTAAGGAAAAGGGCATGTTTCGTTCCATCGTCTTCCTCCCTCCCTCCGTCTCCTGTCCTGTCTCTGTCTCTCTCTCTCTCACACACACACACCCCACACTGCAATGTCCTGTGAAGAGGTACAGAGCAGTGGCAAAACAGAGCCGCTCCTGCATGCCCAGAAGGCGGAAGTGCAGTGTTCACCATGGGTGAGCGATGAGAACAGCAGGAGCCGCAGGAGACGCCCTTGGGACCCGCAGAACACAATTACCGAGAGTTGAAGGTGATTTTGCAGAGGGCTTGAGAAAGACAAAAGATGAGGGACAATCCACATTCCCTATCATTTCTTTCCTATTAAAATCTTGCTTTGGCTGCCTGGGCTTACTCAACTCTGACCTCGGGTCCCAGGAAGTGTAGCACAATGCTGTAGAAGCTAATATGGCAACACCGCTCTTGAAGAAAGACAAACGGCAGGATTGGGAGTAGATAGACGTACAAAACCAGTGAGTTGATTTTTGACACATCTTTCCAGAATAAATTCCTTCACTGAATTTGGTTCGAACTTCTATTTAATGAGGACCTACTAGGTGCCAGACACGCTCACTTCATTTCGTCATCTGAATAGCACATCAACTTCTCACTGAGAGACTTTAAGTACATTTTAGAGATCAGGAAATTCAGTAACTTGCTCAAACTCACACAGGAACTCAGGTCATCTTCTTCTACAACTGATGATCATTCCTTACAACATGCTGCCTCCTAGAACGAGGTGCTATTTCTGTCACCCCCTCATTCCCTTTCCTTACTACTCCCCCTCATGCCTTAGGAAGTTTGTTGCTAAGCCCGGATAAAGCTATTGACATAAAGCTGCCAAATATTCTGCCAAAATTTCCCTGTCGTTAGCCAGAATGGGACCACTTTCAACATTACCTACACACATAGAAAGCACTTTTCTTTTGTTTCCTGTTTTTTCTCTGTTGTGGAGGCAGTGACTATGATGGAGGTGGAGGGGAGGAGGAGATACGGGTTATTTTACTCTCTTCCTTTCTTTTCTTTTCTTTCTTTCCTCTTCTCTTCCTCCCTCCCTCCCTCTATCCTTCCTCTCTCCCTCCCTTCCTTCTTTCCTGTATTTATTTGCCTTCAGAGACCATGTTTAATATGGTTTGTAGGTTATGCAAGTAGGTAGAGAGAATGACCAAATGAATATGTGAAATGTTTTTTTTTTTTAAAGATTTTATTTATTTATTTGACAGAGAGAGACACAGCGAGAGAGGGGGCACAAGCAGGGGCGAGGGGTAGAGTGATAAGCAGACTCCCCGCTGAGCAGGGTGCTTAATGTGGGACTTGATCCAAGGACCCTGGGATCATGACCGGAGCTGAAGGCAGACGCTTAATGACTGAGCCACCCAGGCACCCCACGTGAAATGTTTTCTAATATACCTGGGCTTGCTTCAATTCATTTGTGATACCAATATTTATTGAGCACCAAGCATTGTGTATAATTAAAAAGAATGTGAATTTTAAATTAGATGACCATTGTCCTTTGTATGGCTTTTCCGTGTGAAAACCAAAAAGTCATTTAACCTTTCTGAACCTATTTCCTTATCTATAAAATGCCTGGTTTCACTGGCTAATCTTTCCTTTTTAGTTCTAATATTTGGTGATTCTAATCAGTAGAAACATCCATGAGCTGTAAAACAAAGAATTCAATAAACATGCTCATATTTTATTCAAGAAATAACCATTTGTAGTAGTAATTGATATTGACACAGTCCTTGGATATGATGTTAAGCATTTTATATGTGCTCTACCCTCTGATCCTTGTAATCACATATGTCATACCATTTATACCATTTTTCGGATGGGAAAACTGAGGCTTTAGAAACTTACTCAAATTTGTTGGGAGATATCTCTCCATGGGTCTCTCACATTTCTGCACAGCTTACAAGCAAAGGCACTACTCTTTCAAAGGTGTTTGTATAATGAACAGCCTTGGGAAACCCTATCTTTTTCCAGAGCGAAGAGCAGACTTGTTTACTATGAAGTATCATTAAGGGAGTATCTCTCTCTGGGGCAGAGGTCTTGCAGGCTTACTGTCCATTATGAAAGATGTGTGTTCCCTACATTTGTGGTTCCTCTCCCATAACCGATGTCCTGTGTCATCAAGATGAGGCTGTTAGCGAACATTTCATCCCAAGCCAGAAACAGCTGTTCACATATCATTAAGACTATTTCATTTTTGGGGTGCCTGGGTGGCTCGATCGGTTAAGCGTCTGACTTCGGCTCAGGTCATGATCCCAGGGTCCTGTGATGGAGCCCCACATTGGGCTCCTTGCTCAGCAGACAATCTGCTTGTCCCTCTCTCTGACCCTCCTCCTCCCCCTGCTCTTTCTTTGCCCAGCTCTTTTTTCTTGCTCTTTTTTTTTTCTTTCTTTCTTGTTCTCTCTGATAAATAAATAAAATCTTTTAAAAAATTAAAAAAAAAGACTTTCATTTTTCATTTATCCTGTAGGCGTATTGATATGAACTCCCTGACATAGTTACTTAGTATTTGTAATTGTAGGGTAAGAACCCCAGGAACAGTTACTGAGATTCATGTTAAATTTCTTTATTCCCTTTTTACTGAGTTAGTTGCTATTTATTTTATTGTCTCATTCCATTGATTCCCCCCTCTACTACATTGCATTTCCTTTATTTTAGTGATTAAAACTAGAAAGTCTATGTATATACTTAATAAAATCTAAATAACATCTTTAGCCTCCTTCCAAATAAGATAAAGACACTGGAATACTTTTACCTTCCTGTTATATATGTTACTTTTTTTACTTATATCTTATTTGTTACTACAAACTGCACATTATTATTATTAATTCATACTTTATTTAGATTTACCCACATGTTTACCAATTTTTTCCTCTTCATTCCTTCTAGCATCTCCTTCTGTCCTTCTGGAATAATTTTTCTCTTTTTGAATCCTTTAGGATATCCTTTAGCATTGCTGGTAAATGTGTTATTTTTGTTTTGTATAAAAATGTTCTTATTCTATGATCAATCTTTAAAGGTAATTTAGTTTAGTATACAATTCTAGGTTGACAGCTATTTTTCTCCATACTTAGACGATATTATTCTCTTATCATGTGCAGCTGATGCTGCTAAAATAGTCAGCTGTCAATCTAATTCTTTGTAGGTTATCCATCTTTGTCTCTTGTTTCTCCTAGGACCTCTTTCTGTCTTTGGTGGCCAGTCTGTACTTTTCCAGCCTCAATCAAAGGCTTAACTGAATCATATAGAACTCTAAATATATTGGCCAAAGATTACTGAGGATGGAGACAATATTATACCCTTATGACACATTGCAAACTGGGAGGGGATCTTGATTTATAAAGACAATGATTTCCCTGTGTCATTTATTGGTAGAACAACTCAACACTCTGAGGCCAGAGTCAGTTCCACTATGGACACCTACATGACAGTATGAGCCAATGAGTTTCTAAATAAATATCCAGGAGAATCAGGCAAATGCATTTTGAAAGGAGGAAGTGAGAAGAAACAGAAGCAGTATGGAAATAGGAGATAATGAAAAATAAAAATTTTTATGTCTTTTTTTCAGTCCCAGTGCAACAGATGTCTTTTTTTAAAACAAAGGAAGAGTGATATTGCTCTATTCTTCTCCTTTTGAAGTCCCCCTCCTCCAAGAAAAAATACTAATTTGGCCTTCATCATCCAATTTCTGAATACAAAAGGTCTAAAAAACCTTGATGACTAAGAAGCTAATGAGTCTGTACACCCTTGTGCAGTGCTTTTCAGCTTGAAAGCACTTTATGAACATTGGCTAATTAATCTTTACAACATACCACTCGGAAAGGGAGTTAAACTGAAAATCATTTAACAGCGCAGAGAAGTCCCTTTAGCCCTAGAAACTCATGAGAAGTGTCACTAATAAGCATAAAATGGGAGCACTGGGACCTTCCATAAATGTCCTAAAGAAAGACAGTAGGTACTGAGCCTTTTCAAACTTACAGACCACAGAGAAAGGTTATTAAAGCCTCCTGGGCAGGGCTGGTCCAATTATTCACCATTAAAGGACACTGGAGGTCTACATTGGAGATTCTTTGAGGGGCCTCGGGCCATCCCCTTTATGGACTCCACTCCTGAGGGCAAATAGCTTGAAGAACCACATCACTATCCGCTAAAGTCATGGGTGAGAGAAGGTCTTCCCACCATCAGGCAACGTCTGCCTCTGTGCTGACCCTGTGATTTGCAGTCCCAGGTCCCTCCCGCCCTCTGGCAGGAACTATAAGGCAAAACGTCACTGAGCTGGGTGGACCCCACTGATTTGAAACAGGAGATGTTGTAACTCGAACACTAAATAAAGTCTTCAAGTAGAGTAATTTGTTAAATAAGGTATCAAAATATGGAGGCAGTCACATTATTTTCACATAATGAAACACCTTCCACATATTTTAAGAATAGAATATTTAAAATAGTAAAAAAATGAAGGGCGCCTGGGTGGCTAATTGGTTAGGCGTCTGCCTTCGGCTCAGGTCATGATCCCAGGGTCCTGAGATAGAGTCTCACGTCAGGGTCCCTGCTCAGTGGGGAGCCTGCTTCTCCCTCCGCCTGCCGCTCCCCCTGCTTGTGCTTGCTTTCTTTCTCTCCCTCTGACAAATAAATAAATAAAATCTTAAATAAATAAATAAATAAAGTAGTAAAAAATGAGTCTGAAGTTTTCTAGAGTCTCCAAAGAAAATTCCTGCTTCCAGAGGTATAGTTTGGTTTACTGCAATTTTCTTCCTAGGCAAATTCAGTAAAGACAATAGGTCAGATTTTTATTTCAAATGTCACCTGTGCCCTCTTTGAAGAAAACAGTCTCCCAAAAATACACAGAGACATAAAGTCCCCACTTTGTTTGAAAGAACATTGGCATGAATAGATTGATTCAACACATACTTTTGGAAATTGTTTCTTTAAGAATTAACACCCTAGGGGCGCCTGGGTGGCTCAGTCAGTTAAGCGTCTGCCTTCAGCTCAGGTCATGATTCCAGGGTCCTGGGATCAAGCCCCGCCTCGGGCTTCCTGCTCAGTGGAGAGACTGCTTCTCCCTTTACCCCTCCCCCTGCTCATGCTCACGCCCTCTCTCTCAAAAATAAATAAATAAAATCTTTAAACAAAATTTAAAAAAAGAATTAACCCTCTAAAGAGAATGGACGGGGGTGCATTTCATTCACAAAAGATGAGGAAGAGCAAGGCAGCAAATAAAGTAGACAGAGAAACTTATGGGGTGCCTGGGTGGCTCAGTAGGTTAAGCGTCTACCTTCAGCTCAGGTCATGATTCCAAGGTCCTGGGATTGAGTCCCGCATCAGGGAGCCTGCTTCTCCCTCTGCCTGCCATTCCCCTGCTTGTGC
>NW_023270377.1:53797898-53838354 GCF_011800145.1 Mirounga leonina | reverse complement strand
GAAAGAAAGAAAGAAAGAAAGAAAGAAAGAAAGAAAGAAAGAAAGAAAGAAAGAAAGAAAGAAAGAAAGAAAGAAAGAAAAAGAGAGAAAGAAAGAAAGAAACTTACTCTTCTGCTTTTCCTTCTGAGGAGATGGGCATGTAGGTACTCCTGCTTCTGCCCCTGGGTATCAAAGCTGGGACCGCAGGAGAATTGGAATGATCTCCCTTCCACTATCTTCACCTCTCTTCCTGAGGCTAGTATTGGCTAAAAGATCCCTAAGAAGCCAAGCTTATCCAAGGGTAGACTGGCTGGGGCTGATTCCTGGCAGGCAGCCTGGCAGCATCAGGGCCTACTCTCCTGGACTTTTTTGCAGGCTCTGGTCTGCTGAGCACTTGAATCATGCATATTATCTGATAACCTTATTTCTATTCGCTCCCATTCCCGATGTGGGAGACTTTAGAAAAACAACCTTCTCATATCCCGAGGCACTTCTAAATTCCCACTCTCTTACTCACTGAGTTGACGGGAAAACCCATTTCAGGAGCCATGCCTCTTCATTTACTGAAAGAACCCATTTCAGGAGCCATGTCCTTTCCAAGATAATTTGAATTGTCTTTTTTGGATCATAAGATTTCAACAGAAAAAAAAAAAAAGCACTCATATTTCTACTGTTCAAGGGTAACCACTATGAACATTTTGGAGACTGCCATTCAAATTTTCCTCTCTCTCGCCATATAAATTCAAATATGCTAATCCTATATGTAATATTTTATCTACTTTTTTCACTTTTTATAATTAGCTATCACTTATTATGACCAATGCAGAATATCCCATTGTATAGTCCAGAAAAAGAAAATTTATACAGAAAGAAAGTGGGTTATTGGTTGCCCGGGCTAGTGGTGGTAATGAGATTAACTGTAAATGAGATAAGGGAACTTATTAGGGGTCTGTTCTAAAACTGCTGATTGTTGTACCACTCATAAAGTTACTAAAAATCATTGAATTGTTCTTTGAAATGGGTGCGTTTATGACATGTAAAATATATCTCAATATAGCTGTTAAAAATTTTCATTCAAAAATCTCACTCACTGTATGGATTAATATTTTTCACTTAGTAGTGAAATAATAGTAGATGTACTGCTGGACATTTAGGTTGCTTCTAACTTTAACAATCTTAGGGTTAAATATCCTTGCAATGAAATCTTCGCACATCTCATAATTATTTTCTTAGGATAAAGCCCTAACATTTGAACTTATTTATTTAACTTAACACACACTTACATAGCACTTTCTCTCTACCAGGAAATATTCCCAGTGCTTTACTAATATTAATTTGTTAATATGCATGTACATTTTTAAATAACTCCTAGTATTACACAAATTTTTAGTTTTTGTTAAAAAAAACCAACAGTATAGAAGGGTATACAATAAAATATCTACAGATGCCTCTTCATTTACTATCCTGCTAACTACTCCCCTCCCAATGAACAACCTTAAGAGACATTTATAGTATTCTTTTTTTCATTAACTACCTACATACAATATCGAGTTTTGGGGGTGTTTGTAAACATAAGCGGGATCAGACTATAGGTTATGTTTTATACCTTCTCTTTTACTTGGCATTATATCTTGGAAAACTTGACATGTCCGTTCAAAGAAATCTACTTATTTCTTTTTAATCTTTGCTGAATATTCTAGGAGGTGAATGTACCCATTAATTGACATTCATGTTGTTTCCAAGTTTTCTCTATTACAAATAACACTGCCGTGAACTTTCTTATAAATACAACTTTGTGCACTTGGACAATACTTCTGTTGGACAGATTCCTAGAAGTGAAATTTTAGTTGAAGAAAATGTGCATTAAAAAAAATCTTAACAGCTATTGCCTACTCCTCCTCCAAAAATTCTCTACCAATTTAAACTCCCACTAACAGTCATCAGAGAATTCATTTACCTCTCCTTGTACAACATTGGGTATTATTATTCTTTTCAAATTTTGTCTGACAGATTAAATCAGCACTCATTTTTGCATTAACTTACATTTATTTGATTACTAATGATATTGATAATAATTTCATAATTCCAAATTTGTTGGTTATAATTTCCATAACTTGTTGGTTATCTCTGTTTTTTAATATGGCCTATTTGTGTCTTTGCTTATCTTTTACTGGACATCTATTTTTTTACTACTTACTAAGCACTCTTTTTATTCTAAGAATAATAACCATCTTCCATTTTTGCAAATCATGAATCTTATTTGATAATTAGCAATTGTCATCTACTTGATACAGTCCAACAGCCCTACAAGCCATGATTGCTTTGTCTAAGATAAATAGATATTATGACCCAGTAAACTTGGGCCTACTCCCTCTCACGGTATAAAGAAATTTCACAACAATATCTACCTATATAACCCTGTCAAGGTTATTTTTATAAGCAGGTTGACCTACATATCTCATTCTGCCTATTTACTCCATTCATTTTTGTAACTCAGAGTTTGTGTAAGAAGTCAGTTTGAGCTACAGTTTGATCCAGCCATTCTTGAGTTCTAGCTATTAAGGTCATTATTATTTCTCCAATTACCAAGCACAGGTATAAATGCAGGAAGCTACACTGCATAGTAATTTAGTCTTGGTATCAACACCTTGATGCTAGAAAAACCTTATAATATCATAATCATTGTATGAACAGAAAAATTCCTCTTAGGCTATTTTCTAATGAGAAACACATTAGTTTTTCTTTAAATGTAGAACATATTCACACTATTTCCTCCTATTATAGTAACCGGATCCTTCCTTTCACCATCTTATTTATCTAGTTCCTTCTTTTTTATAACTCCTGGTTCTCAAAGTAGTGGACATTTCATATAAATAGACGCACATAATATGTGGCCTGTCGTGTCTGTCTGCTTTTGCTTAGCATACTGTTTTCAAGGCTAATTCATGTTGTTGCATGTATCAGTACTCCATTCCTTTTTTCAGTCTTTCTTTCTTAAATTAATAGACTTTATTTTTTAGACAAGACAACAAAAAAGTTGAGTGGAAAGTACAGAGATTTCCCATAAACCTCCCTCCCTCCCCTAGCACACAGTTTCCCTCAGCATTAACCTCTTACATTAGTGTGGTATATTTGTTACAATTAATGAGCCAATATTGATATATTATTATTAACTGAAGTCCATAGTCTACATTAGGGTTCACTCTTTGGGTTGCATATTCTATGGGCTTTGACAAATGTATAATGTCATGTATCTACCATTATAGTGTCACACAGAATCATTTCATTGACCTAAAAATTCTGTGTTCTGCCTATTCATCTCTTCCTCTGTCTCCCCAAAGCTTTGGTAGCCTGTGATCTTTTCACTGATTCCATAATTTTGCCCTTTCAGGAACATCATATAGTCAGAATCATACAGTATACAGTCTTTTCAGGTTGGCTTCTTTCCTTTAGCAATATCCACTTAAGGTGACTTCATGTCTTTTCATGTCTTGATAGCTTTTAATTTCTTTTGATCACTGAAAAATATTTCATTATATGGATGTACCACAGTTTGTTGACCTATTCACCTATTGAAGGACATCTTGGTTGCTTCCAAGTTTTGGCAATGATGAATAAAGCTGTTATAAACATTCATGTGTAGGTTTTTGTGTGGACATGTTTTCAGCTCATCTGGCTTAATATCCAGGAGTATGATTGCTGGGTTGCATGGGAAGAGTATTTTAGTTTCGTAAGAAATTGCCAAACTATCTTCCAAAGTGCTGTGCCAATTTGCATTTCCACCAGCAATGAACAGAAGTTCCTGGTGCTCCACATCCTCGTCAACAAATGCTGTTATCAGTGTCTTGAATTTTAAACACTCTTTTTTTTTTTTTTTTTGAGCGAGAGAGAGCAAGCAAGCAGTGGGGAGGGGCAGAGGGTGATGGAGAGAGAATCTTTAGTAGGCTCCAAGCCCAGCGCGGAGCCCAACACGGGGCTTGATCTCATGACTGTGAGATCATGACCTTAGCTGAAATCAAGACTTGAATGTTTAGCCGACTGAGCCACCCAGGCACCCCAAATTTTAAACATTCTAATAGGTGTTTCATGATATCTCATCATTGTTTAAACTTGCTGTTCCCTGATGACATAGGATGTTGAGCATCTTTTCATATGTTTATTTGCCGGGAGTATCTTCTTTAGTAAGATGTCTGTTCAGATCTTTTGCCACTTTTAAATCAAGTTGCTTGTTGCTTATTGTGTTTTGGGTGTACTTTATATATTCTGGATACCTGTCCTTTATATGTTTTGCAGAGATTTTTCTCCCAGTCTGTGGTTTGTTCATTACATGTTATTTTTTGTATAAAGCTTAACTAGATTTTTACTTATTTGTTTCTATTCTGCTTTCAGTGAACTTTAGGATTAATCAAAGATTTTAATACATTTCCTCATCTACTTTCAACCTTATTCTCGATATCTGTGTACCCAGGACAGTATTCTTTTGTCCAGGCCCAAGGGAAAAGTCATGTTTTGTCTGTAGAGGTAAGCCCTTTCCTAGGGTTTTTCATTTCTGTCATTTCTGTGGGATTGGAGGCCCTCCCTCTCTACCATCATTGTTTCTATCTCCTATGTCTGGATCTTCCCTTCTCCCTTAAAGGGAAATGTCTTTCCTTTCATTTGGTATTGCTGTTTCCATCTGCATACCTCCAGGTCCTCACTCCCATCAGCTGGCTTACAATCTTCAGTCTACAGGAATGGCTCACTGGAAGCTTGTCTATGATCTCCTGATCACCAGATCACAAAACCCACCAAATAATCTATGTCCTTGTCCTCTTTAAACCCTTTACCACTTAATCACGAGCTGGATATTAAAACTTTGGCTTCCATACATTATACACTCCTATTTCTTTTTCTGTGTTTTTGACACCCCTATTCAAGTTATATTCCCAGATTCAATCTTTGACGTTCTAACCTTCTCTTTCCATATTCTCCCTCTAAGGATTTATTTATTCTCATAATATAAGAATCCTACAGGGGCGCCTGGGTGGCTCAGTTTGTTGAGCATCCATCTCTTGGTTTTGGTTCAGGTAGTGATCTCAGGGTGGTGAGATGGAGCCCAGCATCAGGCTCCACACTCAGGGGGAGTCTTCTTGAGATTCTCTCTCCCTTGCCCTCTGCCCCCTCTCCTCCTCTCTCTCCCTCTCTAATAAATAAATAAATCTTAAAAAAAAAGAATCCTACAAAATAAAGCAGGTTGGCCATCCAAGAATTAACCTTTGAGAAAGAGTCAGCTAGAAAAGACAGCAAATTCGATAGGGCCAGATATTTAAGCAGCCGAGAAACTTCCTTCTTTTGCTTACTTGCTTCTCCTGCCTCTCTCTTGAATGTCGCTCCATCTCTAATTCCCTTTGGCTCTGAATTCATTCTGCTATGTCTCTAGCCACACTTCCTCTCAGCCACCCTCTGCTATTTTTCAGATCTAGGTTTCAGAGTTTCTCATCCTAATCTACCAAGTTGAGCTCTGGGAACATTTGCTTCCTCTATCTCATAGTCTAATTTTGACATTTCTGGTCCTAAATTGAACTTGACTCTGAATTCAACAATATTAACTAGACAGGTGCCAAAGTCTCTTCTTTTTATTGGTGTCTTCAGTAGTAACCTCTGGGATGATTCTCAGAGATGGCTCTCTGGTGCTGACCTTTTCTCTGTGCTCTAGCTCCACATCACCAGTTGCCTATAGGACATTTCAACTCAGAGGTCCATATACTACCAAAAACTCAGCATTCCATACCCAAGTTTATCATTTTAACCCCTTCTCCTCCTGAAGAAAGAGAGCTTCCAAAATGCTCTATATGTGCCAAATGAGCCATTAATGTTCTATTTACTCAGTTCCAAACTCTTGAAGCCAACTTTGATTGCTGTCTATACATTGGCAAAAACACATAATAGTAATTCAGTAGCTTCCGAGGTCTCCATCCCACACCCTTGAGCTTCTGTGGGTCAGCTTTGCCATCCCTCACTATCTCTAGATTATTGTAATGGTAGTTGAGACATTCTCATCCTCACAATGTGCCAAGAACTCATTAATCTTTGCTTTCTCATCCAGAAAAGTCATAAATTTAAACACACTGACTGTCCCAATGTGCCCTGTTGTGACAATTAAAGAATAGAAGAAATAAATATTATAAATGCCTTATACATATTGAAAACTGTTTTCTTCAAACTACTATTGTGTGAGCATGTCTACACCACATACAGTATTTTCAAAAAAATCTCATTAGAAGCTCATCAGAAAGTATCTCGAATATTTAAGACTATGGCTTAGTATTTTATAGATGCCTGTGGAAGATATGTAATAATCTCAGGAAAAACAGTGAGGAAATATAAAATCGCTATTCAGAGGAACACATGAGGAGACCCAGAGGGGATTCTTCTACTTATATATCTTTTTTTCATTTTCTAAAAATAATTTATCATCAAAATGCAATGCCAATGACATGGATAATAAACCACACTATTTTTTAATTTCTAGCAATATTCTCCAGTGGAGAAGAAACAGAGAAGGCTATGAAAAATATGCTTAGAGCATTAATATTTAATTAATGTAATAGGACCCTAAAATGAATATTATAAGTGTAAAAGCCTTGATCAAATACATAAGTTGTGCTTATGCAAGTAAAACACTGAATTGGTACCTACTAAATTTAAGACATTTTTAATAGACAACCTTGAAGACAGAGCTTAAAGTTTAGCCTAAAAACACACGGAACTTGGTGAAGGGCTAATCATTTGTAGGCATACTTCATTGTATTGTGCTTCGTTTTATTGCACTTTGCAGATATTGTATTTTTTTTTTAAGATTTTATTTATTTATTTGTCAGAGAGAGAGCACAAGCAGGGGGAATGGCAGGCAGAGGGAGGAGGCTCCCTGCTGAGCAAGGAGTCCGATGTGGGACTCAATCCCAGGACCCTGGGCTCATGACCTGAGCTGAAGGCAGATGCTTAATGACTGAGCCACCCAGGTGTCCCTCAGATATTGTATTTTTTACAGATTAGAGATTTGTGGCAACCTGACATCCAGCAAGTCTATCAGTACCATTTTTTCCAACAGCATTTGCTCACTTCATGTCTCTGTGTTACATTGTGGTAATTCTCTCAATATTTCAACCTTTTTCATCATTCTTATATTTGTTATGTGATCATGATCAGTGATCTTTTATGTTATTATTGTAATTATGTATTATTGTAATTATTTTGGGATGCCACAAGCCATGTCTGTGTAAGACAACAAAGTAAATCAGTAAATGTGTGTTCTGACTCTTCCACCAACCAGCCATTCTCCACTCTCTCTCCCTCTCCTTGGGCCTCCCTATTTCCTGAAACACAACAATATTGATATTGGGCCAATTAATAACCCTATAGTGTTCAAGTGAAAGGAAGAGTTGCATGTCTCTCGCTTTAAATCAAAAGATAGCAATGATTAAGCTCAGTAAGGGAAGGCATGTTGAAAGCTGAGACAGGCCAAAATATAGGCCTCCTGCACCAAGCATTTAGCCAAGTTGTAAATGCAAAGGAAAAGTTCTTGAAGGAAATTAAAAGTGTTACTCCAGTGAACATGTGAATGATAAGAAAGCAAAACAGCCTTATTGCTGATATGGAGAAAGTTTTAGTGGTCTGGCTAGAAGATCCAACTGGCCACAAGATCCCCTTAAGCCAAAGCCTAATCCAGAGTAAGGCCCTAACTCTCTTGGATGCCATGAAAGCTGAGAGAGGTGAGGAAACTGCAGAAGAAGAGTTGGAAGCTAGCAGAGTTAGTTCATGAGGTTTAAGAAAAGAAACCATCTTCACAGCATAAAAAAGTGCAAGGGGAAGCAGCAAGTGCTAATGTAGAAGCTGCAGCAAGTTCTCCAGAAGATCCACCTAAGATCATTCATGAAAGTGGCTACACTAAACAACAGATGTTCAATGTAGATGAAAACAGCCTTCTATTGGAAGAAGAAGCCATCTAGGACTTTCATAGCCAGAGAAGAGAAGTCAATGCTTGTCTTCAAAGTTTCAAAGGACAGGCTCATTCTCTTGCTAGGGGCTAATGCAGCTGGTGACTTTAAGTTGAAGCTAATGTTCACTGACCAGTTCAAAAATCCTAAGGCCCTTAAGAGTTATGCTCAATCTACTCTGCCTGTTCTTTATCAGTGGAACAACAAAGTCTGGATGACAGTACATCTGTTTACAACATGGTTTACTAAATATTTTAAGCCTACTGTTGGGACCTGCTGCTCAGAGAAAGATTCTTTTTTAAAATATTACTGCTTATTGAAAGTATACCTGGTCATACAAATGCTGTCATGGAGAAGTACAATGGAATTAATGTTGTTTTCATGCTTGCTAACACAACATCCATTCTGCAGCCCATGAATCAAGGTCATTTCAACTTTCAAGTCTAGTTATTTAAGAAATATATGTCATCAGGCCAGGAGCTGTCATAGGTAGTGATTCCTCTGATGGATCTAGGCAAAGTAAATTGAAAACTTTCTGGAAAGGATTCACCATTCTAGATGCTGTTGAGAACATCTGTGATTCATGGGAAGAGGTCAAAATATCAACATTAACAGGAGTTTGAAAGAAGTTGATTCTGACCCTCATGGATGTCTTTGGGGGGTTCAAGACTTCAGTGGAGGAAGTAGCTACAGATGTGATGGAAATAGCAAGAGAACTAGAATTAGAAGTGGAGCTTGAAGATGTGACTGAATTGCTACAATCTCATGATAAAACTTGTATGAATGAGGAGTTGCTTTTTATTTATTTATTTATTTATTTATTTATTTATTTATTTTTATTCTTATGTTAATCCCCATACATTACATCATTAGTTTTAGATGATAGGAGGAGTTGTTTTTTTTTTAACATTTATTCATCTGAGAGAGAGAGAGAGAGAGAGAGCGCACAAGTGGGGGGAGGGGCAGAGAGAGAATCCTCAAGCAGACTCTCTGCTGAGTGTGGAGCCTAACGCGGGGCTCTCGATCCCAGGACACTGAGATCATGACCTGAGCGGAAATCAAGAGTCGGCCGCCCAACGAACTGAACCACACAGGTGCTCAGAGGAGTTGCTCCTTATGGATGAGCAAAGAAAGTGGTTTCTTGAGATGGAATCTACTCCTGGTGAAGATGCTGTGAAGACTGCTGGAATGACAACAAAGGATTTAGATAGAATGTTACATAAACTTGGTTGATAAAGCAACATCAGGGTTTGGAGGATTGCCTCCAATTTTGAAAGAAACTCTACTTGGATAAAATGCTATCAAACAGCATCGCATGCTGCAGAGAAATCGTTTGTGAAAGGAGTCAACCAATGCAGCAAACTTCACTGTTGTCTTATTTTTAAGAATTGCCACAGCTACCCCAACCTTCAGCAACCAGCACCCTGATTAGTCAGCAGCCATCAATATGGAGGCAAGACCCTCCACTAGCAAAAAGATTAGACTTCCTATAAGCTCAGATGATGGTTACCATTTTTTTAGAATTAAAGTATTTGTTAATTAAGGTATGCACATTGTTTTTTTAGACATAAAGCTACTGAATACTTAGTAGTCTATGGTCTGGTAGAAGCATAACTCTTTTATGCACTGGGAAACCAAAACATTCGTTTGGTTCATTTATTTCAATATTCACTTTAGTGCAGTAGTCTGGAATCGAACCCACAATATCTCTGAAGTTTGCTTGTATTACCAGTGTTGGGTAGCAATCCAAAGAGGAAAGCCTTCTATGGGATTCATCAGTAATTCAGCAAGTTTTCTCATTATGTATCTTAGAACAGTCTAGCTAAAAGGCTAGGAAGCTATCTTCAAAGCCAAAATTCTTTATCGCCCCCATCCACACTTTTCATTCTTCATCCAGATTCAGTCTGTCAGCAGTACGGTCTCATCAATTGCTTCAGGTGTTGTTTCTTTTCATAGTTCAAATATTTATTTTAAGGGCTAAATTTCATATACAGTAAGCAGAAAGAATAAAAATACAAGCCCAAAGAAAGCAGAAGGCAGGAATTAATAAAAATAAAAACTGAAAATAATAAATGAGAAAACAACCAGTAAAACTGATAAATTGCTCCAGAAATGGTGCTTGTAGGGAAAATCAATAAGGCAAATAAATCACTAGCTAGTTTAATCAGAGGAAAAAACCCACAAATATACTAAAACAGAAGTGATAAAGAAAATATATTCTCAGTTACAGAAAAAAATTTAAAGAATTATAACAGACTTCTTTGCACAACCCTAAGCTTATATATTTGAAAATCTGATGGTGCATTTTAAGGAAAATATAAATTAGCAAAATTGAATTAATAAGAAGGAGAAAATCTGAGTAAACAAATCACCACAGAAATAAATAATAAGGAGAGTTGTAATAGAATCATTCTCAGAAAAGGTGCCAGGTCTAAATGGTTTCATAGGCAAATTCTTTCAAATTTTCAAAAACAAGGTAATTACTATGCTATTCAAACTATACTAGAGTCCAGAGGAAGTGGAAAACCTCAAATACTTTTTGAAGGCACGATAATTCTGATAGCACATCCTAATAAAAATAGAACAAAAATTAAACCTAGAAAATAAGTCCCCTATGAAAATGAGTGAGAAAGATCTTAAATAAAAATATTAGAAAATCAGGGTGCCTGGGTGGCTCAGTTGGTTAAGCGACTGCCTTCAGCTCAGGTCATGATCCCAGGGTCCTGGGATCGAGTCCCGTGTCGGGCTCCCTGCTCTGCTGGGAGCCTGCTTCTCCCTCTCCCACTCCCCCTGCTTGTGTTCCCTCTCTCGCTGTGTCTCTCTCTGTCAAATAAATAAATAAAATCTTAAAAAAATATATTAGAAAATCAAATATATATATATATAAGGAAATTGAATTTTACCCAAATACAAAAAAATGGACATGACCAAGGATTTCTGTTCACTGAACTGATGGTTCAATATTGCAAAATCAATTATTACAAACTTTCATCTTAACTTGTGAAGGAAAAGATATGATTACCTTAATATTCTAGAAAATCATTTGATGAAGTCTACTACCTATTGCCTAAGAAATTTTTAATAAGCTAGAAGGCTATTAAAAAGCATTTTAAAAGTGGAAGAACATGTCATATTTCTAAATGAAGGGACCCAATATTAAAAAGAGATCAATTTTCCCTCTAAATTACTCTATAAATTTTATTCTAGTGGAAATTGAAATGATACATTTGGAATTTGAAAAAAAAGTAATTCTAAAATTCAAATGAAATGAGAAATATACAACACTAACCAACATTAAAAGGAATAAGAGAAATAAGAAGTAAGTAAAGCTATGATGGCCAAAATAGAGTAGCACCAGGGACATAATAATCCCACAGCATAATGGAACAGAGGTCCAGAACCAGGATGTATAACAAATGAATACTGACAAAGGTGGCATTTCAGATCAGTAGAAAAAGATGGTTTAATCAACAAATCACATTGGGACAAATATTTCACTATTTGGGGAAAAAAAACAACTAAAAATTAGAACTTTAAAAAAAAAATCCCAGAGAGATTAATGATAGGCTAAAAAATAAAACTGCAGAAGTCATGGAGGAAATATAAATACTTATATACATAGTCCTTAATTGTGAAAGTCTTTTCCAATCATACCAAATGTGGAAATTGTATGAGAGATTTTGGATACATTTGTAGATGAAAATATTTATATCTCCAGATATAAATTAATACTAAAAGGCAAAATGAACTGGGAAACATGATTTGCAATGTTTATGATAATTGTAAATACCCTAAATAGGAAAAGAATACTCTCAAAACAATCAGAAAAAAAAAAACCCTCATAAAAATTATCCAAAACCTCATAAATAACTAAAAAATATATGAAAAATGTTTAATACACTAATTATCAAATAAGTATAAACTAAGATAACAATTAATTGCCACATTTTTCCTACTATAGTGACAAATATCACAATTAAAACTAATATCCAAGGTTAATAATAATGGGGGAAACAGGCATCTCTTCAAGAAGATGAATTGGTGTAGCATTTCTGAAGAACAGTTTTGCAAAATGTATCAAGTGCTTTTAAGAACAGGCCCTTTGTCTTCACAATTTAATTCCTAGAAATTTATCTTAAAAAAATAATCTGACAGGTTTAATCAATGTGCTTATGTCTTACCAGGGGCAAATTCACATCTTGTAAGGCCTGAAATGTATACATTTGGGAAGGGAGCTTTTTAAGAAAAAAATGCAAGGGGTGCTTGGGTGCCTCAGTCAGTTAGACATCGGACTCTTGATCTCAGCTCAGGCCTTGATCTTGGGATCCTGAGTTCAGGGCCCACGTTGGGCTCCATGCTGCATGTGGAGTCTACATACATACATACATGCATACATACATACATACATACATAGAAAAAAATAAAAAATTATGAAAACAAAATTAGGGATGCATGGGTGGCTTGGTCAGTTAAGTGTCTGTCTTCAGTTCAGGTCATGATCCTAGGGTCCTGGGATCAAGCCCTGGTCAGGCTTCCTGCTCAGTGGGGAGACTACTTCTCCCTTTCCCTCTGCCCCTCCCCCTGCTCATGCTTGTGCTCTCTCTCTCTCTCAAAATAAATGAATAAAATCTTTTTTAAAAAAGTAAAGAAAATTAGTTATAAAATGAATATTTATTTAGAATGAGGAAAGAAATCATAATATATTACAATTTTTTAAAACTTGAAAAATAACCATAAACATTACAGCATCTCCCAAAACAGCATAATATTTATATTAATTTTCCTAAAATTTTGACAGTATGATTTTTGATTGCCTCTGCATGTGATAGCAATTTTTAATATTATTTCTCTATAGACACATAGAAAAATAGTTGTCTTCTCTAGCATGAGCAATCAATATTTGTTCTATACTATTGATGGTTAAAATGCATAATACAATTAACTTCACCCAAAGGCATATTTCCTATTTGCATTGCTAGTATAGGTTTGTTTCCTACAAATGCAGGAATTCTGATCAATTCTATGTTGCATAATTCTCACCTAACAGTAAGCAAGCAAGCAAGCAAGCAAGCAAGCAAGAGAGAAAGAAAGAAAGAAAGAAAGAAAGAAAGAAAGAAAGCCAGCCAGCCAGCCAGCCAGCCAGCCTGATGTGTTTGTCATTGTAGATGCTGCATTATTGAATATGCTCCTGACAGGAGAGAACTTCTGCTTTGACTAGGCATCTATGAAAACTAAATTTTACACATGTGATGATTACAATTTTCCATAGACTAGCTTCTGTCTTCATACATTTCAAGCTGTATTTCTCTTCCACTGTGCATGCTTCTAGGGCCACACACTATAGAAAACATTCATATTCCAGGGTGTCCTCTAGCCTTGAACCTTTGAGCCAAGATGCTGAGTAAGCAGGGATAGTGAGTGAAAGAGTATTCAGGGAAGCCATTCTTGCAACGTTAAGTCTTGCAACAACTTAACTCTACACGACAGGCATTGAAAACCATATTAATGCATCTTACTAAACTCAAACTAAGTCCATCCTCAACCTGACTTCTTCCCTAACTAGGTCCCAAAAATGTGGCCCCTCCAGGAACACTTAATAAATGGGGAAGCATGATAGACAGGAAGTTGGAATGGAAAAAGAAAGTTGTCTCAAGTGACTACTCTTAAAATATTTTACATTTGCTAACCTTACACGACTTTGCTCCTTCTCATTTTCTTTTGCAATTTTTTCCCCCAATTGACCATTACTTGTTAGAGTTCCTCAAGGCTCAATCCCAGGACTTCCTATCCCACTCACTTCTTTATAGGAAATCTTCTCTGCAACGCTAGGTTAAATTACTATCTACATGCCTATGACCTCCAAACTTGTATTTCTAATCCAGAGTTTCTTTTGAGTCCTAGATCCAACTGCTTACTCAACATTTTCACTTAGATATCTCAAAAGCATGTTAAATGCCTTATCCAAGATAGAAGTAACAATTGACCACCCTCAACAACTTATTTCTCTTCTGAGAGGAATACGGTGTCCTAGCAAAGTGCCTCCTCTCAAACAAGGGTTGAATACAAAAGCCTAAGCCCCATACCCAACACATCACCAAGTCTTGTTGATTTTACCTGTTAGTTATCTCTCAACATTGTCTGTTTCTTTTCATCATTATATCCCTTCCCACTGCCTCACCTTCACCTCAATCCAAGCTACCCTCATGGCTCTTCCATGTCTTCCTACTTCCTAGAGGACCTGGCATTCAAAACCCTTCACAATCTGGCCCCAACATATTTTCTAGACTCATCTTCCAACACTCTTCTCCTTCCACATTGCTTGTATACTAGCCACAGGAGGTTACTCATTCTTATGCATAATCAAGTTTTATACTTGTCTTTTCCCCTCATTATTCCCTCATTCTAGAATGCTCTTGCCCACTTTGTCTACTTATTTTACAAGGCTGAGTTCACAGATCATCTTGATGGTATCTTCCTGGACCTTTCCTTCTGCCCTACCATTTTCTGCCACTCTTTCCACTCCACCAAGCAAATGACCAGTACTCCATCACGCTTTTATAGCTCTTTGTACATACCGCTAGTACAGCACTTTTATATTATAGTTCGTTCGTACCAGTACCTATAACCTTGGATAGATTATGAATTGCTTGAGGGCAGAGACAATGGCTTACTCATCTTTTTTCCTTCTGCCACGTGGCACAGGGCCTAGGTAAAACATAGGACCTCAATATATGTTTCTATAGCATATCTTCAATACTTTCTGTTACAAGTGAACAAGATCCCAACTGATCTGGCATAAGCAGAAATAAGAAATGTATTTTTCATGTAATAAAAAGTACAGGGGTAGAACTAGCTCTAGCAGGTGCTGAATTAAATCTCGAATGAGGTCATAAAATGCTGTCCCTATTCACCTCTTATCTCCACTCTCCTTTATGTGGGCTTTATTCTCAAGCACCATAGTAGCTCTAGACCATCATTCAAGATGAAACTTGAGCAGTATACGGAGAGCTTCTTTTCCCTGATAGTGTGCGCAAAAATGCTGGACCTAGCCCTTATTTACTGAATTGGATTACATGATCATCACTGAACCAATTCTTGAGGCCAAAGAAAACCAATCACCTCATAGGCATGATCTGAGCCATATGCCCATCACTGAGCTTGGGGTAGAAACAAAGACCAAGAATAGGAAAGCTCTCTAGGGGAAAATCAAGGCCCCCTATTACCAAGATGCTGTGGGCTCAAAATAACAAATGTACACAAGTAGTTTATAAAATTCTTGGGAAAATTATCATTAACTTTCCTTTCAGACAAAGGTCTCAGTGTTACCTCACTTATTTGAAATTTCATAAAATTTGAAACCTATCCTTAAAAATAGTCCTGGATTCTTAAGAGCATCATGTTGACGTTTCTGAACATCTTGCATAACACCTAGCACATGGCACCTAGCACGTATGTCTAGGACGTATATGTTAAATAAATAAAACAATGCCTTGATAAATAACACAATCTGTAAAATAATATCTAAAAGAGTATACAGAATATGTCATACATAAATACACACATTAACCAGGACAAGAAATACAGAGATCTGCTTTACCCTAAAGTAATTCATTATTTAACAAGTGACCAAGTGAAACAGAACTTGTGTTTGCTTAAAGAAAAACTGTACACGACCCCCACCATCTTCTCTTTCTTTTCTTTTCCTTTAAAAGTTCAGAATATGGGCCATCGGTTTAAATTCTTGTCTTCACTTACTAAAATCAACTGTTATATGATCATGTATGAACCCAAATTGTATTTTGGATTTACATCTATATGTTAAAGCATCCATGACCATAATCAAATCATACCCTGGTTCAAGCTGACATTACAGAAATACTGACTACCAAGTAGAGTTCTGCCTGAACTAAAAGCAATGATACAACTTGTTTTGGTCTTAAAGGGCAGAAGTTTCCGTTACAAATATATCTAGCAGACCTACTCTACCAAGTAAGATTGATTTCATGACTGCTCTAAAGCTTACCCATTGACCATGAAACTTAGATGTGGCTGTCAGCTCAATGAATTTGTGAGATCCAATGTCAAATCCACAGATAGAGAGTGAACTCCTCGATGCCAGAGTCAGTATTTTATTCATTTCCCCCTTCCTCTGAAACAGGGCACAAGGTCTGACACAAAATTTTTTCAAGAAATAATTCATGAATTGATGTAAGCACACATATACACACACATACATATATTTATTTAATGTGTTTCTTCATGTTCTCTCTGCTGTCAAGCTTTCTTTTAGGTACGTTTCATTACCAAGAAAGGATGGAATGCCAGTCCCCTCATGACATCCAACAAGCAGGAAGCTTAGGGGGACAAAGGTGGATTGGAGGGGATGAAGAATCAACTTTCAGATCACACCAACTTTTCTTGCTTTGAGAAAGAACAGGGGAGAGCAAAACTTCTCTCTGAATCTATGTCAAAATACAAAGTTAATGAAGATAATAGAAACCAAAAGAAACAAATAATTTTTATCACTGGAAACATTATTTGTGTGAATTATATGTTATACAGCACTAATTTCATTTTGCCTACATATTGTACACAGCCTTAATAAACAGCTTCAAGATAACTTCAGAAGTGTCTTTTTCATTTTCTAGGTGGGGAAAAAGAATGCTTGATTTATCACTCGTATTTCTACTAAGTATTTTTTAAAAGTTAAAAGGAACTCAAACATTCTTTTCTTCTTGACTTCATGATAGTGTAGGGAAAAGTTTGTGGCAAAATATTAGCTTCATATTTTCTTGTTAGAAACCCTCTTATGGTCTAAGAAGTAGATTGTATGTCTAAGAGAATCAATTTAAGGCTTCAGTAAGGGCAACAGTTTGATTCATTGATATATAATTCAATATCTCCTCCATGTTTGCATTATAATTCAGTGGCTACAACCCCAATAACAGGTAGGAAATTAAGGTGCTGAGAGTGAACAATTTTAGGCAGTAAAATATGGAGCCCATGAAATAGGAGACAGAGCAACTTTCAGCTTTTGAGATTTGAACAGTTTGAAGAAAAGTACTGGCTCTCAGAAATATTCCAAAGGGGCGTTGACAATCAAAGTATTCCATAGCTACTTATTGATTTTTTTCTTAAGTCCATGATGTAAAAGGGACAACAT
Organism: Mirounga leonina; assembly: GCF_011800145.1. Lineage (NCBI taxonomy): Eukaryota > Metazoa > Chordata > Mammalia > Carnivora > Phocidae > Mirounga > Mirounga leonina. The sequence continues at coordinate 53,821,236 of NW_023270377.1, read as the reverse complement.
CTTGTTCATTATTTAGCAGTTCTCCTTTAGCGCTTTTTCCTTTACTCAGTCTACCTACCCTCACACACTTTTGGACTTTTTTACTCAGAACTCTTGCCCACTATGAAGATATAAAGGACTGGAACTTTCTGATAATTTTTTTTTACTCCAAGTCTGCAAGTCCTAATCAACTTTCACCCGCACCACCAGAAAAATCTTTTCATGGATTCATGTCTCTCCACTGTTTCCCCTCCTCTCTGCCACCATTTATTCTCCAGATCTGATCACGTACTCTCCTGTTTCAGTGACCTCAGTGGCTCCCTAAAGCCACCAGGTCAGAGTACACCTGGCCGTTTACAGTCTGGGCCCGACATCTACATATCTTACTCTCACCTCCTCCTGGCCCTTTATACAACTGACCCTGATCCACACCTATGAATATGAAGCCAAACACTATCTCCCTTCCTGTTAATAATCTTTCAAAAGTCATTGCCATGACAGCTAATGGAACTGATCAGGCTATCCTTTGCATCTGACACATTTTCTCTTTCTCAGTTATTTATATTCGTAATAGAAAATTTTGCCTTAATGCAGAACACATCACTTCAGATACTTAAGTCAAATTAGCAAATACTTCTTAAATACCCAATCTTCAGTATTGATTTTGGGTTCAGTGACAATGTGAAGAGGATGAAAATGTGCCTCTTAACTGTTGAGATTATAGACCAGGAACAAAATCCTCCAGGGTACCAGATTGTTGGCTCACACTGTCAAAGGTGACACTGTTCTACAGGTGGCTAGTAAGTAATAAAAGCATTGAGGGGTGCCTGGCTGGCTCAGTAGGCAGAGTATGCAACTCTTGATCTCTAAGTTGTAAGTTCAAGCCCCATGTTGGGTGTATAGATTGCTTAAAAATAAAATCTTAAAAAAAAAAAAAATTGAAACTTACATGTTTAAACAGATGAGTTCTAGAAAAACACATTTTCCATATTTTAATAAGTCTTTGCTGATAACCTATCAGATTATTGGTAAATTGGGATAAGAAAATAACTATTTCAGTATTTCAATCTTTGCATTAGTCTCTCTACCTTTGAAAGAGAAATACTAATAGTAACTAATTTCCTAAAGTAAAGGAATAACTTAAAGCTCTGGAGTTATAATTTAAAATGCTACGATGCCAGGTTCATCATATATTATTATGGTGGATTTTAAAAGAATGTACAAACTGTTACCATATGATCCAGGAAAAACACTCCTTGGTATTTGCTCAAATTAAATGAAAACATGTCCACACAAAAACCTGCACATGGATGTTTATGGCAGCTTTGTTCATAACTGCCAAAACTTGGAAGCAACCAAGATGTCCTTCAAAAAGTGAATGGATATGCAGACATTGAAATGTTATTTAGTGATCAAAAGAAATGAGCTACCAGGCCCTGAAAAGACATGGAGGAACTTTACATGCATATTACTAAGTGAAAGAAGCCTGTTCATTGTATGGAAAGCTATTTATTGTATGATTTCAACTACATGGCATTCTAGGAAAGGCAAAACTATGGAAATAGTAAAAAAGATCAGTGGTTGCCAGGAGTCTGGGGGAGGGAGGGATGAAAAGGTAGAGCACAGGGGATTTTTAGTGCAGTGAAACTATTCTGTACGATGCTACAATGGTAGAAACATGCCACTGTACATTTGTCAAAACCCATAGAATGGATGACACCAAGAGTGAACCCTAATGTAAACTACAGACTCTAGGTGAAATGGTGTGCCAAATCAGTTATAACCAATGTACCCTTCTGGTGATGAATATTGATAATGGGGATAATGCATGTGTGGGGACAGGGGCATATGGGAACTCCTTGTACTTTCCACTCAGTTTTGCTGTGAAACAAAAACTGCTCTAAAAACTAAAGTTGATTAATTTTTATAAGAACATAAGATGCTAATTGAACTTAATAAAAAAAAAAGAAAAGAATATAAGATAGAGGAAATACCATTTAGTAAATCTCATCTAATGAATACTTACAAAGCTATATGACAATCACTTGACAGAATGTCAAGATTTTATTTTCTGTGATTCTAAGAATAAATTGTAGAAAATTATAATATAGGTTCAATATCTCCAGTTCCTGTATAAATTCTGATCCTGACTGAAACTGAAGAATTAACTTTGTTCCAAATAACAGAATAATCTAAAAAAAAAAAAAAAAAAAAGTGGGTGGGGGGGTGCAGCTGGGTGGCTCAGTCAGTTGAGCATCCAACTCTTCATTTCGGCTCTGGTCATGGATCTCAGTTGTGAGATTGAGCCCTATGTCATCAGGCTCCACACTGGGCATGAAGCCTGCTTAAGATTCTCTCTCTCCCTCTCCCTCTGCCACCTTCCCCCCCTCCATTCAAAAAAAGCAAATAACAGAATAATCTAGAAATAACCTTGAAGTTATGTTTTCAATTTTTATGTTTCTCAAAATAAAGGCATTTGAGAACTTTGAAAACCTAAGCTATGTTCCTTCAGGTCAATGTGGAGGGATGAATAGAAAAAAAAAAAATAGCCTACAGCAAAATGAAATCTTTCTTTCTTCAGGATACTTGCTGGTGTTTTCAAGGAAATCTGACTGTTGGAGATAGGGAAGACTAAATTGACCTAACTGCTCTCAGTAAGTGTCACCAACCTGGGTTCTCTCATGGCCACTTGTCTTCTCTGTCTCTCCCCAAGAGCAGTGAGTCCCAGCCCACAAGTCTTAGCTCCATACCCTGCTTTCCTGTTCACCCTCCATGAGGCGTGCATATTCTCTGTGGTTTGGAGACCATATATGGAGAGACCATTCTTTAGTTCACTGAGACTCTTGACTTGTTGAGCAAAATGTTCAGGAACACTGGTTAGAGATCAGTAAGATCAAAACAAAATGGATATCTAGTAACTGTATTAACATTGAGAAATGAAGACTGCTATATTTTAAATAACCTTATCTTAAAACTGTATTTCAAAGATGGCATCAGTATTTTAAAGCCTGCTAGGATGAACTTGAAGCTTCATCTATACAAGGACAAGACTCTTGCTTCAGTTCACAATTCCTATGAGCAGCTTCTGTGGTTTGCTTTCTCTTTAACATGTATATGTTTGACGCTCTTGGGTTTCTTTTACATTTAATCTCTTAAATTACTTCAGGAGGTTGTATGTGGGTGGATGTGGGGGTGTGGGGAGAGAGAGTTAATTCTGTAGTTGAATAAATTCTGTTTAGAATTTCATAAAGCTTCCCCCCATCTCACATCAAACTCTAAGCACAGAAATCACAGTGTACAGTGTTTCTTTTCCTCCAGCCTGTTTTTATGTGGGAATCTAAAGACAGCAATAAGATTTGTAAATAGGTAATTGCTATTTGAAAAATAATCCCACTTTTGTACAAGTTATTTACTTAATAAACCAAAGTTCTAGGATAAATATGATTATAATCAATGAAATACACTCCCTGACAAGAAATAGGAATGAATCACCATTTACAAGTTTGATAGAATAAGAGTGGGCTATTCACTTTGTCATTCTATGTATGTGGTTTGGCAGTTAATACTTTAGATTTCTCTTTGCTCAATTTGAGGCTTATTCTTTGAGGCTTAAATTGATCAATTAATTATGTGCAATTTAACAGCTATCTCACAAAATTATTATATATTTGTGCTGCTAGTCATAAAATGACTAGTGTTTCTGAAGCTAATTTTTCTGGTAAATTTGAGATGTATTAGAGGCAAATTTACTGTTTGAACAAGTTCCTCAGTGCATGCAGTAGACAACTCATATATGCTTATAGAGTGAAAGGTTTGCATCCAAGCAGGCAGACAAGCTTGTATTAGCAGCTGCACAATGCCCACCTTGCAGCCATATCCAATACCTGGATGAGTAGTCAATGAACTAAAACCGGATCAGGAAAGACAACAAATATAGTTTTGGCATGAGTCCAGGTGTCTATCCTAGGGAAGCCCAGGTCAAAGGCAGAAGCAGCAATCAGTTAAAAGTAGAATACTGAATAACTACCAAGTTCTGGGGCCCAACCCTTCCTTTACCTGGAAATGAGACGCAGAGAAGAGAAGAAAGGGTAGGAAATCTCATTCCACAAGTATTCATAAGGAAGCTTCTTCATGCACATTGATTAATACAAGGCCCAGAATCATTTTGGAAAGCCTGAGTAAATCACAAATGTTGGTTCCTCTGATTACTTGCCTTAAATCCAAAGGAGGATCCTTGAACCAACTGGGACCTTGTAAGGATCCACAGAGGGTTGGATTCTTAACTGGTCTGTGAAACTTAACTGAAAAAGTTCTAGAACTTGCACATCAAAGAGAGTCCTGCACTGTGGCTTCTTAGCCAGGCTTACCTCCCCTTGGGACTCATAATCAACCATGGGCTAATCCACTGATTCCCATGCTCTTCACCAAAAAGAACAGCTTTTGTTATTATTTCCTATTATGGGTACCATCTGTTAAAATCTTCATCTTTTTCTTTTTTTAAAAAAAAAAAGATTTTATTTATTTGTCAGAATGAGAGAGCGAGAGCATGCACGCACAAGCAGGGGGAGGGGCAGGCAGAGGGAGAAGCGGGCTCCCTGCTCAGCAGGGAGGCTGAGATGCTTAACTGAGCCACCCAGGCGTTCCAAATCTTCATCTTTTTCTGAATTTGCCATTATTAATAATAATTTGTTTCTCACTGCTTTATTCATCAGATACATACTGAAATGTAAATCAGGTCTTCTGATAAGAATATTGATAAAATTCCCACCAAAAGACATTTAAAAACCTTGTTTTATTTAATCTGTGTAGACTTGTCCTGGTTAATTAAGCATGTTGTCTCTGTTAGTCTGTTTGCACTACTTTAATTATTCATGAATCCCACCTCTTACCAACCAATTCCCACTGCCCCAACTCTTACTACCACTACTTACTTCTTCGACAGCTAGGGGACAGGACTCACTATGTTGGGGATCAGCGGGCTAGAATAGCTACAAATTTACTTAGGTTCAGAAAACCACAGTAGCTCAGCTCTAGTGAATACTACTGTGAGTCATCGTTTTACTGTGTTGATCTAGGTATGATATTTTCAAGGCAATGCTTTTGCTTTTGGTGTAAGGACCTTGGCCTAGCATGTAAGCCCATGGCATGTACAAGTTTGCATGTGTTCACAAGCAAGACACAACAAATCAATAGGCTGTACCCAAGAGATCTCAGGAACCATCTGTTCCTCAAATCCTTCCACATTCAAAGTTGGGTCCCTGCCTCATCCCTACGAGCCCAGGACCAGGTAGTTGCCCCAGACGAAGGGGCAACCAGAGGCAGATGTGGGGGGGGGGGGGCGGCGGCTGCTCAGAGGCATGCTGATGGAAGGAGCTTGAGATGTAAAGCCAGAAGATCTAGGTCTGAGTTTTAGCCCTGACCATAACACCTACCAGAAATGTGACATTTAGTAAGACAACTAACATTGGCTTGGGAATAATGATTTGAGTCCCACCTCCCTAATCTCAAGTAGATGTCAGAAAGACCGAAATACCTAATTAGCTATCAATCTGCTCCATTTTGTGTGTTGGAATGTAAAATCCCTTGTCAGCATATGTTGTCAACATATGTTGTCTTACCTTTATATAATTTTCCTTTATTTTTCCCTAGCACTCTTCGGTGAGATTTTTAATTGCACATCATGTGCCCTCCTTAATGCCCATCACCCAGTGCAATAGAGTGCAATTCCATTTCTTCTGTGACATCTGTGTACATATCTTAACCTATTATCATTGGGAACCACAGCAAAAGATGGGTGGGATGTCATTTGAGGAGTGTGAGGTATTGACAGAAAAAGTGCAAGTGCACATTTTCCTAGGCAGACTGAAGTTTGAAAAATATTAGTGAGTCTCAGGCTCTAATAAAGAATATTCTTTTACTGTTTTTTTTCTTCTCCTTGCTTTCCCAGAACATCCTGCTAATGTTTTCTACGCCTGGTCTATTTTGAGCTTGGTTGTATTTTGGCATCTGTGTGACAATGTCAGAGCCGCAGCCTGTCATTTCACATTCTGCTAGTGACACGTGGATCTATTTTTTATTCTGTTTCTAGGAAAAACTGTCATTCTACTTCCATGGTTTGAAGCCATGGACAGAAAGCCATCTCCATGCCCTTGGCGCGATTTAAACAGAGCATTTTGTAACTCACTCCTTAATCACTGCTCTCTACTGCTCACAGAGCCCCCTACTGTGAAAACATGCTGAGAAGAACATGTTCCTGAAGTTGATCCATCTCAGATGCTCTCCCATGGATAGGTGAATATCTGAAAAGTACCTTGGACTGAAAATTTATTTATTTATTCCCAGGGTTTTAAAAATTAAGGAATACCTTTTTTTCTCTTTTTTAAAATTTAAATTCAATTAGCTAACATATAGTACATAGTAGCTTCAGATATAGAGTGCAATAATTCATCAATCGCATATAACACCCAGTGCTCATCACATCACGTGCCCTCCTTAATGCCCATAACCCTGTTACCCCCATCCCCCCAACCTTCCCTCCAGCAAACCCTCAGTTTGTTTCCTATAGTTAAGAGTCTCTCATGGTCTCTCTCCCTCTCTGATGACTTCCCATTCAGTTTTCCCTTCCTCCCCCTATGAGCCTGTCTTGTTTCTTATATTCCACATATGAGTGAAACCATATGATAACTGTCTTTCTCTGATTGATTTATTTCATCTAGCATAATATCCTCCAGTTCATCCATGTCGATGTAAATGGTAAGTATTTATCCTTTCTGATGGCTGCATAATATTCCATTGTATATATATACCACATCTTCTTTATCCATTCACCTGTTGATGGACATCTGGGCTCTTTCCACAGTTTGGCTATTGTGGACATTGCTGCTATAAACATTAGGGTGCATGTGCCCCTTCAGATCAATGTAATGATTTAATAAAGGTATTTTGTTCCTGCTTCACAGGCATCCTCAGTGGCTTATCCCCTAAATGCTATCTCCCACACATTTATTAAATTGTTTTGTATTTTGAACACCCCTCTGATATTCCTAGGAGTTGCAATTTTCTGAGACTGTTACGGGGACTGTTAGAGCTAATTACCATGTCCCAAAAATATTTGTTTAGCATCTCTCTACACATTTCTACAGAGGAAAGAAAGCTGTGAATGCCTTCACAGTACTCTAATTGGAGTGAAGGTACATCATGATTGGCTTGGGAAATCTGGCTTATGCCTCTTGACCCACTTCCTTTGATTTGTAGAAGTGGCCCAATTTGGATGATAAGTTATATGGCCACCCTACCTTTTATGCACTTGGTTATATAAGTCAACTCTCAGGGAGACATAAAAGACAAATAATTGATTAAACACAGAAATCTAATAATAAAGTAAAAGCTTCATTGACAAGAAGGTAAGGCTCTTCTTTTATAAAATCTACCTACAAAAATGACCTAAAGTTGCTTTTCATCTTTTCTTTCCAAAAAGCTGCAATGGAGCAAGCAAAAAGAACACTTTAACTTTGCCTTGAGTTCCAAGATGAAGAGAAGATCCTGTATAGCCCAGAGAGGAAGCAGATTCACCTCTCACCCAATAGAAGGGCTGCATCTGGGAAACAAAGTGAGGAGTATAGATTTTTTTTTTCCTGAAGAGCATACCAACCACCCAAAGGACTTTAGGACTTTAGCATGGGACTTTAGCACAATCACTAGGACTTTAGCATGATCACTAGGTGCAATGAAAAAGAGAAAAGTACATATATAAAGAGAGGCAACAATTACTAATTGTTAGCATTCACAACCTTTTTCTTTAGCCTGCAACCACAGAGGGAAATAGGAGAGAAGGAGTGATTGGAGAGGTTGGAAAACTTAGAGTGGAAAGGGAACAAAATCACTATTACAATGAAAAGGAAGGGCAAAGGAAGTTTGGAGTGAAGAGTAACACGAGCTGGGTTTGGAGTCATTGAATGTGTGGGAGACAGCAGTTAGGGGATAAGCCACTGAAGATGCCTGTGAAGCAGGAACAGAAATCCAAGCTAAAAGTGTCCTTTAGGGAACCCACCTACACTGTTGGTGGGAATGCAAGCTGGTGCAGCCACTCTGGAAAACAGTATGAAGGTTCCTCAAAAAGTTGAAAATAGAGCTACCCTAGGACCCAGCAATTGCACTACTGGGTATTTTCCCCAAAGATACAAAGGTAGTGATCCAAATGGGCACATGCACCCCAATGTTGATAGCAGCAACGTCCACAATAGCCAAACTATGGAAAGAGCCTGGATGTCCATCAATGGATGAATGGATAAATAAGATGTGGTATATATATATATACATACACACACACACACACACACAATGGACTGTTATGCGGCCATCAAAAAAATGAAATCTTGCGATTTGCAACAACGTGGATGGAACTAGAGGGTATTATGCTAAGCGAAATAAGTCAATCAGAGAAAGATAATTATCATATGATCTCACTGATATGTGGAATTTGAGAAACAAGACAGAGGATCATAGGGGAAGGGAGGGGAAAATGAAATAAAATGAAACCAAGAGAGGGAGACAAACCATGAGACTCTTAATCTCAGGAAACAAACTGAGGGTGGCTGGAGTGGAGGGGGGTGGGAGGGATAGAGTGACTGGGTGATGGACATTGGTAAGGGTATGTGCTATGGTGAGCACTGTGAATTGTGTAAGACTGATGAATCACAGACCTGTACCCCTGAAACAAATTATACATTATATGTTAATAAAAACTAATTAATAAAAAAAAGTGCCCTTTAAACAAAGGGAAGACATCATCACACATAGGAATTCCAAAGCAAGGAAGCCAAGTGGATTAATTCAGATTACACAGTCTCCTCCAGGACTTCCATCCGTGTGCTCTGCCATCCATGCAATTTCAGTGTCATGACAACGAGCTGGCTCAGCCTGCTTCCCTCATGTTTCAGTAGAAGAAGCTCTGTTTCTCTCCTGTGTCATCTTTTTAATCAGTGAGGAAAACTCTATTCAGAAGATTCCCAGCTGACTCTCTCACATCTCATTGCCAGAATGGCATGTTATATCCATGCTTAAACCATTCCCTGGCAAGGAAACCAGGACCACCGTAAGGCTTAGATCAACCATAACTCACCCTCCAGCACACAGGATGAGGCTTCCCTTCCCTGAAACTCATGGTGGTCAGGCATAGGGGGGATTCCTGTTAGAAAGTTGGAAGAGAAATAAGCAGGGTTTGGTATGTGTTATGGGCTGAATTGTGTCTAAATTTTATATGTTGAAGTCACAACACCCAGTATGTCAGAAAGTAACCATAGTCAGTCTTTAAAGTGGTAATTAACATAAAATGAGGTCATATGGGTGGGCTCTAATCCAATGACGGGTGTCCGTAGAAGAGGAAGAGATGAGGACACAGGTGAGTAGAAAGGGAAGAAAGAGAAGATGATATGGAGATATAGGAAAAAGATGGCCATTTACACATCAAGGAAAACAACATCAGAAGAAACAACCCTATCAACATCTTCATCTCAGACTTCTAGTCTCCAGAACTGTGAGAAAATAAATTTCTATCTTTTAAGGCATTCAGTCTGTGGTATTTTTTTATGGCAGCCTGAGTCTAAGAGAGTATGCAACCAGGAACATCTGCAACAAGGGAAGAAACAAGAAACAGGAAAGAATTTTTAAGATGTTTTGCTAATCTAGACATTGTTTATCAACAACTGATAACATAACAAAAGATAGAGAACCAGAAATTATGTACCTCCTGATGTAAGTGTACAACACTGTAACCAAGTGCCAAGAAAGAAAGAGAGAAAGAGGGGGAGAGAGCAAGGGTGGAAGGGCGGGAGGGAGGGAGGGAGGGAAGGAGGGAGGAAGGAAGGAAGGAAGGAAGGAAGGAAGGAAGGAAGGAAGGAAGGAAGGAAGGAAGGAAGGAAGGAAGGAAGGAAGAAAGGAAGGTTAAATCTGAATTTAACCAAGACACTAGACTACCAACTCACAAAAATAGAGGACAGAGGAACATATTGTTATGGGGATTCAATCAGTAAAATCCATATTGTGGGGAACTTTGTAGTACAAACATCCCCAGTTTGAGGGACTTTCCAGAACATAGGATTTTTCAGTGTTAACACAGGGAAAATTAGGGGCAAACCAGGACAAGTTGGTCACCCTAGCCATCACTTCAGCAAACAAATTGCAAGGGGAAAAAGAGGTAGAGAGGGCATCTATACTTCAAAAATACTTAAAGACAGGGGCGCCTGGGTGGCTCAGTCGTTAAGCATCTGCCTTTGGCTCAGGTCCTGGTCCCAGGGTCCTGGGATCGAGCCCCGCGTCGGGCTCCCCGCTCCGCGGGAAGCCTGCTTCTCCCTCTCCCACTCCCCCTGCTTGTGTTCCCTCTCTTGCTGTATCTCTCTCTGTCAAATAAATAAAATCTTTAAAAAAAAAATACTTAAAGACATATCAGCCAATCATAATATGTGGACCTTGTTTTGAACAGATTAATGAACTGATAAAAAATTTTATGAGGCAAATGAATATTGTTAATTTTTTAGTATGATAATAGTATTATGGTTTTTGTTTTTTATTTTGTATTTTTTAGTTTATTTTTAAATTCAAGTATAAATAACATACAATGTCATATTAATTTCAGATGTACAATATAATGATTTAACAATTCTATACATGATACAGTGCTCATCATGATAAGTGTATTCTTGAACCTCTTCACCTATTTCACTCATTCTTCTACCAACCTCTCCTCTGGAAATTACCAGTTTGTTCTCTATAGTTAAGATTCTGTTGTTTTTCTAATGATGTACTATATGTTGGCTAACTGAACATAATAATAATAATAATAATAAAGAGTCTGTTGTTTTTGTTTGTCTCTTTTTTTTGTTCGTTTGTTCCATTTCTTAAAATCCACATCTGAGTGAAATTATATATTTGTCTTTCTCAGACTGACTTATTTCCTTTAATATTATATTCTCGAGCTCTATCCATATTGTTGCAAATGGCAAGATTTCATTCTGTTTTATGACTAATATTCCTTTGTATGTATCTATACATCTTCTTTATCCATCCATCTATTGATGGACACATGGGCTGCTTCCATATCTTGGCTTTTGTAAATAATGTTGCAATAAACACAGGGATGTATGTATCTTTCCAAATTAGTGTTTTCATTTTCTTTGGGTAAATACCTAGTAATGGAATTATTGGTTCATATGGTAATTCTATTTTTAATTTTTTGAGGAACCTCCATACTGTTTTCCACAGTGGCTACACCAGCTTGCATTCCCACCAACAGTACACAGGGTTCCTTTTTCTCCACATCCTCACCAACACTTGTTTCCTGTGTTTTTGATTTTAGCCATTCTGACAGGTGTGAGGTGAGATGTCATTGTGGTTTAGATTGGCATTTCTCTGATAATGAGTAATGTTGAGTACCTCTTCATGTGTCTGTTGGCTATCTGTATGTCTTCTTTGGAAAAATGTTTATTCATGTCTTCTGCCCATTTTTAATTGGATGATTTGGGGGGGGTTTGGCATTGAGTTGTGTAAATTCTTTTTAAATTTTGAACATTAACCCCTTATTGGATATAGCATTTGCAAATATCTTCTCCACAAAAGACTGCAAATAGCCAAAGCTATCTTGAAAAAGAAGAACAAGGGCACCTGGCTGGCTCAGTCGGTTAAGCATCTGCCTTCAGCTCAGGTCATGATCCCAGGGTCCTGGGATAGAGTCCCACATTAGGCTCCCTGCTCAGCAGGGGGCCTGCTTCTCCCTCTCCCTCTGCCTGCTGCTCTGGCTACTTGTGCTCTCCCTCTGTCAAATAAATAAATAAAATCTTAAAAAAAAAAAAAAAAGAAAAAGAAGAACAAAACTAGAGGTCACAATCCAAGATTTCAAGATATACAAGAGCTATAGTAATCAAAACAGTATGGTACTGCCACAAAAATAGATCCATGGAACAGGATAGAGAGCCCAGAAATAAACCCATTCTTATGTGGTCAGTTAATTTACAACAGAGGAGGTAAGAATATATAATAGGAAAAAGTCTCTTCAACAAATGGTGTTGGGAAAACTGGACAGCTACACGCCAAAGAATGAAACTGGACCACCTTCTTATACCATATACAAAAATAAACTTAAAATGGATTAAAGACCTAAATGTGAGACCTGAAACCATAAAATTCCTAGAAGAAAACATAGGTTGTAATCTCTTTGATATCAGCCGTAGACACATTTTTCTAGATATGTCTCCTTTGGCAAGGGAGACAAAAGCAAAATTAAATTATTGGGACTACACTCAAGTAAAAAGCTTTTGCACAGTGAAGGAAACCATCAACAAAACAAAAAGACAACCTACTGAATGGAAGAAGATATTTGCAAATTATATTGTTATGTTTTCTAAAAGAATGAACCCTTCTCTCTTAGAGAGCTATGACTGAAATATTTATAGATAAAATTGAATGGTACTTGAAGTGTACTTCAGAATAAGATGGGAGGAGGGGACAGGTGGTGGGTGAGGAATGGTGTAAAGATACAATGAAGCAGGGCGCCTGGGTGGCTCAGATGGTTAAGCGTCTGCCTTCGGCTCAGGTCATGGTCCCAGGGTCCTGGGATCAAGTCCTGCATCGGGCTCCCTGCTCCTTGGGAGCCTGCTTCTCCCTCTGCCTCTCTCTCTCTCTGTCTCTCATGAATAAATAAATAAAATCTTTAAAAAAAAAAAAGATACAATGAAGCAGGATTGGCCAAGAGTAGTGATGACACTTGAGATGGGATTATTACACTATTCTGTCTAATCTGTACAAAAGTTTTAAGTTTTCCATTATAAAAACAGGGTTGTTTTTTTAAGAAAGAGTTTTTTCTATATATTAAGAATATACTCTCCAATTTAGTGTTTTCTTCCAAGATGGAAAAATACCTGAATTAACTGAAATCACCTATTTGTTATTGGGCTATGCTTCCTCAAAAACATCAGGTCAAAAGGCAACCTTGATTTTACTGGAACTGTATTTGAAAACAAGTACATGAAATGATAATCAGGACAGAATGGGGTCCTGGGAATTTATGCCATTTTATTTATTCTAGAAAAGCTTACTAAAGGAGGTGAGATTTCAGCAGCTGCGTGAATGAAGGATGCAGGTCCTATTTATAATCGCTTGCCTTATTAGCCCGCTGTGCTCCTAGCTAATGCCATTATCAATTTCATTTAGAAAATAAACATTCTGGTGCATTAAAAATTATTTTTTAAATATGAGCAATTCCTTTTGCAAATAATAATCATCAAGAAATTACCCTAAATCGTCTTCTGCGTGATATTAAGAAGGGTTCTGCCAGATAAGTGAGGAATCACTGAATTAAACAGAATGCTGGGCAGGACTTCTCATAACTTGCACTGTGAATCTCTAACAAAAGAGCACACAGTTTAGCCTTTGCCTTGCAGATTCTAAAGTACATGATGTTTCATGGCACATCCCTCAACTTTCTACCCAGTAAGGGGCAAAACTGAGATTCTACCAGATCCAAACCTGTGTTTTCTTCTAACCCTCCTACCAAAGGATTCTTCCACCAGTTAAATTCCTAAATCCCTCAAACATTTTTCTTGATGCATGTATTTTATAGCAGCAGGGTAATTTTTCCTGGAATATTTCAGGTATAGAAATCCAGATTTTTTTCCAAAACATGGAGTGCTCTGAGTCATATTATGATTGCCCCAACTGACCATGGTAATTTAAGAAGGATCCTAGAACACACATAAATTTTACCATCTTCACCATTTTTAACTGTATAGGTCAGTGCTGTTAAATATAGTCACTTTGTCGTAGAGCAGATCTCTAGAATCTTTTCATCTTGCAAAAAATGAAATTAACAACTCCATTAAATAACTCCTCTTTTCTCCCTCCCCCACCAGCTGCTTGCAACCAGCATTCATTCTGCTTTCTGTTTCTATGAAATGTGATTACTCCACATACCTCATATAAATGGAATCATACAGTGTTTGTCTTTTTGTGACTGGACTATTTCACTCAGTATAATGTCTTTAAGGTTCGTCCATGTTGTAGCATGTGTTAGGATTTCCTTCTTTTGAAGGCTGTACAATATTCCATTGTAAGTACATACTGCATTTTGTTTTTCCCTTTGTTTTTTGGTGGACATTTGGGTTGCTTCCAACTTCTTGGCTACTATAATAATGCTGCTATGAACATGGGTGTACAAATATTTCTTAAAAACTCTGCTTTTAATTCTTTTGGATATATACCCAGAAGTAGAAATGCTGGATCATATAGTAGTCCTATTTTAAATTTTTAAGGAACCACCATCTCTATAGTGGTTGTACCATTTTACAATCTTACCAATAGTGCAAAGGGTTCCAGTTTCTGCATATCCTCAGTAAAAACTTGTTATTTTCTGGGTTTGTTTTGTTTTGTTTTTGATGGTAACTATATGGTGGTTTTTATTTGCATTTCTCTAATGATTAGTGATGTTGAGCATCTTTTCATATACTTATTGGTCATTTGTATATCATCTTCAGAGAAATGTCTATTCAAGTCCTTTAACCTTTTTTGAATCAGGTTATTTTGCTGTTGAGTTGCAGGAGTTATTTATATATTCTGGATATTAATCCGTTATCAGATCTATGATTTGTAAATATTTTCTACCACTCTGGAGGTTGCCTTTTCACTCTGTTGGTTGTGTCCTTTGATGCATATAAGTTGTTTTTGTTTTTGTTTTTTTTGAAGATTTTACTTATTTGACAGAGAGAGACACAGCGAGAGAGGGAACACAAGCAGGGGGAGTGGGAGAGGGAGAAGCAGGCTTCCCGCTGAGCAGGGAGCCCGATGCGCGGCTCGATCCCAGGACCCTGGGACCATGACCTGAGCCGAAGGCAGATGCTTAACGACTGAGCCACCCAGATACGTATATAAGTTTTTAAAGTCTGATGTAGCCCCATTTGTCTATTTTTGCTTTTGTTGCCTCTGCTTTTAGTGTCATATCCGAGATATAATTGTCAACTCCAGTGCCATGACTTTTTCTCCTTATGTTTTCTTCTATAGAGTTTTATAGTTTAGGGTCTTATGTTTGGATCTTTAATCCATTTTGAATTAATTTTGGAATACAGTGTAAGGCAAGGGCCCAAATTCATTTTTTTTTTTTTTGCATGTGAATATCCAGTTTCCAAGCACCATTTGTTGAGAGAGACACATTCAGAAGCTAATGTTGTTTGTTTGTTCCCTACATATATTTAGGGTATGTTGTCAGATGTTCTCAAGGAATTGCTCAGAAGATGGGACTTTCTTTGTAATTTCTGAGGTTATTTGCTTGAGTTAGCCTAGACTTTAAAGGAAAGAAGATGGTAGAGAAAAGAAAAGTAGGCTTCTAGTACACAAAGGATTAAAACAAATATCTGAGCCCCATCTCTTCCTCACATCCTCTAGACAGAGACAGAGAAAAAGTGTTTTACCTGAGGGCAGGAGAAACTTTGGATTAGAGCATATGGAAAATATACCCTCCAAAAAATTCTGTCACAAGTGTGTAACTGAAACAACCTTCACCATTGATCTGTATGAAAGATAGATTTAACAATTCTATACATTACTCAGTGTTCATCAAAGAAGTGTACTCTTAATCCCCATCACCTATTTCACATCCCCCCATCCCAACTTACCTTCCCTCAGGTAATCATCAGTTTGTTCTCTAAGAGTTTAGAGTCTGTTTTTCGGTTTGTCTTTCTTTTTTCCCCTTGCCTTTTTTTTTTTTTTGATTCCACATGTGAGTGAAATCATATGGTATTTGCCTTTCTCTGACTGACTTATTTCCCTTAGGATTATATTCTCTAGCTCCATCCATTTCCTTGCAAGAGTTCATTTTTTTTTATGGCCAAGTAATATTCTTGTGTGTGTGTGTGTGTGAGTGTGTACACACACACCACATCTTCTTTCTCCATTCATCAATCAATGGAACTTGGGCTATTTCCATAATTTGGCTATTGTAAATAATGCTGCATCTCTTGAAAATCTTGAGAGGAGTGACACAGGGGCAGAAAACATCTAGAATTGATTGATCCCTCAGCAACTCCCTTTAGCAACCATCCTTTAGTTTCTTCTACTTAGAAGCCCAAACTCTCCAATTTAGGTCCTTTCTGAGGCCTGGTTCTTCAGTGCCCCTCCCCCACTCCCTTTTTTTTTTAACTGTCAGAAACCCAAATCCTTCTAGTAACTTGATCTCTGTCTCTTCTTGTCTTTTGGCTTGTTATCCTGAATCAGTTTCTGTTACTTGTAACTGAACAGATGATATTGATAACTGATATTTCTCCTCCATGGAACCCTCTCTGACTCTCTCAGAGATTTTTGTCACCTCTCTGTGGTCTTGCCCCACCCTACGTATCGTGCTTACAACATTTTGTTATAGTTACTCGTTTTCTATTTTCTCTCTCATATGTGATTCATTGGCAGGTGTTCACTGTTTTCCCTGTAATGCCTAGCACAGAACCTGGAACATTTTAGGCACTCACACATTTGGGCTGAATTAGAATGACTAGTAAACTTTCACAACTCATAGAGTCACCTGTCTTCTCCAAAATAGAAAAAAATATTTTTAATTTTATTGCCAAATGTCCTTGATTATGTTAGTTTGGCTTAAATTGAGAGGAAAGTCTATCAAAATGACTTAAGTTAAGTGGGCAGATCATTCATGAACTCAGACATGGGACTTCTTTTTGCAAGCTAGAACAAGAAGCAAATATCAGACAAAGGTGTGTCTGTCACAAAACTGTAGCCTCCACCAGGGGAAAAAAATTGCAATGCCAAAGCACATCAGGAAGAAGAGCAATTTTATCACAGAGTCTCCTCTTGAGGGTCCTCCAACTGAGCAATCTTCTGTAAAGATTAAAGCATTAGTATAACCTATGTGCATTTTCCATTTCTTTTTTTTAAAGACTTATTTATTTATTTGAGAGAGAGAGAGGGAGGATGGGCTGAGGGAGAAAGAGTTTTAAGTAGACTCTGTGCTGAGCACGGAGCCCCATATGGAGCTCAATCCCAGGACCCTGAGATCACAACCTGAGCCAAAACCAAGAGTCAGATGCTTGCAACCAGGCACCCTACATTTTCCATTTCAAACAGAAAATCACTTGTTTATATATTTACTAGGAGACAACTGAGAAATCTCTTAGCTAGAAAGAGGTTACAAAAGTTAGTATCATACAAGTTACAATACATCCTTCTGAATATTTATAGAGAACACTGAAGCATTAATACTAGGTAAATAATCAGTTCCAATTTTTTTCATTATTGTTGAGTACAAACCACAACTTCAAAAATATCTTCATCAGATTTGAATTGTTCTGTAATTCCATTCCTCATTTCCCACTCCCCAAACGATGTTAAAGCTAATTTATCATTCTCAGACATGCATTCTCATGATCTAGAAGAAAACAGTAATTAAATGAAACTTTGGTGAATCCATTCCAGAGAGGTAAACATGAGCTGAACACAAATCCCACTAATTCTCATGGAAATTCCCACAAATGAGAAGATGAGTGCTCAGATTGGCAGAAATCTCCTTTAGAAAAGGACAATATACAAGTAAACTCTTAGGTTATTTTTCAAGGGACTGGCTGCAAAATCTAATAATGCTAGAAATACTTAAAGTACACTATGGAAAAATGTGAATATGTAAAATTCTGCATCAATTTGTGAATGTGTCTTAGGAGAATCCTTTATAAATGGGAACTTTATCATAGCATTTCACTTCTTTTGTTTGATGAAAGGCATTACTAGTGACTGTAAATTATATTCAGTCTATATACTCTTTCTTGTTCTCTTTGGAATCCTGAATCCTACAGATTCTTATTTGTTCTTAGGCTTTCAAAATGTCAGAGATTGTTGATTTTATAACTATAGTATCAGCCAATACTGATATGGAAAAAAAATAATGGGAAAAAACCCCCAAGTTACCTATAATTAAATTGTTTAGTTATAGCTAGAGGGAAGCAAAATGGCAGAAGAGTAGGGGACCTCATTTCATCTGGTCCCTTGAATTTAAGCAGATATCTATCAAATCATTTGGAACACCTATGAATTCAACCTGAGATGTAAGAAGAGAATTGCTGGAATTCTGCAAATAGAAAAGCAACCACTTTTTGCAAGGTAGGAGGTGTGGAGAAGTCAATGTGAGGGGATATATTGGAAGATAAATGGCAGGGGGAGGGACCCTCCATAAGCCAGCTACTGGAAAGTGATATAGCAGCTGACCACAAAATCAGAACTTTTAGAAGTCTGCTTCAGTGAGAGACATCCCTGCCTGAAAGATGCTCAGGTGGTGAAGCAGAGCAATGCTAGGTGAGACAGTGTGGTCTCAGGATCCCTGGAGTCACAGAAAGAACGAGGGTGCCTTACCCAGCAGAGTTCCCAAGCATTGGAGCAGGGAAACCATCTATAGTCAGAGGGCCTGGGATGGCTCTCAGCTCGGTTTGCCATAAACCATGAACCTTGTCAGATGGGCAACTGCTCTCACGTGGGGGCCCTACAAAGGGCAGAAATGCAGCTATCCTTCCATACTCCCCTGGCAGGATCGGCCCAAGTAGGCACCACAGGAGTCTGCAGAGTTTGGCGCACACAAAAGTGAAGACTGCTTTTCCCTGAGGGTTTACTGAAGAGAGGGGGCCGAATCTTTCAGCTCCAGGGCTGGACATCGGGGTGCCACCATTTTTATTTTCATCCTCTAAAGGGGCTCCAAAAGCCTTCAGGGAACAAAAACCACATAGAACAACCCAGAGCAGCTTACACTGAACCCAGCCCCCTGGCAAGGAGCGGTGCACCTCGGGCAGGCAAAGACACTTGAGAATCAGTGCAGGGGGCCCCTCCCCCAGAAGACCAGCTGGAGCATCAGGCGAATACCAAGTTTACAGAGAACACAGAACTGCAAAATTCCAGCGCCAAGAATACTTTATCCTGCAAGGCTATCATTCAGAATGGAAGGAGAGATAAAGAGTTTCCAGGATAAACAGAAACTAAAAGAATTTGTGATCACTAAACCAGCCCTGCAAGAAATATTAAAGGAGATCCTGTAAGTGAAGAGAGAGCCCAAGAGTAACATAGACCAGAAAGAAACAGAGACAACCTACGGGACTTTACAGGTAATGCAATGGCACTAAATTCATATCTTCCAATAGTTACTCAGAATGTAAATGGACTAAATGCTCCAATCAAAAGACAAAGGGTATCAGACTGGATAAAAAAGCAAGACCTATCCATATGCTGTCTACAAGAAACTCATTTTAGACCTAAAGACACCTCCAGATTTAAAGTGAGGGGGTGGGGAACCAGTTATCATGCTAATGGACATCAAAAGAAAGCTGGGGTAGCAATCCTCATATCAGAGAAGTTAGATTTTATTTTTTTTTAATTTTTTTTTCAAACAAGTTAGATTTTAAACCAAAGACTGTAGTAAGGGATGAAGAGGGACATTGTATCATACTTAAAGGATCTATCCAACAAGAATATCTAACAATTATAAATATTTATGCACCTAACTTGGGAGCAGCCAATTATATAAAATAATTACTAACAAAATTAAAGAAACACATTGATAATAATACTAATAATAGTAGGGGACTTCAACACCCCACTCACAGCAATGGACAGATCATCTAAGCAGAAGATCAACAAGGAAACAAGGGCTTTTAATAACACACTGGACCAGATGGACTTCACAGATATATACAGAGCATTCCATCCTAAAGCAACAGAATACACATTCTTCTCGAGTACACATGGAACATTCACAAGAAAAGATCACATAATGAGTCACAAATCAGGTCTCAACCGGTGACTGGGATTGGGATTAGGGTTGTTCTCTCCATATTTTCAGGTCACAATGCTTTGAAACTTAAACTCAATCACAAGAAGAAATTTGGAAGGAACCCAAACACTTGGAGGTTAAAGAGCATCCTACTAAAGAATGAATGGGTCAACCAGAAAATTAAAGAAGAATTTTAAAAATTCATGGAAACAAATGAAAATGAAAACACAACTGTTCAAAACCTGTGGGATACAGAAAAGGTGGTCCTAAGAGAGAAGTACATAGAAATATAAGCCTTTCTCAAAAAATTAGAGAAGTCTCAAATACACAAGCTAACCTTACACCTAAAGGAGCTGGAGAAAGAACAACAAATAAAGCTTAAACCAAGCAGGAGAAGAGAAATAATAAAGAGTAGAGCAGGGGCACCTGGGTGGCTCAGTCGGTTAAGCATCTGCCTTCAGCTCAGGTCATGATCCCAAGGTCCTGGGGTCGAGCCCCATGTTGGGCTCCCTGCTCAGCAGGAGCCTGCTTCTCCCCCTCCTCCCAGCTTGTGCTCTCTCTTGCTATCTCTGTCACTATCTGTCTGTCTCTCTCTCAGATAAATAAATAAAAATCTTTGAAAAAAAAGATTAGAGCAGAAATCAATGAAATAGAAACCAAAAGAACAGTAGAATAGATAATGAAACTAGGAGCTGGTTCTTTGAAAGAATTAATAAGATTGATAAACCAGACTTATCAAAAAGAAAAGAGAAAGGATCCAAATTAATAAAATCATGAATGAAAGAGGAGAGATCATGACCAACACCAAGGAAATAAAAAACAATTTTAAGAACCTATTATGAGCGAGTATATGCCAACAAATTAGGCAGTCTGGAAGAAATGGATGCATTCCTGGAAACTTATAAACTACCAAAAGTGAAACAGGAAGAAAAGCAACATCTGATCAGATGCATAACCAGCAAGGAAATTGAAGCAGTAATCAAAAATCTCCCAACAAACAAGAGTCCAGGGCTGGACGGCTTTCCAGGGAAATTCTACCAAACATTTAAAGAAAAATTAATACCTATTCTTCTGAAGCTGTTTCAAAAAATAGAAATAAGGGCGCCTGGGTGGCTCAGTCGTTAAGTGTCTGCCTTCGGCTCAGATCATGATCGCAGGGTCCTGGGATCAAGCCCCACATCAGGCTCTCTGCTTGGCGGGAAGCCTGCTTCCCCCTCTCCCACTCCCCCTGCTTGTGTTCCCTCTCTCGCTGTCTCTCTCTCCATCAAATAAATAAATAAAATCTTTAAAAGACAAAATAAAAAAACAAACAAAAAAATAGAAATAGAAGGAAAACTTCCAAACTCATTCTATGAGGCCAGCATTACCTTGATCCCAAAACCAAAGACCCCACCAAAAAGGAGAATTACAGATTAATATCCCTGATGAACATGGATGCCAAAATTCTCACCAAGATACTAGCCAGTAGGATCCAGTAGTACATTAAAAGGATTATTCACCACAACCAAGTGAGATTTATTCCTGGGCTGAAGGGTGGTTCAACATTTGAAAATCAATCAACATGATACATCACATTAATAAAAGAAAGGACAAGAACCATATGGTCCTCTCAATAGATGCAGAAAAAGCATTTGATAAAGTACAGCATCCTTTCTTGATTAAAACTCTTCACAGTGTAGGAATACAGGGAACATACCTCAATATCATAAAAGCCAGATATGAAAAGCCCACAATGATTATCACTCTCAATGGGGAAAACCTGAGAGCTTTCCCCCTAAGGTCAAGAACACAGCACAGATGTTCACTATCATCACTGCCGTTCAACATAGTAGAAGTCCTAGCCTCAACAGTCAGACAACAAAAAGAAATAAAAGGCATCCGAATTGGTAAAGAAGTCAAACTCTCACTCTTCACAGATGACATGCTACTCTATGTGGAAAACCCAAAAGACTCTACCCCCAAATTTCTAGAACTCTTACAGGAATTCAGCAAAGTGGCAGGATATAAAATCAATGCACAGAAATCAGTTGCATTTCTATACACTAACAATGAGACAGAAGAAAGAGAAATTAAGGAATCAATCCCATTTACAATCGCACCAAAAACCGTAAAATACCAAGGAATAAACCTATCCAGAGAGGCAAAGGATCTGTGAACACTCATGAAAGAAATTGGGGAAGACACAAAGAAATGGAAAAATGTTCCATGATTATGGATAGGTAGAAAAAATATTGTTAAAATGTCTATGTTACCTAGAGCAATCTATACATTCAAAGCAATCCCTATCAAAATACTATCAACTTTTTTCACAGAGCTGGAACAAATAATCCTAAAATTTGTATGGAACCAGAAAAGACCCGGGAATAGCCAAAGGAATGTTGAAAAAGAAAACCAAACCCGGAGACATCATAATGCTGGACTTCAAGCTCTGTTACAAAGCTGTAATCAAGACAGTATGGCACTGGCACAAAAACAGACACATAATCAATGGAACAGAACGGAGAGCCCAGAAATTGACCCTCAACTCTATGGTCAACTACTTGACAAAGCAGGAAAGAATATCCAATGAAAAAAAGACAGTCTTTTCAATAACTGGTGCTGGGAAAACTGGACAACCACATGCAGAAGAATGAAACTGGACCATTTTCTTACACCATAAACAAAGATAAACTCAAAATGGATGAAAGACCTAAATGTGAGATAGGAATCCATCAAAATCCTACAGGAGAACACAGGCAGCAACCTCTTTCACCTAGGCCACAGCAACTTCTTGCTAGCACATCTCCAAAGGCAAGGGAAACAGCCAAGATGTCCATCGACAGATGAATGGATAAAGAAGATGTGGTATATATATACAATAGAATATTATGCAGCCATCAAAAGGAATGAGATCTTGCCATTTGCAAGATCCTACATTGCAAATCGTAATGTCTGACTACATTACGATGTGGATGGAACTGGAGGGTGTTATGCTGAGTGAAATAAGTCAATCAGAGAAAGATATGTATCATATGATCTCACTGATATGAGGAATTCTTAGTCTCAGGAAACAAACTGAGGGTTGCTGGAGTGGGGGGTGGGGTGGGAGGGATGGGGTGGCTGGGTGATAGACATTGGGGAGGGTATGTGCTATGGTGAGTGCTGTGAATTGTGCAAGACTGTTGAATCACAGATCTGTACCTCTGAAACAAATAATGCAATATATGTTAAGAAAAAAAAAAAGAAGAAGATAGCAGGAGGGAAAGAATGAAGGGGGGGAAGTCAGAGGGGGAGACGAACCATGAGAGATGATGGACTCTGAAAAACAAACTGAGGGTTCTAGAGGGGAGGGGGGTGGGAGGATGGGTTAGCCTGGTGATGGGTATTAAAGAGGGCACGTTCTGCATGGAGCACTGGGTGTTATGCACAAACAATGAATCATGGAACACTGCATCAAAAACTAATGATGTAATGTATGGTGATTAACATAACAATAAAAATTTTTTAAAAAAACAAAGCAAAGGGAAACAAAAGCAAAAACGAACTATTGGGACTTCATCAAGATAAAAAGCTTTTGCACAGCAAAGG
>NW_023270377.1:53768496-53797888 GCF_011800145.1 Mirounga leonina | reverse complement strand
CAAGGGGCACTTGCACCCCAATGTTTATAGCAGCAATGTCCACAATAGCCAAACTGTGGAAAGAGCCCAGATGTCCATCGACAGATGAATGGATAAAGAAGATGTGACATATATATACAATGGGATATTACTCAGCCATCAGAAAGGATGAAATCTTACCATTTACATCGACGTGGATGGAACTGGAGGGTATTTTGCTGAGTGAAATAAGTCAATCAGAGAAAGGCAATTATCATATAGTTTCAGCATAAGAAACAGTGTAGAGGATCATGGGGAAGGGAGGGAAAACTGAATGGGAAGTCATCAGAGAGGGAGGGAAACCATGAGAGACTCTTAACTATAGGAAACAAAACAAGGGTTGCTGGAGGGGAGGTTGGGGGGATGGGGTAACTGCGTGATGGGCATTAAGGAGGGCATGTGATGTGATGAGCACTGGGTGTTACATGCAATATAACTGATGAATAATTGAATACTACATCTGAAACTAATGATGTAATAGATGTTGGCTAGTCGAATTTAAATTTAAAAAATAAAATGGTAAAATAAAATAAAATAAAATAGCTTTTACCTTTAAGTGCATGGATAGGGTAACTTTCAGGAAAGTATCTATCCAGTCACAAATACAACTTAGGGATAGGGCAGGGTGGCTGGTTGGGAACTGGAACCAATCTGTAACCCAAGCTTCAGATGATTCCAATGACCTCCCTCATCCAGCCCTATGCCTTCAGACTGGGTTAGGTGCTGGGGAAGTACCTGCCTCATTGGACTGTTGTAAGTTAGAAGCACCTAGTACAGGGTCTGAAAAATAGCAAGTGTTCAATAAACTTCAGTCTCAACAACGTGACCCCAACCTACCCTCTCTCCAGGCCACACACACCCTCCCAGCATCTCTTCTATATGCCTGTCAAACTAGACCAGTCACTTTCCCTAGCTTACTACATATACTAGGTGCTGGGCTTTGTGCTAAGCAGTATACTTGCATTGTATCAGCTAATTCCCACAACTATCACAGATGTAGGCACTATTATTATTGTCTTACTACAAGTAAATTCCATGAGGGTCAAGATTTTTGCCTGTTGTGTTCACTGTTATTTCCCAGATTCCTAGAACATGAGTTTGCACATAGGACTTGCTCAATAAATATTTGTTGAATGAATGAATATCTATTTTATGGATGAGGAAACTGAGGCTGAAAGAGACGAGGCCATTTGCCCAAGGTCACACAGTTACTAGATGGTGAAACCAGGATTCAAACCACAGTCTGACTGATATGAATGCCCATGGTCTTTAACCACTCTCCCATCCTCTCAAATGGGAGAGTGATGATTGAGTCAGACAAGGTGCTAATTTTGAGTCATCCCACATAGACTTGCTATCGCAGACTAAAAAGCCAGAGAGACCATATTTATTCTGTCCCTTAACTCTGAGAGATTATTTTGTCTCCTAAAAAAATCAAGGCTTATCAATGGATACATTTACTTTTATGCCAACGCTAATGAAATTTCCCTGTGGTTCCCAAAATAATAAAATAATTCACTCAGGCAAACCTACTTAAGAAGACAAATATTTCTCTCATTTGGTAGATTTTCTTTGATCGACTCCAATTTAATCTGTATCACAGAACTATCCTAAGGAAGAAATTGTTTTTTCTATAGCAAACTAAAAAAGATTTAGAATTTTGGTGCTCTCCTAATCAATGCTGATTGTTTGAGAAGGTCAAAATAATTATTATATAAAAAGCTAAATAAACTGAAGCCTTGGGATATAGTTGTTTCAAAAAGAGTATTCAGGTGAAAATACTTTATTTTCCACAGTCAAGTAAATTCCTATAGGATGAAACAAATTTTTAGTTATTAAAGGCTCTAGTGTTTGCATCATAGCCATAATTTCATTGTTAATTAAGATCCAGATTTAAACACCCAGTGTTTCATATACTTTGTATTGGGAACTTTTGCTACCAGAAAGCAGGGAGCAGATATGTTACCTGTAATATATGATACTAAAACTTGAGGGTCCTCTATGTGTAAAAGCTCATGTAGAGAAAAGTTATAAGCAAGCTCATTACTACAAACATTCAATCAGATCTAAGTGACTAAAAAAGTGGTTTGCAACTATTCATGTCAGCACCAATCTTGTAAATAGCTATCCTCCCCCGAGTGAGTAACAATTCATGCTAATGGGTAGTAAAGAATGCTGATTTGATTTCTTTAACTGGTTATTTTACTACTTTGTCTCCTAGGGAAAATATGGATATTAAAAATACATATAACCAGGCAGACTAGTAATTCTTAGCTCTTGTTTCAAAGTAAATATTTCTTGAGTACCTACCATACCTCTGGCACTCTGCTAGTTGCTGGAAACATGAAGATGAAAAAGATTTGATCTCTGCTTTCATATTTATGTTCAAGAGAGAAGCTAATCATGGTATTTCTTTTTTTTTAATATAATAATTTTTAATGGTTAATTCGGAGTCCACAAACTAGTAGCCTATGGGTGACATCTGGCCTGCAGATGTGTTTAATATTAACTTTTTAAAAAAATTTTATTATGGTGTGTTAGTCACCATACAATACATCATTAGTTTTTGATGTGGTGATCCACGATTCATTGTTTTCCTATAACACCCAGTGCTCCATGCAGTACGTGCCCTCCTTAATACCCATCACCGGGCTAACCAATCCCCCCTCCCCCCTCCCCTCTAAAACCCTGTTTGTCTCTCAGAGTCCATAATCTCTCATGGTTCATCTCTCCCTCCGATTCCCCCCCGCCCCATTTTTCCCTTCCTTCTCCTAATGTCCTCCATGTGAAACCATATGATAATTGACTTTCTCTGCTTGACTTATTTCACTTAGCATAATCTCCTCCAGTCCATTCCATGTTTTTTTTTTTTTTAAAGATTTTATTTATTTATTTGACAGAGAGAGACACAGCAAGAGAGGGAACACAAGCAGGGGGAGTGGGAGAGGGAGAAGCAGGCTTCCAGCGGAGCAGGGAGCCCGATGCGGGGCTCGATCCCAGGACCCTGGGATCATGACCTGAGCCAAAGGCAGGCGCTTAACGACTGAGCCACCCAGGGGCCCCCAGTCCCATCCATGTTGATGTAAAAGTTGGGTATTCATCCTTTCTGATGGCTGAGTAATATTCCATTGTATATATGGACCACATCTTCTTTACCCATTCATCTGTTGAAGGGCATCTCGGCTTTTTCCACAGTTTGGCTATTGTGGACATTGCTGCTATGAACATTGGGGTGCATATGGCCCTTCTTTTCACTACATCTGTGTCTTTGGGGTAAATACCCAGGAGTGCAGTTGCTGGGTCATAGGGTAGCTCTATTTTTAATTTTCTGAGGCACCTCCACATTGTTTTCCAAAGTGGATGTACCAACTTGCATTCCCACCGACAGTGTAAGAGGGTTCCCCTTTCTCCACAACCTCTCCAACATCTGTTGTTTCTTTCCCTGTCCATTTTTGCCATTCTAACTGCTGTAAGGTGGTATCTCAATGTGGTTTTGATTTGGATTTCCCTGATGGCTAATGATAATGAACATTTTTTCATGTGTCTGTTAGCCATTTGTATGTCTTCTTCAGAGAAGTGTCTTTTCATATCTTCCACCCACTTTTTGACTTGATTATTTGTTTTTTGGGTGTTGAGTTTGAGAAATTCTTTATAGATTTTGGATACCAGCCCTTTATCTGTAGTGTCATTTGCAAATATCTTCTGCCATTCTGTGTGTTGCCTCTTTGTTTTGTTGACTGTTTCCTTTGCTGTGCAGAAGCTTTTTATCTTGATGAAGTCCCAAAATTCATTTTTGCTTTTGTTTCACTAGCTTTTGGAGATGTATCTTGAAAGAAGTTGCTGTGGGCGATGTCAAAGAGGTTACTGCCTATGTTCTCCTCTAGGATTTGGATGGATTCCTGTCTCACATTGAGGTCTTTCACCCACTTTGCGTTTATCTTTGTGAATGGTGTTAGAGAATGGTCGAGTTTCATTCTTCTGCATGTGGCTGTCCAATTTTCCATTTATTGAAGAGACTATCTTTTTTCCATTGCATGTTCTTTCCTGCTTTGTCAAAGATTATTTGACCACAGAGTGGAGGGTCCATATCTGGGTTCTCCATTCTGTTCCATTGGTCTATATGTCTGTTTTTTTGCCAGTACCATGCTGTCTTGGTGATCACAGCTTTGTAATATAGCTTGAAATCGGGCAGTGTGATGCCCCCAGCTTTGTTTTTCTCTTTCAACATTTCCTTGGCAATTCGGGGTCTTTTCTGATTTCATACAAATTTTAGGATTGTTTGTTCCAGCACTTTGAAAAATGTCATTGGGATTTTGATTGGGATAGCATTGAAGGTATAGATTGCTCTGGGTAGCATAGACATTTTAACAATGTTTATCCTTCCGATCCATGAGCATGGAATATTTTTCCATCTTTTTGTGTCTTCTTCAATTTCTTTCATGAGTGTTCTGTAGTTCCTACAGTATAGATCCTTTACCTCTTTGGTTAGGTTTATTCCGAGGTATCTTATGGTTTTCGGTGCTATTGTAAATGGAATCGTTTCTCTAATTTCTCTTTCTACAGTTGCGTTGTTAGTGTATAAGAAAGCAACTGATTTCTGTGCATTGATTTTGTATCCTGCCACATTACCGAATTGCTGGATGAGTTCTAGTAATTTGGGGGTGGAGTCTTTTGGGTTTTCCACATAAAGTATCATGTCGTCTGCGAAAAGAGAGAGTTTGACTTCTTCTTTGCCAATTTGAATACGTTTTATTTCTTTTTGTTGTCTGATTGCTGTGGCTAGGACTTCTAGTACTATGTTGACTATAGTGGCGAGAGTGGGCATCCTTGACTTGTTCCTGATCTTAAGGGAAAGGCTCTCAGCTTTTCCCAATTGAGGATGATATTCGCTGTGGGTTTTTCATAGATGGATTTTATGAACTTGAGGAATGTTCCCTCTATCCCTATACTCTGAAGAGTTTTAATCAGGAAAGGATGTTGTATTTTGTCAAATGCTTTTTCTGCATCAATTGAGAGGACCATATGGTTCTTCTCCCTCCTCTTATTAATGTGTTCTATCACATTGATTGATTTGCAAATGTTGAACCACCCTTGTGTCCCGGGGAGAAATCGCACTTGGTCGTGGTGGATGATCCTTTTAATGTATTGTTGGATGCTATTAGCTAGGATTTTGTTGAGGATTTTGGAATCCATATTCATCAGGGATATCGGTCTGAAATTCTCCTTTTTGATGGGGTCTTTGCCTGGTTTGGGGATTAAGGTAATGCTGGCCTCATAGAATGAGTTTGGAAGTTTTCCTTCTGTTTCTATTTTTTGAAACAGCTTCAGGAGAATAGGTATTATTTCTTCTTTGAAGGTTTGGTAGAATTCCCCAGGGAATCCATCAGGCCCTGGACTCTTGTTTTTTGGGAGGTTTCTGATCACTGCTTCAATCTCGTTACTGGTTATTGGCCTATTCAGGTTGTCAATTTCTTCCTGTTTCAGTCTTGGCAGCTTATAGGTTTCCAGGAAGGCCTCCATTTCATCCAGATTGCTCAGTTTATTGGCATATAGTTGTTGATAATAATTTCTAATAATTGTTTCTATTTCCTTGGTGTTAGTTGTGATCTCTCCCCTTTCATTCATAATTTTATTAATTTGGGTCCTTTCCCTTTTCTTTTGGATAAGTCTGGCCAGTGGCTTATCGATCTTACTAATTCTTTCAAAGAACCAACTTCTAGTTTCGTTGATCTGATCTACTGTGTTTCTGGTTTCTAGTTCATTGATTTCTGCTCTAATTTTAATTATTTCTCTTCTAATGCGTGGCTTAGGCACCGTTTGTTGCTTTTTCTCTAGTTCTTTAAGGTGTAGAGTTAGTTGGTGAATTCGGGATTTTTCTATTTTTTTGAGTGAGGCTTAGATGGCTATGTATTTCCCCCTTAGGACCGCCTTTGCAGTATCCCATAGGTTTTGGACCAATGTGTTTTCGTTCTCATTGATTTCCATGAATTGTTTAAGTTCTTCTTTGATTTCCTGGTTGACCCAAACATTCTTGAGCAGAGTGGTCTTTAGCTTCCAAGTGTTTGAATTTCTGCCAAATTTTTTCTTGTGAGTGAGTTCCAGTTTTAAAGCATTGTGGTCTGAGAATATGCAGGGAATAATCTCAATCTTTGGTATCGGTTGAGACCTGATTTGTGACCCAGTATGTGGTCTATTCTGGAGAAAGTTCCATGTGCGCTCAAAAAGAATGAGTATTCTGTTGTTTTAGGGTGGAGTGTTCTGTAAATATCTATGAGGTCCATCTGGTCCAATGTATCATTCAAAGCTCTTGTTTCCTTGCTGATTTTCTGCTTAGATGATCTGTCCATTGCTGAGAGTGGAGTATTGAGGTCTCCTACAATTAACGTATTGTTATCAATATGACTCTTTATTTTGGTTAACAGTTGGCTTATGTAGATGGCTGCTCCCATGTTGGGGGCATAGATATTTACAATTGTTAGATCTTCTTGTTGGATAGACCCTTTAAGAATGATATAGCGTCCTTCTGTGTCTCTAATTACAGACTTTAGTTTAAAATCTAATTTGTGTGATATAAGAATTGCTACCCATTTTTCTTTTGAGGTCCGCTGGCATGGAAGATGGATCTCCATCCCTTCACTTTCAGTCTGGATGTATCTTTAGGTTCAAAATGAGTCTCTTGTAGACAGCATATGGATGGGTCCTGTCTTTTTATCCAGTCTGCAACCCTGTGCCGTTTTATGGGAACGTTTAGGCCATTCATGTTGAGAGTGATTATTGAAAGATATGAATTAATTGTCATCATGTTGCCTGTGAAGATGTTGGTTTTATAGATTGTCCCTGTAAATTTCTGTTGTATATCACTCTTGGGGTCTTTCTCCTTTTATAGAACCCCCCTTAATATTTCTTGCAGGGCCGGCTTAGTGATCACATATTCTTTCAGTTTCTGCTGGTCGTGGAAGCTCTGCATCTCTCCATCCATTCTAAATGAAAGTCTTGCCAGATAAAGTATTCGTGGGTGCACGTTCTTCTCATTTAGTACCCTGAATATGTCTTGCCAGGCCTTTCTGGCTTGCCAGGTCTCTGTGGATAGGTCTGATGTCATTCTGATGTTCCTCCCTTTGTACCTAAGGAATCTCTTCCCCCTAACTGCCCTTAAGATGGTTTCCTTGGTTCTAAGATTTGCAAGTTTTACTATGACATGCTGGGGTGTTGGCCTATTTTCGTTGATCTTGGGAGGGGTCCTCTCTGCCTCTAGAACGCGAATGTTTGTTTCATTCCCCAGATTAGGGAAGTTCTCAGCTATGATTTGCTCAAATACATCTTCTAGTCCTCTCTCTCTCACTCTCCACTCCCTCCGGGATTCCAATTATTCTGACATTGGAATGCTTCATGGTGTCACTTATTTCTCTGATTCTATTTTCATGGATTCTGAGTTGTTTTTCCTTGGCCTCCTCTTTTCCCTTTTTATCTATTCTATTGTCTTCCAGGTCACTTATTCATTCTTCTGCCTCAGTTATCCTAGCTGTTAGATTATCTAGATTGGATTGGATCTCATTGATAGCATTTTTAAGTTCTGCCAATTCACCTTTCATTTCTGCCCTTAGAGACTCTATGTCCCATTAATCAATTTCTCCATTCTAGCCATTGTCTTCACAATTGCTAGCCTGAATTCCATCTCCAACATCTTGGTTATATCTGCATCCATTTGTAAATCTGCAGCATAAGTCATGATCTCTGAGTCTTTTCTATTTTGGGGGTTCCTCCTCCTAGTCATTCTGTTGATGGGTGTTTGAGGGAATGTATAGAGTCCAAATTATTGATCAGAACCCAAGCAAGATGCACCTGTTTTCTTGGGACCTTAGGGTTGCTGGCCTCTTATTTTCCCAGCCTTTCTTTTGGGGGAGGGGCCTGCCTGGCTGTTACTCAGGCAACCCTGTTTGGGCAGAGTTGCCCTGCCCCCCTGTAGCGGGGGATGGGCTCAGTGGGAATCAGTTTTGGGGGCTTTTGTTCTCTGGCGGCTTTCC
The DNA here is from genome assembly GCF_011800145.1 of Mirounga leonina. NCBI lineage: Eukaryota > Metazoa > Chordata > Mammalia > Carnivora > Phocidae > Mirounga > Mirounga leonina. The sequence goes on along the minus strand of NW_023270377.1, from coordinate 53,789,846 downwards.
CTAGCGGCTTTCTGCGTCTCTTCCGCGAGTCAGAGCAGAAGAGACTGTTTCCAACCCTCTGCCTCAGAGCAGAGAGACCGCAGTCTGTTCTTCAGTTAGCTCTCCAGGCCACACTGTCTCCGTTTCTGTCCGTGCTGCTATAAACTGCAGCGTCCTGGGTTGTGCGCCCCTCCGCAGCGCCCCCAGTCCTGCCTCCAGGTCAGAACACATCTCTGCCCTTTCTGCTTCTAAAACCGCCAGCTGCTCCCAGTTCGCACACGACCCTGCCGCTCCAGGTTTCCGCCCCAGGGGCTGCCCTAAGGTCCTTTCCCCACCGCTACCATTCTGCGAGTCTGTGCCCTGTCCGCAGTGCACGAGGCTGTCACTCACCGGCGGTGTAGGATCCCCACGGCCAGACACCCTCCCACTGCCGTTTATCCTCCGATATCTGCCCGCAGAATCACAGCTCCCCGCTTCGTACCTCAAAACCAACTGCCTGAGATATTCTGTTTGTAGAGATCCAGATCTTCTTACTTCTCAGGCTGGTTTCGTGGGTGCTCAGAGTGGTCCAGTAAATATCCAGCTCAATTCTGGGACCAGTTGAAATAGGGTCCCCTACTCCTCCACTATCTTTCCTTAACCACTAATCATGATATTTCAATCCAACAAACATTCATTGAGTAGCATTTTAGCAAATTTTCAAGAAATGTTAGTGACTTTAATGAATTCTAGACTGAAGGAATTGAAAAAAGTAAAGATCAGGAGATAGGAAGATGCATTTTGGGTCCTGTAATTGGCAAGAATTCCAACGTGACTTAGTGTGAACAATGTTTGGGCAATGTGTCTAGAAATGAGACTCAAGAAGTAGTTGAAATGATTTCAACTGAAATGATTCAAATGCCATCCTAAGGGTTTGCATTTTATGATGGAAGCAAGAGGGAGTTTTCAGAGACTTGAAGTGAGTGACATGGTCACATTAGGACTGTAAAAATCTAACTACAGAAGAGTACTCCAGAGAGATAGCAAGAATCAACAATGTAGGATTATAAACTATCACTTTTAAAGGGTATAGATCCCAGAGTCTTTTGTAAGTAAAACTGATAGAATTTGACAACCAATTGGATATTGGACATGAAATTAAAGGGAGGAATAGAATCAAGGATGATGGTAAGGTCTCCAGGCTGCTAAAAGAATGGTGATTTCATTAAATAACTCAGACAACTCCAGAGGAAGACTAAAGTTGGGGCACCAGTGCAGGAAACTTGGGGATATGTAGAGAAGACAGCAGAAGATCCAAGTAGAAATGACCTGTGGATGCTTGGAGCTTCAGAAATGAAAGAAGCTTAGTGACCTTCATTCAACATGATGGTCAGAATGCACTAACGAGACTATGAAGGGATAGAGTGAAGAGCAGAAGAGAGAGCAGAGGATAGCTCCTTTGGAGATGCCAGCACTTCAAGACCAGGTAAAGGAGATGGGCCAGAGCAGGGACAACAAGGAAAGCTGAGGCAGGTGGTTAATCAGAGTGAGCCATACAGCATGGAGTGATGACAGCCAGGGGAAGAGTTTCAAGGAGGCAGGGATGGTAGGGACTGTCAGCCACTCCAGCGAGAGTAAAAAGATGACTAAGAAGACCTGATACTTAGGGGATCAGTATTTACTGAAGCAAATGTTTTTACTGTGGTTTGATCAAATGGTCATCTAGGCAATATCCAGTCATGCACGAGTAATAGAGCTGTCAGAGGGATAAATGTCACTGGATTCTCGAAGACTGGTCAGCTGAGCAGCGAGAAAGCCCTACTGCTTGGTAGGTGTCGCATGCTCCAGCAAACATCGCTGTATGGACAGACTGTCCATTAGCGAGGCCTGAGGCAACTCACCGAACAGCCTCCATGCACACTGATTGTCTTACCACAGGGCAAGGAGAGCAAGCCTCTGCAGTAGATTTCCTTTCACTTTTTCTTTTCAAATTGCTTTTTTTTTCTTTTCTCTAACACGATGTTTATAAAGTGGGGCGGGGGGGGGGGGGGGGGGCGGGCAGGGGTTTTACATTTTTGTAGATTAGAATCTACACAGGTTCGTGACTCGCCCAGGGCCCCAGAGCTAGGAAATGGCTGTACTGGAGAGGCCGGGAGATCTCCCAAGTCACAGTAATGATTCTGCCCTCACTGATCCTTTCTGTTTTAGGAGGCTTTTCCCAAAGCCCTGGATTTCTATCCTGCTATCTTGCCTGACGAAACTAAAATCACTACATTAAACTAAATGACTAAAACACAGACCTGTCCTGAGTTGAGGAATGTCAGCTAGGGACATCCTTTACTGACCAGTTTTTAGCCACCCAGCACACATTTACATTTATAGCTGAAAGGTCACAAAATGATATTTACCTTCACTATGGTCAATGCACTCTGATATTTTTTTTGCTCTATTTTATTTCATTTGCAAAAATGTTCTGTTCAAGGCTCAATTGATTTCACAGCCCAGCTGGTGGGTCGAGACCCGAAATTTGAGAAACACTGCCTTGGAGCCCTCCGTGAGGGTCCTGAATCACAGCACAGGCATCTGACAGGGCCAGCAGAAACCGCCTGCTCTGTCTCACTTCTGTCCCCCTACACTGCCTTCTCCTCTCTAGCCCTATCCTGTCACGACCTTAGTTGAAGCTTTTCCCATCTACCATCTGATTTATTTCAATACACGTACCACGCACCCTCTCTCTGACCACAGTAGTGATCCAAAGCTTTTCTTCTTTCTGTGAGGCCCTCACTAATCCCTCCCTTAGTCACATTCAGTGAAAACTGGCTCCTCAATCACAGAGAAAGTATCTGGCAGGACCTCCAACCTCTAAAATGACCTGCTGCGACACTGGTCCTCACTTCTTACCTCTATCCCAGGGACGTCCCTCCTTCTGTCCAGGGCCAACCCCTCCTCATCTACACTGGACCCTTTGCCCACCCACCTTTTCCAAAGCTTCATTTTTTCAGCTCTCCTTTCTCCTCAGACTCCTTCTCCAATGCTCACTTCTCCCCATTATAAAATAGCCATCTTTCAATGCAGTTTTTCTTTTTACTTCTCTCTCTCTGCCTTCCCGTCAGGAACAAACATCTTAAAAGATGTTTATTTCCACTTATTGTTCACTCGAATTTAATTTGGCTTTCTCGCCACTTCACTGAAAGCTTTCACTGAGGTTGAGTATTCTCTTCCTGCCAAATCCCAAGGCATATTTTGAATCGTTAGTCCTTAACCTCAGAGTAGTCACTGATAGTTTGAATCCTTCTGGTCTCCTTCTCTCCTATTTTCTTCCCATGTCTCAGACTATCCCTTCTTTGGCTCTTCTTTTTCTACATAAGCTTCAGTATCAGGATTCTTTACATAATCATCTTCTTGGTCTACAGACATTTTTTAAAATTATCTTTTCAATTTCAGTGGCATTGTCTACCACTTTTACCTTGAGATTCCTAAATCTCTCTTTATAGCTTTGTTTGGCTCTGAAGGATACCTGGTTTTGATGGAGTTAGCTTTTACATCCTACTGCTAATATTGCTTTCATCTAAATTAGGAAAACATGCAACAAATTGACATATGTTACTTGCTTTCCTATGAGAATCTCACTGGGCCCTAGATGGTTCTAGTTCTTGCAGTCCACAATGGAAAGTCACCACTCAATAGTCACATTGCCTCTTTTATAACTGTTTTTTTCCCCTGAATTTCTTAGAGTTTCCTATTTTCTAGAATTTTCTCTTTGAATTGTCCAACTGTTACCTGCCAGCTCTGAAATAAGTTGAGTGACTGCTATCATCATTCTTTTCCTGCCATTTTATTAATAGGCAAAAAGAGAAGTATCCTGGTGACCTTAGATAATGAAACTTATCTCAGTTTCTTTCCCCCCACACTTCCCCTGCTCTTCCCCTTCTCCTTCTCTTTTTATAGACAATTGACGACCAATCAGTAAAGGATGTCCCTAGCTGACATTCCTCAACTCAGGACAGGTCTGTGTTTTAGTCATTTAGTTTAATGTAGTGATTTTAGTTTCGTCAGGCAAGATAGCAGGATAGAAATCCAGGGCTTTGGGAAAAGCCTCCTAAAACAGAAAGGATCAGTGAGGGCAGAATCATTACTGTGACTTGGGAGATCTCCCGGCCTCTCCAGTACAGCCATTTCCTAGCTCTGGGGCCCTGGGCGAGTCACGAACCTGTGTAGATTCTAATCTACAAATATGTAAAACTCCTGACTCCCCCCCCCCCCCCCCCCGCCCCACTTTATAAACATCGTGTTAGAGAAAAGAAAAAAAAAGCAATTTGAAAAGAAAAAGTGAAAGGAAATCTACTGCAGAGGCTTGCTCTCCTTGCCCTGTGGTAAGACAATCAGCGTGCATGGAGGCTGTTCGGTGAGTTGCCTCAGGCCTCGCTAATGGACAGTCTGTCCATACAGCGATGTTTGCTGGAGCATGCGACACCTACCAAGCAGTAGGGCTTTCTTGCTGCTCAGCTGACCAGTCTTCGAGAATCCAGTGACATTTATCCCTCTGACAGCTCTATTACTCGTGCATGACTGGATATTGCCTAGATGACCATTTGATCAAACCACAGTAAAAACATTTGCTTCAGTAAATACTGATCCCCTAAGTATCAGGTCTTCTTAGTCATCTTTTTACTCTCGCTGGAGTGGCTGACAGTCCCTACCATCCCTGCCTCCTTGAAACTCTTCCCCTGGCTGTTGTGAGTATGGGTGAGAGTCAAAAACTTTAAAACCTACTGCTTTAACGTGGAAGACTGACCAGAAGGTGACATCCTAAGTCAACAACAAGAATATCAGACAAGGAGAAATTTTAGGGGTTAACAGTCAGATATAACCTGAGATTTCCAATTCTCTCTTCGTATCTCCAATGACCTCATAGAAATCTAATTTGATGGCTTTAGCTTTGATATCATATGACTAATGTATAATCAGCCATCTGTTTTGCTTAACTATTGGTCTAACTAGAATTCCTTTTTTAACTGAACCAACCCATGGCATTGTTATAAATTAAATTTATGTCTTGATTTTGGGGATCATTGAGTGAAATTAAACTGTAACAGAAATAATTATTAACTCAAAAGGCACTCATTCTGAGATTTCAAAAAACAATTCAGCTCTCAGAATGACAGGGTTAGTTTCACTGATGACATTTTGGGTTTTAAGTGTTAGCCCAGTTTTGAGTATCTCCGATATACACAATTCAATGCAGGTTTATTTAGTCTTTGACAAAGACATTGGTTGGGTTTTTTTAAAGAAATTCTTTTGAAGCAGAAAATTGACTCAGCGTAGATTTTTTCACTCTGTTACACATATTAAACTCCATTGATTTGGGTGATGGAAAGAGGCGGAAAGAAATGGAGACGTGTAGGACAAGAGGCCAATAAGGTTATAAATTTCAAATTACAAAGAGACAAGAGAATATTACCAACCCTTTATTGTCAGAGAAATGGAGTTTTACTCATGCCCTTGAAAGCCGAGGGTGGGGTTGCCAGTGAATGCCAAGAGAAATTCTCCTCCAAACGGAGGCGAATGGTTCTAGATGAGACATGAGAGTGGTATGAAGGTGGCTGCAGCCCTAAACAATCCAGTAAGGAGAAAACACACACACACACACACGCACACGCACGCACATGCGTGCGTGCACACACACACTAGACTCTACAGTTAAACCGACCTGACTTCAAATCTCAGCTCACTCACTTACTAACCCTGATCTTAGGCAAATCATTTAACCTCTCAATTAGTATCCTCATCGGTTAATATCTTGGGAAGATAATAATACTTTTGAAGGTTATTATTAGGTGTAAATAAGACAATTCCTATAAATGCTCATAGGGCAATGTAGTAAGTACTAGTTCAATATTATGATTGTATTAGGTTCCTAGGACTGCTGTAACAAAGCACGACAAACTGGGTGACTTAGAACAACAGCAATGTATTATCTCACAGTTCCAGAGGCTAGAAGTCTTAAATCGAGGTGTTTGAAGGGCTATATCCCTGTGAAACTTATAGGGGAAGGACCCTTCCTCTTCTAGTTTCTGGGAGCCCCAGATACTCTTTGGCTTATGTCAGCATTGCCCCCCCTGTTTTCACATAGCATTTTCCCTGTGTCTCTTCACATAGTCGATTCTCTGGGCATTTCTGTTTCTGTGTCCCAATTTCCCCTTTTTATAAGGACACTAGTCCTATTGGATTAGGGCCTACCCTAATGACCTCATTTTAAATTGATTACCTCTGTAAAGATCCTATTTCCGAATAAGGTCACATCTTAAGGTACTGGAGGTTAGGACTTCAACTTATCTTTTTGAGGAGAAGACAATCAACCCATAACAATTATTTACTAAGCTATTTTGCTAGAGACATTTTGCAAGAGATAGGTTAGTAAATAAAGTACTTTAAAATTGTAGAATAGGGGTGCCTGGGTGGCTCAGTTGTTAAGCATCTGCCTTCAGCTCAGGTCATGATCCCAGGGTCCTGGGATTGAGCCCCGCATCGGGCTCCTTGCTCGGCGGGAAGCCTGTTTCTCCCTCTCCCACTCCCCCTGCTTGTGTTTCCTCTCTCACTGTGTCTCTGTCTGTCAAATAAATAAATAAAATCATAAAATAAAATAAAATAAAAATGTAGAATATCCTTCTCTAGTGATTCGTTTTCTGTTTCTTTTTCTTTTTAAAGTAAGGAATACCTGTTGCTTTTTTTCATGTAGAGACTTTGGTATAAAGTAGTGAGTTTCCTGCTCTTACCTGAATCTGGAATGGCTGGGTGTTGACTTCTGTTATCCATGGTTTGCTGGTCTTGAGGAAAGGAAATTTGCCACAAATCTATGCAGCCAGGCCTGCAAAAGTATATCCCGCAGAAAAAGAGCATGTACCTCTACTCTAAACCATTTGTTAATCATATAACAACCTCATTTATGCTCATCACAACTGGAAGAGAGCAGCTCTTCAGTGGAATTTAAATGAGTATAAATTACATACTTATTAATCAAATTGAATTCTTTTCAACCAATTTCTTTTGTTTTCTCCTTAAATGTTTTTAATGAGTAATGTGACCTTTTTGTTTTCTCTGCCATAACCCTCATTCTAAGCTCATTTTCATCATGAAAAATAATACCCAAACACTATATATTCATCTCTACCTCTTCATATCCTTTACAAAATGACATATTTTTGCCCAAAGCTGGAACATGCCATGAAGATTTGATCTCCTAACACTGCAGTCATGGGTATACCTTTTTTAAAGCCTTCAAATTAGGTAACACAAGAAATAAAAATAGGAATATTTGAGAACAGAACACTGGCCAGTAGAACATATAGTACCCTTTATTTACTTATTTATTTATTTAAGGATTTATTTATTTATTTAAAAGAGAGAGAGCACATGCAAGCAGGGGGAGGGGTGGAGGAAGAGGGAGAGAATCCCCACCACACTCCATGCTGAGCAGGGAGCCTGACAACGTAGGGCTTGATCTCACAACCCTGAGATTACGACCTGAGCTGAAACCAAGAGTTAGACGCTTAACCAACTGAGTCACCCAGGTGCCCCAGCACCTTTATTTTTTTTATTCAGGACATTCATTTAAATGTGTCAACGACCTCCTCTCAAAGAACATGTAGCAGAGAAAAAAAGGGCCATATGCTAATGTGAAGAGAAGAGAGGAATCAAATAGAGACAAGAAATTAGTTAAGTATTTTACAATTTAACAAAATGAAATTTCAGGCACAAATTTTTTTTTGCCCTCTAAAAAGTACTAGCCAAACATAACTTCTTGATAGCAGACCGCCCAAAAAGGAGAAAGTGTAGACCTACCTCTATTTGTACCTTGCAAGTGATCAGGAAAATGAAATTACCAATCAAACCTTCATAGTAGTTAGCTGAAAACAATATAATCCTTACACTCACTAGGGATACATCTGACCCCAACCCGAGGGCCTGCAGTCATTGCTCATGGGCACAGTAATGGATCAGGGCCACAAGATGGCACTATAAGCAATGGGCTATTGGTGCTTATTTTCATCAGCATCTACTCTAAAAACTGATCCAATCTAAGTGGCTCTAAAGTAAACTGAAAAACTCTGAGACTTCAATGCAGAATGATGAGGAAAGATTACATAAATGGAAAGATTACATAGAAAACACGCTCCAGATCTTCCACTACACGTAAGAAGCCACTTTAAAGACTCTTATTATTTACTGTGACGAACTAGTTACTTGCAAAATGAAACAAATTCATGAAGGTTTTATTATTTGATGCGCTAAAGAAAACTTTTTCAGATGTTCTAAGTTCCTTAGTCTTTCTTATTTTTAAATACATGGCACCAGTGAATTTATAGTTGAAGTGCAAGACAGACAGAAAACTAAGAATTGCTAGTTCACTGGTGATAAGCATAACATAAACAAGTTTAGTCATCAAGTCTGTATAATCTGATTGTTTCAGTCAACTAAGTAAGGCAACTGACATTGACAGCTTAGAAAAGTGACCTTCCAGATAAAGAATTCTGAAGCCGATGAGGGACTCTTAATCAGAAGTGCGTGACAAAGCCAACTCCCAAAGTAGCATCAATTAGTGAAACACATTAGCAACATATCTTCTCTTTAATACACTGGTACTCATATTTCCTCCTTAGAAATTCTTTTACTTAGCAGCTATTCAATTGTTGCAGGGCTTAGGAAAAAAAAGTAGTTTTTATAAAAATTTGAAATGTGCCAATCACTAGAAAAGATCTACTATAATTTGAGAGTGCCTTAATACTATGCTGATTTTAGACTAGTGCTGAATGGAAGAGTAAAAATGATGCATAGCGAAAGTGCATAAAATTGCTTGCTAATCTAAAAATATTGTAACAGTAGGGCAAATGAAAAGTTAGATGTCCATATATAAAAATCTGGAATTAATAATTTTCTTGAAATCAACAGCACATTGCTGCAAGTATGTAGGAATGGCATATGCACACTTTTAAAATTTGGATATAAATTAAGTTATAACATTATATTAGTTACAGGTGTACAACATAATAGTTCCATATTTGTATATATTACCTGTACACTTTTTTAAAAAAAGATTTTATTTATTGATTTGACAGAGAGTGAGAGAACCAGAGAGCACCAGCGGGGAAAACAGCAGAGGGAGCAGGAGAAGCAGGCTCCCGGCTGAGCAGAGAGCCCAATGCTGAGCTCAGTCCCAAGACTCTGAGATCATGACCCGAGCCGAAGGCAGATGCTTAACTGACTGAACCACCCAGGTGCCCCATTACATGAACACTTTTAACTGAGCCAAAGCAAACCCAGAAAGAAAACAAATCAAGGTTATACCTGTGTCTCCTTCAAGCGTTTTCAAATTATGGAGTTTTATTCTTATGTTTTTATTGCTGAGTCTACATTAATTTACACCTACTTATATGTTTCAGTCCCCAATTAAATAAAAAGCTCCTTGGCTTTAGTAATCTCTCTAATTCTTAAGTCCCCCAGAGTCATAATAATAATAATAATATAATAAAGCCTACCACTTACTAAGTTCTTATTAGATGCTAGGCATTGTGATAAGTAGCTAGCCAAAGGTAACTTCTTGATAGTATGTACTTCTTTGCTTCACATAAACCCTGCCAAAAAATCCCATGAGATTAGTACTCATATAAAGAGGAAACAAAGGTATAAGTTAATTTGCCAAGTTTACACAACTACTGAGTCGCAAAGCCAAGCTGTGAATCCAAGAATACTTTATGCCAAAGCCCCTGGCTTGCCTTGTAGAGCAGAGGTAGAAGCATGATGGTCGGCACTACGTTGCCTGAGGTCTACCTGGCTCCTAATTGCCCAGCTTTATGGTCTTGGCACATTACTCCGGCATTCTGTGTCCCAATTTAGTTGTTATTATACACCCTGCAGTTCATAAGAGAGAAATTCAAAAACTCCTCCTGAGACCCTTCCAACTTCTCTCAGGTACCTCCAAACTACACATATAAGCCCCTTTTGTGAAACACACTCCAGTTACTCTAATACATGTACTGGCATTTGATAAGCTGAAAAAAAGTGCATATTTACTATTCCGTAGCTGTCTTCCATGGCTTCTGATATGGGACACTGTGCTGTGTCTATTAGCATTTCAGGCTACGGAAGTTCAAGTAGTGCTTCCTTTCTTCAACAAATCTACATGTCAAGCAGGGTTGGCAGTTGAAATGAATAGTGTAGATGAATAGTAAGCCTTTTTGGGAAAATAATCACTTAAAGGATTGAATTTGCACATTACTAAAACTTATTAATGCATTGCCACAGTTTGTTCCCAAACCAGTTTATGTTACATGGCTAAGAAGAGAGAAGGGAATTGAGAGGGTATTAGTTTGATGGTAGGAGCTTGACTCCCCACTTCCCTGGATGTCTCAACATGGAAGATGACACAGACATACCTATGGCATGCTGCAAGGTTGTGGCCAGGAAGCCAATACTCCTGCATCTACCTGCTCCCACTAGCTGTGTTTGGTGTTTGCTTACCAACTGTCAATTGTATTTGTTCCCAAACCTGCTTGTGTCAGTTGCACTTCTTATTGTAAGTTCAAATATGCTTTTTATAACATAAACCAAAAAAACATGAAAAAAATAATTATTTAATTTTTTCTAGGAAAATTAAGTTAAAAGCCAGAGAGTTTGATAAAATTGTGCCATCAATAAGAGCTCTCAAGCTACGTATGGATAAAATAGCTGTAAAAAAAAATGGAGAAAAATCATAAAAGCCTAGAAGGATTCTCAATTTCTTTAGGTTTCTTCACAAGGTCCTCTTACCTCTAGCTCTATCTTAAATCAAACTAAATGGTCAGTCATAGATAATGTGTTATGGGTGCGGTTTAAATAAGGAGAACAAAGTGTTCTTCTAGTTGGTGGATCCACAAAGAAAACACGTGCCCAAAAAGATAAGATTATCCAATGAATGTGCATTAATATTTTAAATTAAAATACAATGTATAAGAGGCATATGATTATTTCAATGAATCTGGGGCTTAACTAACCAATTACCAGTCCTGACCATATCAGATAAAAAGCCTTCTTATATATGATTATGATCCTATTTTTGACCTCATCTAGTATAGTCATTATCTTTCAGATTTACAGAGTACAAAATAACTTTAAATTAACACTGATTTTACTGAAAGAGCTGTAGTTTGATAACTGATTCAAATCTTGGAAATTAAAATTTTAACTTTGAAAGCTGAATATAATACATATAGTGTCCAATTTTTTTCAACAAACAGTCCTAAAACTACACCCTTCTGAGTATGTTTGCAAACAAAGGCAGATTTACCCAGTGATACCTGCTTACACAGTAAAATCTCAGGGATTCCTTGAAGACCCTCTGTCCCCTAACTACACCCCCACCAGCCTACAGATGTCTACAGTGCTATAGTGCATACTATTTTCTTTATTGCCTCCTGAGAGCAGCTTTTCCTATAGTCAGTACTGAGGACACAGAAGCCTCTAACCCTCATGGGGAAGAAGAAGGAAAAAGGCAAAGAAAAAGGGCTTCAAAAAGTGTCAATTATATATTCCAAGTTTCCTCATCTTCCCTAATGCTTGATAAAATCAAGTATTTTCCCAAGTATTCCACTATCACAGAACAACTTACAGAATCACTATTCTGAGGAACATCCAGTATGAAATGTTTACGTTTGAACCAAATATTCCTTATCTCTAAGTACAACGATACATAGCAAATTGGGTAGTCGTATAAAACAGAGATGCTATAGGGCGCCTGGGTGGCTCAGTTGGTTAAGGGACTGCCTTCGGCTCAGGTCATGATCCTGGAGTCCCGGGATCGAGTCCCGCATTGGGCTCCCTGCTCAGCAGGGAGCCTGCTTCTCCCTCTGACCCTCCCCCCTCTCATGCTCTCTCTATATCATTCTCTCTCAAATGAATAAATAAAATCTTAAAAAAAAGAGATGCTATATACAAAGGTGTCTAATGCAGTGACCCACTCAGTAAGTGTTAGTTTCACATCCCTGCATGAGCTATTTTTTTCTCATCAGAAATAAACAGATGTTTTATTTAACGGCTAGATGAATAGAAAATGGAGGGGGAAAGAGAGAAGACAGACTGTTGTCTCTAGAATTATTTTGTATGGAAATAAATATTCTATGTGTAACTATTGCATTAAAAAGATAAGGTCTAGGGGCGCCTGGGTGGCTCAGTCGTTAAGCGTCTGCCTTCGGCTCAGGTCATGATCCCAGGGTCCTGGGATCGAGCCCCACGTCGGGCTCCCTGCTCGGCGGGAAGCCTGCTTCTCCCTCTCCCACTCGCCCTGCTTATGTTCCCTCTCTCACTGTGTTTCTCTCTGTCAAATAAATAAAATCTTTAAAAAAAATAAAAAAGATAAGGTCTACTTTCTTCTTATAGAACTTTAGAAGAAATTTCTCTGTTGTGTTTTAATTTTTATCATTTACTGTATGTTTTCATTTTTTTGCTTAATACTTTACTTCGTGTTATTGCAAAGAGAACTAGGCAAAACTCTTTTACTAGCTTTTCAATGACTCTAGAACATTCCCTCAGAGAAGTTAATGCTTTTTCCTCCATTGTCACAGTCCGTCCATTAAAAGCTGAGCAGCTGTGTAAAATTAGTCACTAGTGAGAAGAGTAACTACAAACATAATTTCTAGTGAGTTAAGTATGAGAAGTCACTGGGTACCACCGCGGCCCCACACCAAATCTTGTGAGGCAATGTTTTCTCATCTCTTCTAAGTTTTGTGAGAATCTTTACTCTAAAGCTCTAACTAAAGCAAATCAGGTCTGGAACCATAAACAAAACAACGACTTTTAACCTTCTGTGATTATCCCAAGAATTTGAGAATGTCACCTATACCCAAACTGAGCCTTCAGGAGTCACCTCTCAATGCCTCCATGGATCCACTTGACCCTGAGGCTGGCACAAATAAAAAACTCTTGGATCTACCCGGTGAAACTTCTCAGAAAAAGGAGTTTGCTTCTACTATATAAAGGAGGGTAAGCTATCATCATCCACCTTGGAACTTCAGTGGGTTCCTTAAAGTTCATTTCCTGAGATGCCATACACAAAAGTTATCTATTCTATTATTGCTTTCTAAACCCTGTAGATTGAAAGCAAATCCCTCTCTCTCTCTGTATTTCCAGACCAATGAGCTGGGCCGGCTTCCCGGGCATGTGACCTATGTAGTCACACAGCATCCCATGCTTAGAAGAGTGCTGAGCTTGCTTTAACGCTCCTTATTGTCACAGGTTTAAAATTCTTAATACTTTTTTAACTAGGGGCCCAGCGTTTTCATTCTGCACTGGGCCCTACAAATTCTATTGTTGGCCCTGCCACAGAGTCTGAACTGTCTAGGCCTATTCCCATGTGGGAGCCCATGCTCTCTTCATGTCTGTGGCTCTGGGATTAAGACAAGAATTAGTGCTGGAAGTCAAAAGGGGAAGTCAAGCTGAGGTTCATGGAGAGCAGCTGTGGAGAAAGCCTGTTCTTAAAACAAACATGCGGGCAAGAGATATATTGAAGTTAGAGTCTCTGAAATCTTCCTGAGGTCTTCGGTAGCCCCATTATTTTATCCTTGCTCAAAACTAACCAAAGTCTTCAGATACACCAAGGATAGTGTGTTCTCTCTACATAAAAATGCGTCACTTCTGCTTGCAAAATTTCAGTGTGGTAGAGAGGATGGCAAAATAGGCTTGCCTGCTGAACTTTGGTGAGCTCAGAGTCTGATTCAGTTGTTTTGCACAACATGCTACTAAGTGGTCCTCAGTATCCATCAGACAGTCTAAAGCAATCAATAGCCTTAGTGCCTCTATTACATCAGAAAATACATAAGAATGACAATTCGAGCTTCACTCTGCTTCAAGAAAGATACGCCACAGTTCACTAGAGATGCGGAATGCTGTTTCTTAAAGCAGTATCAATCCTTGATGTGGTTATGAGAAAAAGCTTTTAGTCATAGCACAGAATGAATGAAGTTCAGAGGAATATTCTGCTCAGGGCTAAATCTTCCTATCACACCCCAAGGTAAGCTATAAATAAGAAAGGAAATGAAAGCTCATTTCCTCTGTAAAACAGAGGATTTTTTTTTTTCCTGTGAATTCTTTCATGCACAAATCAGGGATTTCTGCTATTTACACGGTGGGGAAATGGATCTACTAACTGATCCACTAGGGCCAAAATCCTAATAGTAATACTTATGCATTAACAAGTTTCTTCATTATGTTGATGAATTGCACCACTTCAAGAGAGCAGCTTTCCTGGTTGGCAGATCACAAAATATTTTATCTCACTGAATAGTGTTATTTGTCCTGTGTATTCTCCATGAGTCACTGCTTCCGGTCTGAAAGTCCTTCAACCTGAGACCCAGGAGAATCTATCTCAATACAAGGAGACACTAGAATATGCCAGCCCCACCCCATGCTAGAAAGAGGGTGGATCAATGACACATTCTGGTCAAGACTGAATGTAGTCAGAAATGACCATCACATCCAAGCAGCTTGCTGCCCTTATGTTTCCCAAAATCTGCATGAAAAAAAAGAGCCCTAGAGAACTTCCAGCTCATCACCTCATCTGGCAATAAGACTTCTATTTATATCCCAGTATTTCCCATCAGTTGCCTCAAATCCTTTATGGAACAAGATGGAGAAGGAGCGAGGGAGGAGAGAGAGAGAGAAAATCAACTGTGTGACATTCTGATCCGACCTAAAGCATACACTACTACAGTTTCAGCTCTGAAAAATTATGTTTATATATTATATTTATAAGCAAAACAGACATTATTTCTCTGGTGAACTTCATCCCAGCACCAATGGAGATAGATGAAGATGGGGGTAACTTAACCTAGTACAAACTACATATGCTTAGTAACCATGCACTCATCTCAGAAGGAAACATGAATTATTCCAATCAAATAACGGTTAATGAGAATTCACTTGTGTCTTGAGTTTTCTGCATCTCAGACATTGCAATTCCACCTTCAAAGTCACAATGGTGACACTTTTGCCTTTTAAATCATGTGGTTGATCAACAACACAACTTACGGTTTTTACTGCAGAAATTTAGAGCAGTGATTTTCAGAGTTATAAGTTTCTGACAGGATAGTTTGAAAAATATTTAGAATATAATATAGCTTTATATTTGGAAATGAAAAAACATTTAGAATATAATATAGCTTTATATTTGGAAATGAAAATATATGTATTGTTTCCATAAAACAAATGGTAGAAAGGGTCATCCAGTAATATCTTGTTGGCCAGTCAAGATAGGACTCTTGTAGATTCTTATGAGGGTATGAGTTTTTAAATGCTGCAAAATATCTACCTAAAGGAAAAGCATTATCTTCTTCCTGTATGTTTCCTGAGTTTCCTTTTCAATTGGGTATGTATTAGAGATGTGGGGGAAGGACATTTGGGCCATAATAAAATCTCTTATTGTCAGCTTCAGAGTGCACAGGAGACCCTAATCAAATTTCTAACTCTTCTGTAAATAACACATTATGCTTAGAGTAAAACTTATTTTTAATAATGCTTTTAGGGAAGTATCTGATAACCCTTTGGAGGCTCCCCAATTATAGTAGACTAAGCAATATTTTACTGCTTTTTCCTTAAATTTAAAATAATATGCCTAAATAATCTTAATAAAAATAGTAGAGTTAGAAATAATATGAAAGAGTGCCTGGCTGGCTCAGTCGGTAGAGTGCTCGACTCTTGATCTCGGGGTTGTGAGTTTGAGCCCCACATTGGGTGTAGACATTACTTAAAAATAAAATCTTAAAAAAAATAGTATGAAAAAGCTATAGATCAATCCCATTTATCAAGTGGTAACCGAACCCAGCAATATATCAAAACAATAATACACAGCCAAACAAGGTTCATTCCAGAAATAAAAGCAATACAAACCCAAAGTTTAAAAGTTTCCAAACTGTATATAAATTAATAAAGTGGAAAGTAAAAATTGCCCAGAATTGGGATGGGGGCTAAAGGTAGAACAAGATTCCAGAGTTCTTATGGCTTTAATTCTGACAAAATGCCTGCATCAAAAATGTTTGAAACAAAATGTTTATGTAGTGAGATGATAGAGAGGAGCTACTAAAATATTCCTACCATTCATACTATTTGTCTTTCCAACAAACCTGTGCCTCCTACCTACTCAAAACCCATTTTCACCAATATTTTCTATTTCTTACAGTTTTTTTTAAAGATTTTATTTATTTATTTGAGAGAGAGAATGAGAGAGAGAGCATGGGAGGGGGGAGGGAGAAGCAGACTCCCCGCTGAGCAGGGAGCCCGATGCAGGGGGCGGGTGGCGGGTGGGGGGTGGGTGAGGAACACTAGATCTGGGACTCCAGGATTATGACCTGAGGCGAAGGCAGTCACTCAACCAACTAAGCCACCCAGGTGCCCTATTTCTTATAGTTTTTAATGTAGTTTTTAACTACATTCCATATAGTTTTACTTCAGAGGTTCCGTTTACTCTTAAATACATTGTGTTAACTATCAAAAATCAATGATCACAGTAGATAAAGAGTTGTAGCCCCCTTTTAAGGTTCTTAAGCCATGCAGACCACTGATTTGCATACCAATTTTCTGAAGATTCCTCAGTTTGCCATAAAATTGCTCTATCCAAATATCAGCTTAAGAGTGTCAAAACTATGCCAGTCTAGAATCTCACGTAAGTATTTTGATGTGATTCCAGCATGACTGAGATTGTCAAAGGACATGACGATACGTACTTTACTTCAATATTGGTTGGAGAACAGAGATTCTTTTTTTTTTCATTCTCAGCTCTTGTGGCTGAAATGTATAGATGATTCTCCACAAATCCTTTTCACTGTGGAGCAGAAACACTGCAGGATCCTCCATCTGTGAGAAGACAGGCAAAGAGCTCTTGGGAGACATTATAACACTGACATACTAATTGCTTCTGGGGACATTCTTCAATCAGGATTTTCCTACCCATAAAATGAGGTTCCCCGTGTGGTGTTTCTCACCAGAGGACCAGAGTTGAATGGGACCACCGCTGTGGTCTGACACTCTGTCCATTGACAGCCAAACATCAGCATGGCATAGAGTAAAGCCCAGGAACACTGGAGTTTCAAGATACGGATTCAACTCTTAGCTCTGTCATTTTTTCTTTCTTTCTTTTTTTTTTTTTTTAAAGATTTTATTTATTCTTTGACAGAGAGAGAGACAGTGAGAGAGGGAACACAAGCAGGGAGAGTGGGAGAGGGAGAAGCAGGCTTCCCGCGGAGCAGGGAGCCCCATGCAGGGCTCGATCCCAGGACTCTGGGATCATGACCTGAGCCGAAGGCAGACGCTTAACGACTGAGCCACCCAGGCGCCCCTAGCTCTGTCATTTTCTAACTGTGTAACCTGGGGCAAATAATTTGAAATCTCTGAACTTTTTTTTTTAGTTGTAAAATGAAAGTTTGAAGAAAATAATTTCTCAAGTATCTTTGCTTTCTATAATTTTCACACATTCAGAGCAGATGGTTCTTAATAATTTTCCATGAGGATTTATCAGATAAGATTCTTATGTCGCCTTTATCTCTTTAACAACTCATTGTTCATCATCCATGAGGAACTGTGATTTCATTGTTATAAAATTTTCCATTTCCTACTGATTAGTTAGCTGTACTCTGTGGCATATTAAATGGCATAATTTCTACAATTAACCCAATGGGTACTCTTTACTCTGAGCTCTCCTCTTTCTAAGTAGTGGGAATAGTCAATGCACTGTTTACCAAAAAATGACAAGACAGGCAGAAGGAGAGGAAAGCACACTGACATCCCAATTCCACTATTAATTTCTTGCTAGATGAGACAGACTGCAGTCACCTCATCTGTAATAAAAAATTTAACAACTGTCTTACCTATCTCATAAGAATATTGACAGAATCATATGGGTTAAATATGTGTGAAGATTACAGTCTCTGCAAATGTAAATTCTGCTGTTATTATAATGACTGATGCTGCCAATAGCTTCTAAGATAGTAAATGGAAGGAACTGGCATGTATCCTACCATCTTCCAGTTGACTGTCTTGCTAAATATAGCACCAGGCCACAGGCCTATCTGTTGGATAAGCTCTCTGCCTTTAGTGCCCATAACAAGTTTAGTACAAACATTTTACATCATTGAACATGAAGAGCAGAGAGTATTTTTCCAAAGTATTTTTCTGGGAGTAATTGTGAAGGATCATCTTCCAGGTGAATGGCTGTGACCTTGTACTTCCAACACAAATAGAACTATGTTTCCTATACTGGTCCTAGTGAAGATGTAATTTCAAGGAGAATGACTTATTACTCTGTGCATGGCAGGGGGAACAATAACCCTTGCTTAACCCAGTGATCTGTGCATAATCTTCCCCCTGGCAACAATTTGAAGACAAGGAAGGAAGAAACCGTTTGGTTTCCAGTTTTCTTCTACTTAAGAAATCCATGCTGCAAACCAGAGGTTTGCCGTAATTTATACAGTTTTGCTTTCAACTGGATGGATCTTCAAAGCTAAAGTAACAGAAACTCCCATGGCAACTAACCACAAGTATCAGAACCAAATCTTAAAACGGTGGTCATTCTAGATCTAGAGTAAAATGAATTTATTGTCAGTCTTAAAAAGACAATAATTCCCATCACTTTAGATCAGAAGTTAAAAGAATAGTAACAGCAAACTCCCATTACGTCTCATGACTATCCAAATCATGAATGTATCATGTCAAATTGTTAAGTTGAGGTTTTAAAATAAATCTAGAGCCAAACACAACAAGGAGCAATGGACACTTAAAGGTTCATCCGAGGACTGTGATTCTCTGTCTTCATGACAGGGGAGAATAATTCACAGCTTATTCTAAAGGCTCATTTTGGGTTTGGAAATAGAAAGTTGGACAAAATGCCTAGAACAAATTTCAGCTACATTAAACCACAAGCACCACTGAGAAATCATGACAAACAAAATTGATGTCACTATTAAAGGATTTGCAAGATTAATTAGAAACATGTTGCTTTTTGTTTTGTTTTGTTTTAAGAGACAGAAAGAAAACAGATATGGGTAGGTTTGGGAAATGAAGTATACCAAATGATCAAGCACTAAAGATGGAGTTAAGACTTCCCAGATGCCATGGTGGACATAATTACCCAGTGCTACAGACTAGGTGGCAGCTTTAAAGAAAAGGTATTGATTTCCCCGTCACTTATTATATGCCATAGAAAGCGATTCTTCCAGAACATCAAACACACTTTTCAGACAGACAAGCACGCTCCAGCCTTCTGATAGTGTCAATTAATTCAGAGGAATCATTTTAAATTCTTTCCAGTGAAAGAGTTTTGTTATTGCATTTAGTTTCATTTAAACCTCTTCTCAAGAACTGTGTTTAATAGACTTTCAGAGCATCTCTGGGCAGCTCTAACTTACATAACCTCATTTTTCAAAAGTGTTCATTACTTTCTCCCCCTCTTAACATGCTCTCACTTCAGCTCAGGGCCTCCCCGGGGGGACTTTGCTGCCTGCTTTGGTAATATAGTAGTGCCTACCTTTGAGACTTTTTCTCATTTCTAAATGGAGTGTGCAGAATATGAAGGGGGTGGGGACAGTGCTCCTATTGTTGCTGATTGGCAATGGAATCAGAATCTGCCAGTGCAAATAGCCTACAATCATATCTAGCCAGGATATTATCCAGGGCACATGTGGGAGAAATAAAAGGAAATAATGGAAAATGACAAAAAGAAATGGCTTCTACCTCCGATACAGAAAAAAAAGGAAAGGAAAAAATAAGTACATTTTTAAAATCAATATATTATTTAAAATAAAAATTAGGAAGTATGCTACCAAGTCATCTTATATTCTATTTGAAATTCTCCAAGAATATAACGTAGCTTCATTTAAACAGCATACTCCATAATTTTGCTAAACAAAAAACCAACCCTCTAAGCTAGAGATAATTCAGTGGAACACCTCACTTCTCTGCTCAGTGAAATTGAACACTATTTGCAAATTCTGACTTGCAAAAAGCAAAAGAAAGCTACAGTTAGACTTATCCTCACCTCCTTTTCATCCTCAGGAGGGAAAAAAATACATCAAAAACCATAAATGTAAAATGTTTTTTTGTCAGTGAAACACAAAAATGGAATAAAAAGAAAATATTAAATCATCTACTTAATAGTTGCATGTATACAAAGCCATCATTGTTTTTTAATATACTCTTTTTAATATTATATTATATATTATATTATATTTTTTAATCACTCTTTAGCCTGTTAGTGTTTTTATTTTTCTTGCGGACATAAAACTCAAACTTGGTTACAGATACTTATAAAAGGCCAGAATGCCTCCAGCAATGTAATTTAGAAATTACGTTTTACTCAGTCACATGCTCTCCCTGAAATCTATTAAATATGCAGAATTTCACATTTTATTTAACCAACCATGCATGTACATCAGGTGTATTCATGAGTCTCCAAAGTGAAGATGACATAAGAGGAAAATAACGAACATCCACCAAGCATTCCAACACGCCATAAGAAGATGGACAGGCAGAGATGATGCCCAGCTCTGTCACTTACAAACCAAGTGATCCTGGACACATTATTAAAATCTCTTACATTTAGTTTTCCCATCCATAAAATGAGGATGATAATAATTACCCACAGGGTTGTTGGGGATTAAATGATTAAAATAGGTAATGTATGCAGAACACTTATCACAGAGTAGATGGTTTTCTTTTTTTTTTTATTCTTATGTTAATCCCCATACATTACATCATTAGTTTTAGATGAAGTGTTCCATGATTCATTGTTTGTGCACAACACCCAGTGCTCCATGCAGAATGTGCCCTCCTCAATACCCACCAACAGGCTAACCCATCCTCCCACCCCCCTCCCCTCTAGAACCCTGCTTGTTTTTCAGAGTCCATCGTCTCTCATGGTTCGTCTACCCCTCCGATTTCCCCCGCTTCATTCTTCCCCTCCCGCTACCTTCTTCTTTTTTTTTTCTTAACATATATTGCATTATTTGTTTCAGAGGTACAGATCTGAGATTCAACAGTCTTGCACAATTCACAGCGCTTACCAGAGCACATACCCTCCCCAGTGTCTTATCACCCAGTCACCCCATCCCTCCCACCCCACCCCCCACTCCAACAACACTCAGTTTGTTTCCTGTGATTAAGAATTCCTCATATCAGTGAGATCATATGATACATGTCTTTCTCTTTTTGACTTATTTCACTCAACATAATACCCTCCAGTTCCATCCACGTCATTGCAAATGGCAAGATCTCGTTCCTTTTGATGGCTGCATAATATTCCATTGTATATATATACCACATCTTCTTTATCCAGTCATCTGTCGATGGACATCTTGGCTCTTTCCACAGTTTGGCTA